>NC_025995.2:67598173-67827188 GCF_000442705.2 Elaeis guineensis | reverse complement strand
GTCGACCACCTTCTAGACTTCGTCGGACTTCTCCCCGAACTCCAACTACAGGTAGACTCCGTCCGAGCTCCTACGGGAGCCAGACTTCTTCCCCGAACTCCAACTGCAGATAGACTTCGTCCGGGCTCTACGGGAGCCGATCTTCTTCCCCGAATAGGTAGACTTCATCCGAGCTCTTACGGGAGATGAATTTTCACCCTGAACCCCTGTTGCAGGTAGACCTCATTCGAACTCCTACAAGGGCCGGACTCCGAGCTTCTACTGCAAGCGATTCACTCCGAGCTTCTGCTACAGACGATCTACTTTAAATTTCTACTACGAGCGGTCCGCACCGAATTTCCACTGTAAGCCTTCACCCAAGCTTCCGTTGTGGATGAATTCCTTTCGAATTTCTATTGCAGGTAGGTTTCAGCCGAGATTCCTCGACAAATGATCCCCATCCAGGCTTCTACGGAGATCGAACTCCGATCGAACTTCTGTAGCGGACAGATTTCGGGCGAACTCCTACGGCACACGGAATCCAATCGCTGGACCCTTCCAGTGGATGAACCTCTCCAGTGCCATCCGACATCCACTGTCGGTCGATCCTCTGTCAAATTCTGCGTGAAACCAAACCTCATCTGTGGAAAGCCTCTGACCGAGCTTCCTACGGCAAGTGGCCCTCGCCTGCAGTATTAACGCCCAAGGCACCCAACGGTAGAAGGTTCGCCAGCAACATCCGAGCTCCTCTCAGATGGATAGCTACCTCTCTCCACCAGGTACCTCAACCGAGCTTCGGCCGACAGGCCCGGACTCCTGGCAGGCCACAGTAATGGCCATGACTCTGCTCCATTTCTTGTGACGGATACCGTGTGGCTCCACCACTCCCTGGCAGGCCACAGTAATGGCCACGACTCTGCTCCATTTCCTGCGATGGATACCGCATGGCTCCACCACTCCCTGGCAGGCCATAGTAATGGCCACGACTCTGCTCCATTTCCTACGACAGATACCGCACGGCTTCTCCACTCTCTGGCAAGTCGCGACAACGGACACTGCTCCACTCTCCGCAACAGGCTCCACGTGGCAGGCCATGGTGATGGCCATGATTCCACTCCACTACTCTTCATAACAAACTTTTCTGGCCTCGAACGGCCCACTGCCAGGCGGTTACAAAACGTCGCTATCAGTCTGTTGCGCCCTCCACCTATAAAAAGGAGACCCCAGATATGTTATTCTCTAAGCTCTAATTTCTATCTCAAAACTCTGCTAAAATTTTCATTCGAGCACTCCATTCTTGTTGAGGCAGAGAACTGACTTGAGCGTCGGAGGGTCTTGCCAGAGCACCCCAACTCTGGTTTAGACTTATTTTGCAGGTCCCGACGGTGACCGTGACTCCCTTGACTCCAGCTTCTCCGACGCCAGCGGATTTTTGCATCAACAGTTTTTATTTTGAATAGTTTAATTTAAATTCTATTTTTTAGATATTACATGTGATGTATCAGATCTGAAAGTATGTTAATTAGATCAATTTTTAATACATGAGATGTATGCAAAGCATGTATTAGTTAGATCTTAAATTGTATATGTAATATGTAAATTTAGATCTAACTAGTTTTATAGTTAAATTTATATTTTTGATTAAGGTATTCCTCATAGCTGTCCGATCATAAGAACGAAGTAGAGTTTTAAGACCCTCTCTTCTCATTCAATGGGGTGTTCATATGACGTGTAGGGGTGCCACGCATTCATCCTTAATCAAAATTAACACTTACTTTTCTGCAAAACCCTAGATCCTGAAATCCTAGGATTTATTTTACATGCTTTGTTTATGAACCCAAACTTAATTAATGAATTAAGCTTATGAAATTGAGTTAGGTTTAAAATTAAAAATTTCACATCTAAGACATTTTCATAAAATTGGATTCGAGTTTGGGTAGCTCAATTAGGTCTAGCGATTGATTAAACCGAATCAAGAGTTGGTTAGGTGGGATCATGAAAGCTAATAATTGACCAGTCTAATAGGATTAAGTCTGGGTCAAGGTCGAATCATATTTAGATGTGACTCGATCAAGTTAAGACCTATTTGGCTCAGTGGTTAGAGCTTGGATTGTAGGCTAACCCAATTAGTTCTGGTTCAATAATTTGGTGTCTAAGGTAAGTTGGGCAGATGCGATCGACTGATTTTTAATTGAGAGCTACTCGACTCAAATGCATTCTTATCGAGTTAATGGCATATCCCTCCACTGGTCTCACTTACCTGGCCATATGTGTCGACTTAGTTCTGATTAGAGGTGGCTAACAATTCGAGCTAACCCATGCTACTAGGTTAGTCATAATTGTTATGACCATGTCAAGTCAAATTTAATGAGATCTAAATCAAATCTCCCTAAGAAAATATTAAGTCTAGGTCTTCCACCATTATGGATGTGCGGGCCCTTCCCGGGGTTGATTGTTCTCGGCTGGTTATAGTGGCTCAGTTGCACCGGAAAAATGCAACCATGTCCATTAGGCATTGGATGCTACAAATTAGAGGATGGTTGGGCTCAAAATTTTAGATACAGTGAGGGACCCAATCAAGAATCTAGTTCGTGCAAATGGTGGGTCTGACTTAACTAAGGATTAGAGCAATATCCCGGACACGATGAGCTTCATGAATTAGAGACCAAGTTTTGGGTGTACCATGATTAGAGAATCATTGGACAAGAGTTGTCCACTCATCGGTTGATCCATCACTAATAACTGTTAGGTGAGGTGATGAGCCAGTTGGTGAGATCGCACCACCCACTAGAAATCACTGATTACAGAGATTTTCACATCTCTACCAAGGGAGTGTAGGAATCTGAGAAAATAGTAGGAGCCTAATTTGTTTAAAAATGAAATCCCTAAACAAATTGGTTAAGTCTGATTACAAAATCTAACTAGAAACTTTCGACTCTCTACAAGAAACATGTCTACCTCCAATCTCCTGACCAAAATACTAGACACCCACAGATTGACTGGACCAAATTTCAAAGACTGGTTGAGGAACTACAGAATTATTTTGGGTTCTAAAAAATTAACTCATGTCTTGGACCAGGATCCACTTGCCATACCAGCACGTCCGACTGCTGAACAGAGAGCATCTCTGAAAAAGTGGATGGATGATGATAACAAATCAAGGTACTACATGTTGGGTGCAATGTCTGATGACTTGCGGTACCAACATGAGAACATTTTGACTACCCGCCAAATGTTGGCTCACTTGCAAGAGTTATTTGGTGAACAGAGTCGTGCGGCCAAGTATCAAGTCTGTCAAAGACTTTTTAAGGCCAAGATCCGTGATGGGCAGTCAGTCCAAGATCATTGTTTGATAATGATCAAAAATCTTGAGGAGCTTGAGAAGCTTGGTATCATCTTAGACAAAAATTTTTAGATTGATGTGATCCTTCAGTCCTTGTTCGATGCATATGGTCAGTTCATCATGAACTTTCATATGCATAAGATGTAGTGTACCTTGGCCGAGTTAATAAACATGCTAGTTACGGCTGAGCTTTCTATGAAGGGTTCAAAAGGCTCAGTTCTTACTGTGGAGCAGACTTCTTCCAAGAGAAAGTCTTTTGGAAAGAAAAAGAAGTTTGCGAAGAAGCAGAAGGTGGATGGAAAGAAGAGGAAGCGAAACTGTCCTCAGTACCTGGCCACCCTGAAGAACAAGAAGGATGGTCCTTCTAGAGGTATGCTCATTTTAGAGTCTATTCTTACGATTTCTTCTGCATCTAGTTGGGTACTTGACTCTGGTTCTAGTGCTCATTTGTGCACTTCTATGCAGGGTCTTGAGGAGAGCAGGAGGCCGAGGGATGGGGAGATGATCCTATGCATCGGGAATGGAGCAAGAGTTGCTGCTATGGCCGTGGGAACCTACCCTCTGCAATTACCATTAGGATTAGATTTTTTTTTTAGAGATTGTTATTATGTGCCTGCAGCAAGTAGGAATTTGATTTCTGTTTCATGTTTAGCACAAGAAGGCTATGTGATTAGCTTTCATAAGGACCATTGTAACATATTTTATGAAAATAATAAAGTTACAGATGGTTTTCTTATTAACGATCTCTATCAGCTACATATTGATGTATCTGTATTTAATATTGAGCAAAATGTGAATGCCATAGGAATTAAAAAGCCTAGAGATAGTCTAAATGATAAGTATCTGTGGCACCTAAGGATAGATCATATAGCGAAAGACAGGGTTGACAAATTGGAGAAATTCGGGCTATTGAGTCTGTTGACTTTCGAGTCATATCCAGTTTGTGAATCATGCCTTCAAGACAAAATGACCAAGCTTCCTTTTGTGGGACATGGGGAAAGGGCCACAGACCTACTTGCCCTAGTACATACGGATGTGTGCGGCTCATTTAATATGCCGGCTTGAGGCAACTACATCTACTTCATTACCTTTACCGATGATATGTCTAGGTACGGGTATGTGTTTCTAATGAAACACAAGTCTGAAGCTTTTGAAAGATTCAAAGAATTCAGACATGAGATAGAAAAATAAATAGGAAAGCCCATTAAGGTTCTTCGATCAGATCGAGGAGGTGAATACCTTAGTCGAAAGTTCTTAGACTATCTTAAGGACAATGGTATAGTCTCTCAATGGACTCTACCTGGAATACCTCAACTCAACGGGGTTTCAGAACGGAGAAATCGGACCCTATTAGATATGGTCCGTTCCATGATGAGCTTCACGAACCTCCCTGAGTTTCTTTGGGGATATTGTCTCATGATAGCAATTTATGTATTGAATAGGGTTCCATCTAAAATCGTTCCTACCACACCATATGAGATATGGCATGGTAAGAAGCCAAATCTGAATCATCTCAGAATTTGGGATTGTTCGACTCATGTCAAGAGATGGCAGCCGGACAAGTTAGAGTTCAGATCTTTTAGAGCTTGATTTATAGGATATCCTAAAGAGTCATTAGGATACTATTTTTATATTCTGAAAGACCACAATGTGATTGTGAGTTGAAATGCTATTTTTCTTGAAAAATAATTTATTCAAGATGGTGGCATCGGAAGAATAATTAATCTCAAGGAGAATGTCTCCTAAGAGTAATGAGCTAAAGAACCTGAGGAACCAAATCAATCAGAACCAGTCCTAACACAACCTCTTTCACCTCGTAGATGGACTAGGATTTTTCATCCTCCTGAAAGGTACTTAGGTACTATACAAGAGGATGTAAAGAAAATATTTCTCATGAGAAATGGGGTTCATAATGATGATCCCAAGACCTATGATGAGGCGATATCAGATATCGACTCCGAGAAATGGTTAGAGGCAATGAGATCAGAAATTGACTCGATGCACTCAAACCAAGTCTAGAACTTGGTAGATCCACCTGAAGGCATTGTACCTATTGGGTGTAAATGGATCTTTAAGAGAAAGATAGGTGCAGATGGAAATATGGAGATATTCAAGACTTGGCTCGTAGCAAAAGGTTATAGTCAGCGCGAAGGCATTGACTATCAGGAAACCTTTTCGCTCGTAGCCATGCTAAAATCCATCTGCACATTGCTTACTGTTGCAGCCTATTTTGATTATAAAATATGATAGATGGACGTGAAAACGGTATTCTTAAATGGATATCTTGAGGAAGATATCTATATGGAATAGCCGCCTGGTTTCACATCCTGTGATGATGATCACAGGATCTGCAAGCTGCAAAGATCCATTTATGGACTTAAGCAAGCATCTCGAAGTTGGAATACTTATTTCAATGATGTGATCAAAATGTTTGGTTTCATCAAGAACGAGGAGGAACCATGTGTGTTCAAAAAGATCAGTGGGAGCGCAGTTGTCTTTCTTATATTGTATGTAGATGACATCCTCCTAATTGGGAATGACATTCCTATGTTGACCTCAGTCAAAGTATGGTTGTCTAAGGAGTTCTCTATGAAAGATCTAGGAGAGGCATCCTTTATACTGGATATTAAGATCTATAGAGATAGACCAAATAGGATGCTCGGACTTTCACAGAAGATGTACATAGAGGAGGTGCTAAAAAGGTTTAGTATGAAAAACTCCAAAAGAGATTTATTACCTTTTAGACATGGCATTCATCTCTCCAAGAAGATATGCCCTAGCATACCTGAGGAGATTGAACGCATGAGCAAGATCCCTTATGCTTCGGCAATAGGGAGCCTCATGTATGCCATGCTATGTATATGACCTGATATAGCCTATGCTGTGAGTGTCACAAGTAGATATCAGTCGAATCCAGGCGAAGAGCATTGGACTTCTGTGAAATGTATCCTTAAGTACTTGAGAAGGACTAAGGATATGTTTCTAGTCTTTGAGAATGGAGAACTCCAGATTTAGGGATATACAGACTCAGACTTTATGTCTGATATAGATGATCGAAAGTTGACATTTGGGAGTCTGTTCATTTGCAATGGTGGTGCAGTCAGCTGAAAGAGTTCCAAGCAGACGGTGATTGCTGATTCCACCATGGAGGTAGAGTACATTGCTGCATCGGAAGCTACGAAGGAGGTATTCTGGTACAAGAAGTTTGCCATAGAGCTTGAAGTGATGTCATCGGATGCCATACCTCTTTACTGCAACAATAATGGTGCCATAGTCCTAGCTAAGGAGCCAAGGTCTCACCAGAAGTCCAAGCACATCGAGCGGCGATTCCATTTGATCTGTGATTATCTCAAAAATGGTTATGTCGAGGTCAAGAGAGTCGACTCCACAGATAATGTGGCAGACCCACTGACAAAGTTATTAGGCCAGCAAAAGATCGAAGCCCACCTTGAGAAGATGGGACATAGATATGTAGCCAATTGGCATTAGGTCAAGTGGGAGTTTGTTAGATGTGTGCCCTAGATGCCAGATTGGCTGACACATTCCTGTACAAATCTAAGGGCAAAATTATAATTTTGACTATAAATCAATAAATGGGTTATTCTTCTATCACATTGTGTACATTGTGTCTGTGATATATCCTTTGAGTTAGTAGGAATGTTAATTCATATTTTCAAGAGTTGAAAATTTAAGACATAAATTTACATAACTAACTCATAAACAACTCCTGACCATAGGGTCATCACGAGGATGGTGATCGATCCGGAAGGTTGGTGTACGATTGCTTTCTTAGGGTAGATGTGTCTTGAGTCTGCGATGTGGAGACACCGGAGCGAGAGTATAGGTATTCGTTTAGAACAAGAGTACTGAGCATGAACATATCGAGCAGTCATAAGGAAGTCTACCTTCTCGTTGATGACTAGCTTGATGCTACAGTTGTGTGTCTAGTTATTTAATCTGAGGTGCATCAACAGTTCACCTTGAGTGTGTTATAGTTTGACTACACCATAACTCGGTCTCCTAGCCATTCGAAATCCTGAGGTGTATGTTGGCTATAGCATATTCATTGTAGGAACTAGGTTGCACCAAGATGGGATCTATCAACCTCGGTAGATGAGAGGAGTAGTCCTATGATGATCGAAAGATCGAGTCTTTAAGCCCATGGCCATGGCAGAGTGAAATAATGGAAAAAGAGTTTTCCATTGGAGTTTCACATCAGACTCGGATTGATCGATTGATTCATATGACTGATGTTGAGTTTGATGAGTTCAACTTAACACTAAGTCAGTCGGGACTCATGATAGAGGAACTTAATCACACAGGTAGTTGCACCAAGAGGTTCATCTTTAGTTTTGATGGATTGCCACCACATACTGCTAGATGTCACTGATAGATTTTGGGAGCAATTAGAATGATATTGATGATCGATCATTCTAATTGTCTAAATCAGAAGAGTTCTGATCCATCGAAAGGAGTTTCAATGATGTCGATGATGAGATCATGACATGTCTCATTACCATACAGAATCGAATCTAACTGGATCACACAAATAAGGGTTAGAATCTGGATATCATCAATTGGGCTAACCCAATTGATTTGGATAAGATCCAATTAGGTTCAAGAAAATCATGTTAGCACACGATTGAGCTTAACTTTTTCCTCATGTAATCTTTTCTATCTCTACTGAGCCAAATGTAATTTGACTCATCCAAAGAATCTTGGAAAGATTTCTCTCAATCTAAATGAAGCTTTTCCAGTTCAAAAAAGGCTTGTCTTAATTAATGAGATGAATTTAAGACAACACCTGCTAATTCCTAGCACCTGCCAATTTCATTTTAGGACATCTGTCAAAAGTTGACATATGGGTCTTAAACTGAAGAGGGCTCATTGGAGGATTTTTATAGAGTGTCCACAAGCCAAGCCACATCAAATTGGATGCTATAATCAGATTATGGTGTGAGCCCAATTGGATTAAAGTGGGTGCCCCAAGTGGATAAGGATTGGAGAGTCTTGATCAATTTAAACTCTTGGGCGCCACCTCTATTTGTGCTTATCCAATGTTGGTACCATCTTTTGGAGATAAGGTGGGGTTATTATCTGATATGATCAGATGATATCACTCTACCAATCAAAATTTTTTCAAAATTTATTGGAATTTTTTGATTGGTTGAATGATGTGGCATTGCGCAGCATACAGGGTCTATATAAACCCTGCTGCGCCTAGGGTTTTGAGGTAGAAGTTATTTTACGCACAAAATCTAATAGCTGCCATCTCCTCTCCTCTTCTCTATATCCTCCCTGCTCTCCTCTCTCCCCTCTTCACGTCCAAAAAGTTGGACATCCATCTGGCAAAGGTCCAAGGCGTGGTGATGCCTGGAACAGAAGGCTGCAGGACTTCTTCGACAGGCTGCTGCTCCAACTTCAGGAAGATTTTTGAAGATCTTCCTAATCAGATTTAGATCTAATTTTTGGAGCATAGATTTATGAGGAGAAGATGTTCTAGATCCTACCTGAGTGGATACCGATAGAGGCCAGGTACTTGCATGACTACATCAGAACCTCGGGCTGTGCTGAGATCATCTACAGGATAATCAGATTACTCTTGAGGTATTACTTGTTTCTTCATCTTTTTTAGATTTATTTTAGACTTAATATTAGATATGAAGATTAGATATAGAGACTTAGATCTGAAATAAATGTAGGATAATTTTTTTTATAAAATTATTCTATCCCAGATTTGATGAAATCTGGAAGATCCTACAGAGAAAAAGCGGTTTTCCTCCTTCAGTTTGCCTCGATCTCATGCTAGATCACCATAAATCCTAGAAACTTGTTCGAGATCACATTGAAGGCATATTTGTGGGGTTAAGCTTCATTTGATTCTACCTTAACTTGCTAAATGCTTCCTCCAGGTTGCTATATGCCAATCAGCATCAATACTTTTATCTAGTATGTCATTGATGTAGACCTACATGTTACACATGATCTGATATTTGAACACCTTATTGATAAGGTGCTGATATAGTCCTTATATTTTTTAACCTAAAAAATATCATTTTATAATAGTACAAACCCTTGTTAGTAATAAACGTGATCTTTTTCTCATTTTTGGATACCATCCAAATTTGATTGTAGCTTGAGAAGGCATTCATGAAGCTCAAGAACTGATGTCCTAAAATGGCATATATTGTTGGAATTTGTATGTAGGGGCATGCATGTGTATTTTAAAATTTTATTTTCTAAACACCACAGTGGAATAGAAGATTAAAACTTCTTTTAATCTAAATTATGCATGCATAAAATATAAACCACAAGAATCTACTTCATATACTGAAATTAAACATATGCTAAAATTTAATATGTGATCGAATCACATACCTGTTTCATAATTTTTTTCTTCAAATTTAGATCTGAAAAAGAAGAGGCTCTCTGTTAGCCATGTAAGTGTCCAGTCTCTATGGGTATCCACTCGGGATCAGCCTAGAACAGCCCTCTTAAGATTGAATTTTCTTCTCTAAAATAATTCAGCCTGCGAATCTGAATGAAGCCTAGATCGCGATCAACTCTTTGATCTCTTTCTTTGATCTTCTTCTTCTCTTCTTCTCTTGCCTTTCTTTCTTTGGATATGCTGCCACCAAGTATCAGGTGTTGGATGTATGTCCTAAAAGTCAATCTTGACTGACACATTTCATATCTCTAGGACATGATTTTGTACTTATTGGGTAGTTATATTACCATTCATGCCTATGTGTCCATAATTAATCCAAGGAATTAACAAGATGAAAACACATATTTTCAAAGAGTTGAGAATTTGAGGCATATGTCATTGATGGTTGATTCCTAAATTACTCCTGATCATAGGATCATCATGAGGATAGTGATTGATTTGGATAGATCAGTGCATGGATCACTTTCTTCAAACAGATGGATCTCGAGTCTGCAGTGTAAAGACACTGGAGTGAGAGTGTAGGTGATTATTAGAGAATAACTAGCACTGAGCGTGACCAACACGAGAAATCACATGGATGTCTGCTCACTCATTAGTGACTTTCTTGATGTTGTAGTTGTATGACTGGTCCTTTGACCTGAGATGACACTACTGCTCGTAGTGAGGCTACTAGAGTTTGACTGACACATCAACATGGATTTCAAAGAGTTCTTGTAGTGGATGTTGGCGACAGTTGATCCACTATGGGAGTGGGGTGTGCATCAAGATGGGATCTATCAACTCTAGCAGAAGGGAGTAGTCCTATGAAATTTAAGAGGCTGAGTCCTTAAGTCTATGGCCATAGTAGTGTGATTGATGGAAAAAAATTTTCATAAAATCATATATGGACTTAAGCTGATTGAATCTATCATATGACCGATGTTGAGGTTTGATGATTTATCCATGACCTATCATCTAGTCGGGACTCACGATAGAGGGACTAAATCACACGTTAACTACACCTAGAGGTTCATTTCAGTTCTACTGGGTTGCCACTACATACTGCTAGATGTCACTAGTAGATTGTGAGAGCTCACTTGGATTGTTATGGATCGACAATCCTTATTGAGTTAGAGTGAAATTATTGAAGGAACCAGATCTAGGATTTCAGGGTTAGATCTTGAAACTTTTTCAAGATCAGACAGTGGAAGACTAAAATAAATCATAATTTATTTTGTAAAACTAGAGAATTCCTAGATCTAAGCTTTTATTATATGATTATTACATGGTATTTGTTGGAGCAAAAATCTGCTTGCACCGGAGAAGCTGGAGTCGGAGAAGCCGCGGTCGCCACCGGGACCTGCAAGGGAAGTCTAAACCGGAGGTGGGGTTGCTCCGGCAAGACCCTCCGACGCTCAAGTCAGTTCTCTGCCTCAACAAGAATGGAGTGCTCAAACGGAGAATTTAGCAGAGTTTTGAGATAAGAAATGAGCTTAAAGAATAACGTATCTGGGTCCCCCTTTTATAGGCGGAGGAGGCAACGGATTGATGGCGACGTTTGTAACCGTCTGGTAGTGGGCCGCCCATGGTCAGGAGAATTGATTGCGAAGGATAGTGGAGTAGACACGTGGCTATTGTTACGGCCTGCCACGTAGAGCCAGTTGCAGGTAGTGGAGCGGCGTCCGTGGCCGCTAGCTGTCAGGGAGTAGTGGAGCCGCGCAGCACCTGCCGCAGGGAGTGGAGCAAAATCGTGGCCGTTGACACAGCCTGTCAGAGAGTAATGGGTCCGCCGCAGGGGGTGATGGAGCCGTGCGGAATCCGCTACAAGAAGTGGAACAGGATCATGGTTGTTATTGTGACCTGCCAGGGGGCGCGGACCTGTTGATTGAAGCTTGACAGCGGTCGAAGTCCGACCTCTATAGAGGTCAGGAGGGGTCCTCCTGTCAGTTGGGGTCGTGGGTGGAGCCCGACTTCCGTGGGAGTCCGGGCAGAACCCTCTCGGAGCTGAAGCTGCGGGCGGAGTCCGACTCCCGTAGGAGTCCGGGCGGAGTCCTCAGCAATTGACACCGAGGCGGAGTCCGGCTCCCATAGGAGTCCGGGTGGAGCCGTTCTGTAGCTGACGTCGGAGGCGGAGCCAGGCTCCCGTAGGAGTCCGGGCAGAGCCATTCTGTAGCTGATTTCGGAGGCGGAGCCTGGCTCCCGTAGGAGTCCGGGTGGAGCCGTTCTGTAGCTGATGTCGGAGGTGGAGCCCGGCTCCCGTAGGAGTCCGGGCGGAGCCGTTCTGTAGCTGATGTCGGAGGTGGAGCCCGGCTCCCGTAGGAGTCCGGGCGGAGCCGTTCTATAGCTGATGTCGGAGGTGGAGCCCGGCTCCCGTAGGAGTCCGGGCGGAGCCGTTCTGTAGCTGATGTCGGAGGCGGAGCCCGACTCCCGTAGGAGTCCGGGCGGAGCCGTGCTGCAGTTGATGTCGAAGACGGAGCCCAGCTCCCGTAGGAGTCCGGGCGGAGTCCTTTGCAATCAAAGTTAAAGGTGAAGTCCGGCTCCAGTAGGAGTCCGGACGGAGCTTACCAGCAGTTGACACCGAGGCAGAGTCTGGCTCCCGTAGGAGTCCAGGTGGAGCTGTGCTGCAGTTGATGTCGAAGGCGGAGCCCGGCTCCCGTAGGAGTCCGGGTGGAGCCGTTCTGTAGCTGACGTCGGAGGCGGAGCCCGACTCCCGTAGGAGTCCGGGCGGAGCCGTTCTGTAGCTGATGTCGGAGGCGGAGCCCGGCTCCCGTAGGAGTCCGGGCGGAGCCGTTCTGTAGCTGATGTCGGAGGCGGAGCCCGACTCCCGTAGGAGTCTGGGCGGAGCCGTGCTGTAGTTGATGTCGAAGGCGGAGCCCGGCTCCCGTAGGAGTCTGGGCGGAGTCGTGCTGCAGTTGATGTCGAAGGCGGAGCCCGGCTCCCGTAGAAGTCCGGGCGGAGTCCTCTGCAATCAAAGTTAAAGGTGAAGTCCGGCTCCCGTAGGAGTCCGGACGGAGCTTACCAGCAGTTGACACCGAGGCAGAGTCCGGCTCCCGTAGGAGTCCGGGCGGAGCTGTGCTGCAGCTGATGTCGAAGGCGGAGCCCGGCTCCCGTAGGAGTCCGGGCGAAGTCCTCTGCAATCAAAGTTAAAGGTGAAGCCCAGCTCCCGTAGGAGTCCGGACGGAGCTTACCAGCAGTTGACACCGAGGCGGAGTCCGGCTCCCGTAGGAGTCCGGGCGGAGCTGTGCTGCAGCTGATGTCAAAGGCGGAGCCCGGCTCCCGTAGGAGTCCGGGCGGAGCCGTTCTGTAGCTGACGTCGAAGGCGGAGCCCGGCTCCCGTAGGAGTCCGGGCGGAGCCGTTCTGTAGCTGATGTCGGAGGCGGAGCCCGGTTCCCGTAGGAGTCCGGGCGGAGCCGTTCTGTAGTTGATTTCGCTGAGGGTTCCGACTGTGGGTATTTTATACCCAACACCAGTCCCCCTACTTTCAAGTTTGAATTTCAAAGAAGGAAGTACAGAGAGAGATGGGAATAGGCAGAACCGTCTCTTCGAATCCTGCGCACTGCCGCCTCCGGATATTTTGGCATTTAATGTGTGCACGTCAGAGCCCGCTTTTCGGTGAAGGTGACCTGAAGAGTCTTTTCGGAACCCCCGTCGAAACGCGATCCCCAAGCATCGTGCCACGGGAATTTGCGAACGGTCAACCCTCGATAGCGATGAAGGGGATAAGCGTGACATGTGGCATGCACCAGTTGGCCCAAGAAGACTTGCCGCCATAATTGCGCTAGGATCCGTCGGCTATTTAAACCCCCTAGTCCTTTCGTGACTTCATCCTGGCGCCTTTCCCTCGCCTGAGAGCTTTGCTTCCCTCATACCAGTCCTTGCCTTCTTCAGCCCCCCAATCCTTCTCTGAGGGTTTCTACACCATGTCCTCTACCCCGGAGGCCATTCTTGAGGGGATTTTTAGGGCTTGGAGGAAGGTGAGGAAGAGAACGACGGCCGGTGAGAATCTCCGTCGTTTTAAAGGGGGCTCAGGGAAGAATTCCTTCAACAACAGGGGTTTAGTAACGGGGGCTGTCGGTGAAGTTATTCTGCCCGTGAATTTCGGAGTAGCAAGGCGGGGTGATACCGGTCAAGAGGGCAGAGTTGCCGTCATAAGCCATGACGGGATCCTTAACGCCGTCGGGGCCGAGGGACCGGAGGCGGTCGGCGTCGACGGTGGGGCAGTGGAACTTGTTGCGGGGATGGTGGAAGTAGCGCATGCCGACCTTGCCGGAGCATTTTGGGTGGCGGCTGTCGTGGGGCATTCAGAGAGGAGGCACATCTCTGGCGTCGCTACCGCTTCCAAGGTGACTCCGGTTCTTCTTGAAACAGGTCTTCGCTACTGCCGCCGTTGTCCTTACCGCCTCCGGAGATCTATCCCACCCTTTTTCCGCTAGGGTTGGGACTTCGGAGACAGAATGAGGCGAGATGGGGCGAGAGCTGCTACACGCACTAGAGAACGCGATCGAGAAGGACAGAGATGGGAAGAGGAGCTCGTAGCTCGGAGCGGCCTCCGGTGCACCCTTCCCGAACCGTGTTTGCGAGGCTTGCGATGACGTGTATCTTCTTCTTCTTTTTTTCCTGACCCACCGGGTCCTGTAACGTATACTCTTGTTAAATGAAAAAGAGATTTTGTTACCTCGTCTGCATCTCGCATTAAATAGTTGTCTGTCGAACTTCTTCATTTTCCTTTCCTTCTCTTCGTCTGCATCACGTCGTCCCAAGGTCGTCGACGACCTCTTTTGTTCATGTGGGGTTGTCATTTGCCGAGCTACTTTTTGGTTCTTACGTCGTTCGAAGATACCCGATTGTCATTCCGTCGACGGTTGCAGGTTCGCTTGGGGCCCTTCGGGCCCGAAGTTCCTCTTAGGGCTTGAATTTGGGGGTTCGAGCTTCCATTGCCCTCGGGCCCTGTTTGCTTTCCTTTTTTGCTTGGTTTTTTTTTTTTTTTTTTTCTGCTGAAGTCGGAGCTAAGTTCGGCTCCCTTGGGGGTCCGAACGGAGAAGCCCTCCTGAAGTTGGAGTAGCCTGGCTCTCGTAGGGGTCAGGGTGAAGTCTTCTTGTAATTAAAGTCGTAGGCAAAGTCCGGGTCCCGTAGGGGTCTGGACAAGGCCTATCGGCAGTTGCTGTTGTCAGCGGAGCCCGGCTCCTGTAGGAGTCCGGGGGGGTTGTCCTGTGGCTGATGTCGGCGATGGAACCCGACTCCCGTAGGAGTCCGGATGAAGCCTTCCTTGGCGTCGGAACCCAGCTCCCGTAGGAGTCCGGATGAAACCTTCTTTGGCGTCGGAATCCGGCTCCCGTAGGAGTCCGGATGAAACCTTCTTTGGCGTCGTGGATGGAACCCGACTCCCGTAGGAGTCCGGGTGAAGCCTTCCTAGGCGTCATGGATGGAACCCGGCTCCCGTAGGAGTCCGGGTGAAGCCTTCCTAGGCGTCGGAACCCGGCTCCCGTAGGAGTCCGGACCTTTCATTTCGCTCGAGCCGGCGTGAGGTTTTCCTCTCGTTATCAGCCTGGCTTGTGGGGGCGCGTTAGGGCGCTGTAAGGCCTCTCCCCCATCCGGTCTAAAAGAACCGGGCCTTTGACTTTGCTCGTGTCAGGGCGAGGTTCTCCTCCTGTCCCCGACATGGCTGTGGGGGCACATTAGGGCATTGTAAAGCCTCTCCCCCCATCCGGTCTAAAGGAACCGGGCCTTTGACTTTGCTCAAGTTAGGGCGAGGTTCTCCTCCTGTCCCTAACAGGGCTGTGGGGGCACATATGGGCGTTGTAAGGCCTCTCCCCCCATCCGGTCTAAAAGAACCGGGCCTTCGACTTTGCTCAAGTTAGGGCGAGGTTCTCCTCCTGTCCCTAACAGGGCTGTGGGGGCACATATGGGCGTTGTAAGGCCTCTCCCCCCATCCGGTCTAAAAGAACCGGGCCTTCGACTTTATGAGATTGCCCTTTTGTTTTTGACACAGTTTGCTTGAATCGTCTAAAGACGCATGGGTATGCGATTTTCGACTAAAACGAAGTTACTGGTAGTACATCCGTAAGTTTTCTGAGCTCCACGGTCGTGGGAGGTCGGCTCCTCTGAGCTCCTTGAGATAATAAGTTCTGGGCCGAACTACTTCCTTGACCTCATAAGGTCCCTCCCAGTTTGGGGCGAGCTTCCCCCGATCCTGAGGTTGTGAGACAGCAGCTCGTCGAAGCACCAGATCTCCTGCTTTAAAGGCTTTGCCCTTGACCCGGGCATTGCAATATCGAGCAACTTTCTGTCTGTAGGCTGCCATTCGAACCTGAGCAATCTCCCGCCTTTCTCCCAGCAGGTCGAGGTTGGTTCTGAGACTTTGTGCATTTTGGGGTTCATCGAATGTCACGACTCGTGCCGACGGGAGTTTAAGCTCGATCGGGATGACGGCTTCTGTACCGAAGGCTAAAGCAAAGGGAGTCTCCCCCGTAGGTAGCCTCTGGGTGGTTCAATACGCCCATAGCACATGATAAAGCTCGTCCGTCCAAGTTTCTTTTGCTTTTTCCAGCCTTGTCTTAATTCCCTGCAACAGGGTTCTGTTAGTTACCTCAGCTTCGCCGTTCGCCTGAGGGTGGGCTACTGATGTGAAGTTGTGGGAGATGTTTAGATCTTCACAGAACTCGACGAATCATGCTCCCGCGAATTGCCATCCGTTATCAGTGATTAGGGTTCTAGGCAGACCGAACCTGCACACGATTGACTTCCAAATGAAATCTTATACTTTTGCTTCTGTGATTTTTGCTAGTGGTTCGGTCTCGACCCATTTGGTGAAGTAGTCGATCGCTACAAGGAGAAACTTTCTTTGCCCAGACGCCATGGGAAAGGGGCCAAGAATATCCATCCCCCACTGTGCAAAAGGCCATGGGGCACTCAAAGGTGTGAGCTCGGTAGCGGGTTGTCTTTGGACGTTGGCGTATCTCTGGCATCGATCATACTTTTTGACATATTCAATCGAATCACGATGCATTGTTGGCCAGTAATACCCTTGGCGGAGTAGCTTGTGGGATAAAGATCTGGCACCCAAATGGCTTCCGCAAGCCCCCTCGTGTACTTCCCATAAAGCGTAGTCAGCTTCTGAGGGCCGGAGACACCTTAAGAGGGGCAAGGAGTATGATCTTTTGTATAATTTGCCCTCATAAAGGATGTACCGGGAGGCTTGATTTCGGAGTTTTCGGGCCTCTTTCGCGTCCTGGGGGAGAATTCCATCCCTAAGATAGGTTATCAGTGGGTCGACCCAGCTGGGCTCATGGTCGATCTCCATTACGTGCCGCGGTTCTTCCATACTCGGATGTTTTAGAACTTCAAAGAGGATGCCTTTGGGCAATTCGGCCGGAGCCGATGTCGCTAGTTTGGAGAGAAGATCGGCTCTGGTATTCTCCGACCTTGGAATCTGCCTGATGTCGAAACTGTTAAAGGTAGGGGTGAACTCCTTCACTTTCTCAAGATATTTGACCATACTGTCCTCCCGTGCTTCATAGCTCCCGCTGACTTGTCCCACCACAAGTTGGGAGTCACTGTACACCCGGAGTTGACCTATTCCAAGCTCTTTGGTGACCCTTAATCCCACAATCAGAGCTTCATATTCCGCTCCATTGTTTGTTGAGGGGAACTCGAAATGCAGAGCGTACTCCGCGATGACTCCCTCCGGACTGACCAAGATCAGGCCTACACCCGCGCCTGCCATGTTGGAAGATCCGTCCACATAGAGGGTCCAAAAGCAATCGGGGGGACTGGCTTCTTTGTTGGGGGAGTTCGGTTGAGTCTTCAGATCGTCAACTTTGCTTTGCTCAGGTTTGGCCTCCTCGGGGATGGTGCACTCTACTATGAAATCTGCCAATATTTGGGCTTTGATTGCTGGTCTAGGTTTGTAGTTGATGTCGAATTCTGTGAGCTTGATTGCCCATTTTGCCATTCTTCCAGAGGTATCAGCTCAGTGCAAAATCGCCTTGATCGGTTGATCGGTGAGTAGCGTCACCGTGTGCCCTTGAAAGTAAGGTCGGAGTCTCCGAGCTGCAATCAACAAGGCGTAGGTCAGTTTTTTTAATTTAGTATACCTGGTCTCGGCGTCCCTCAGCGCACGGCTAATGTAGTAGATCGGCCGCTGGACTTTCATTTCTTCTTTGACAAGGACAGCTGCGAGGGCTGTGGGAGAGACTGCCAGGTACAAAAATAATTCATCCCCAAGTTCGGGCTTCACCAGTAGTAGAGGTGAGCTAAGGTAGCCTTTTAATTCTTCGAATGCCTGTTGGCATTCAGAGGTCCAACAGAAGTTCTTCGGCTGCTTGAGGGTTTGAAAGAAGGGCAAACATCGTTCGGCCGACCTCGCGACAAAGGATTAAGAGCCGCAATCCTCTCCGTGAGGCACTGAACCTCCTTGATCGACCTTGGGGCGGTCATATCTTGGATGGCATGAATTTTCTCCGGATTGGCCTCAATCCCGTGCCCTGATACCATGAAGCCCAGGAACTTTCCTGAGGTTACCCCAAAAGCATATTTGGTCGGGTTCAGCTTCATTTTATACTTTCGAAGAGCGCCAAAGGTTTCCTCGAGGTCGGCGACATGATTTTCGGAAGACCTGCTTTTTACAAGCATATCGTCCACGTAAACCTCCATGTTTCGGCCGATCTGCTCTTTGAAGATTTTGTTCACCAGTCGTTGATAGGTGGCGCCTGCGTTCTTGAGGCCGAATGGCATGACCCTGTAGTAGTAAAGGCCGCGATTAGTGATGAAAGCTATCTTTTCTTCATCTTCTGATGCCATTCTAATCTGGTTATAGCCGGAGAACGCGTCCATAAAAGTTAGGAGCTCATGGCCTGAGGTAGCATCCACCAGTTGGTCGATTCTGGGAAGGGGGTAGCTATCCTTTGGACAAGCCTTATTCAGCTTTTTGAAGTCGATACACATCCTCCACTTGCCGTTTGCTTTCTTAACCAAAACAACATTGGAGATCCACTCAGGATAATTGACTTCCTTAATAAATCCGGCCTTGAGAAGCTTATCTACTTCCTCAACTATCGCCTTCTGCCTCTCTGGGGCATGACTCCGGATTTTTTCTTTTGTAGGCCGATGTTCAGGGTCGACCGTCAGATGATGTTCCATGACTTCTGTGTCGATCCCCGGCATATCCGCCGGGACCCATACGAAAACGTCCGCATTCCTTCGGAGGAAATCTACGAGACGCGTCCGCACCTCCTCCCCCAGGTTGGAGCCAATTAACACCACATGCTCCGTGTTCCCATTATTTAAAGGGATTGGTATTAGGTCCTTGATAGGACCGCCCCTCTCTTCAGTGAGGTCATCGCGAGCATCCAATCCATCGATCGGACAGGGGTCCGCTTGATCGCTTCTTTGCAAGGCGATGTTGTAGCAATGTCTGGCCAGGGCTTGGTCTCCCCGGACCTCTCTGATCCCCTGGTTGGTGGGGAACTTCAATTTCAAATGATAGGTTGAAACAACAGCTCTGAGGGCATTGAGGCCGGGTCGGCCAAGGATTGCATTGTAGGCGGATGGCACCTTTACCACCAGGAAATTCACCAAAGCTCTGGACTGCTTTGGATACTGGCCCGCGGTCACAGTCAGAGCTATCATTCCCTCCGTTGGAACGGCGTCACCGGTGAACCCTATCAAGGGGGAGCAAATCGATCTCAGATGACCGCTAAGAGTGGCCATTCTTGAAAAGGTGTTGTAGAACAGGATGTCGGCCGAACTCCCGTTGTCGACGAGAATGCGACGGACGTCGTAATTTGCTATGTTCAAAGAAACTATGACCGCATCGTTATGAGGGAATTGGACTCCCTGGGTGTCCACTTCAGTGAAGGTTATGGGTTCTTCAGCTTTTTGTTGCTTGTGGGATGCAGCTGGTGCGCTGATTGTCTCCCGCCGGGATTCCCCTGAGATGATGTTGACAGAATCCGGCAGAGATCGATCATCCGGCCACCCCTTATCGGCGACCATAGTCGGAGGTAGTTGTGTAGAGACCTCGTGAGAGGGCATCCGATGAGGGAAGGAGGATTGGGCACCGAAAAAGATGGCCGGAAGCAGATCCGTTGAGCGCTCCTTTAAGAATAAGGGTACTGCGAAGACACACACCCTTCCTCTAGCGCCAATCCTGTTGGAGCAAAAATCTGCTTGCGCCGGAGAAGCTGGAGTCGGGGAAGCCGCGGTCGCCGCCGGGACCTGCAAGGGAAGTCTAAACCGGAGGTGGGGTTGCTCCGGCAAGACCCTCCGACGCTCAAGTCAGTTCTCTGCCTCAACAAGAAGGGAGTGCTCGAACGAAGAATTTAGCAGAGTTTTGAGATAAGAAATGAGCTTAAAGAATAACGTATCTGGGTCCCCCTTTTATAGGCGGAGGAGGCAACGGATTGATGGCGACGTTTGTAACCGTCTGGTAGTGGGCCGCCCATGGTCAGGGGAATTGATTGCGAAGGATAGTGGAGTAGACACGTGGCTATTGTTACAGCCTGCCACGTAGAGCCAGTTGCAGGTAGTGGAGCGGCGTCCGTGGCCGCTAGCTGTCAGGGTGTAGTGGAGCCATGCAGCACCTGCCGCAGGGAGTGGAGCAAAATCATGGCCGTTGACATAGCCTGTCAGAGAGTAATGGGTCCGCCGCAGGGGGTGATGGAGCTACGCGGAATCCGCTACAGGAAGTGGAACAGGATCATGGTTGTTATTGTGACCTACCAGGGGGCGCGGACCTGTTGATTGAAGCTTGACAGCAGTCAAAGTCCGACCTCTATAGAGGTCAGGAGGGGTCCTCCTGTCAGTTGGGGTCGTGGGTGGAGCCCGACTTCCGTGGGAGTCCGGGCAGAACCCTCTCGGAGCTGAAGCTGCGGGCGGAGTCCGACTCCCGTAGGAGTCCGGGCGGAGTCCTCAGCAATTGACACCGAGGCGGAGTCCGGCTCCCGTAGGAGTCCGGCGGAGCCGTTCTGTAGCTGACGTCGGAGGCAGAGCCCGGCTCCCGTAGGAGTCCGGGCGGAGCCGTTCTGTAGCTGATGTCAGAGGCGGAGCCCGGCTCCCGTAGGAGTCCGGGCGGAGCCGTTCTGTAGCTGATGTCGGAGGCGGAGCCCGGCTCCCGTAGGAGTCCGGGCGGAGCCGTTCTGTAGCTGATGTCGGAGGCGGAGCTTGGCTCCCATAGGAGTCTGGGCGGAGCCGTTCTGTAGCTGATGTCGGAGGCGGAGCCCGGCTCCCGTAGGAGTCCGGGCGGAGCCGTGCTGCAGTTGATGTCGAAGGTGGAGCCCGGCTCCCGTAGGAGTCCGGGCGGAGCCGTGCTGCAGTTGATGTCGAAGGTGGAGCCCGGCTCCCGTAGGAGTCCGGGCGGAGTCCTCTGCAATCAAAGTTAAAGGTGAAGTCCGGCTCCCGTAGGAGTCCGGACGGAGCTTACCAGCAGTTGACACCGAGGCAGAGTCCGGCTCCCGTAGGAGTCCGGGTGGAGCTGTGCTGCAGCTGATGTCGAAGGCGGAGCCCGGCTCCCGTAGGAGTCCGGGCGGAGCCATTCTGTAGCTGACGTCGGAGGCGGAGCCCGGCTCCTGTAGGAGTCCGGGCGGAGCTGTTCTGTAGCTGATGTCGGAGGCGGAGCCCGGCTCCCGTAGGAGTCCGGGCGAAGCCGTTCTGTAGCTGATGTCGGAGGCGGAGCCCGGCTCCCGTAGGAGTCCGGGCGGAGCCGTGCTGCAGTTGATGTCGAAGGTGGAGCCCGGCTCCCGTAGGAGTCCGGGTGGAGCCGTGCTGCAGTTGATGTCGAAGGTGGAGCCCGGCTCCCGTAGGAGTCCGGGCGGAGTCCTCTGCAATCAAAGTTAAAGGTGAAGTCTGGCTCTCGTAGGAGTCCGGACGGAGCTTACCAGCAGTTGACACCGAGGTGGAGTCCGGCTCCCATAGGAGTTCGGGCGGAGCTGTGCTGCAGCTGATGTCAAAGGCGGAGCTCGGCTCCCGTAGGAGTCCGGGCGGAGTCCTCTGCAATCAAAGTTAAAGGTGAAGCCCGGCTCCCGTAGGAGTCCGGACGGAGCTTACCAGCAGTTGACACCGAGGCGGAGTCCGGCTCCCGTAGGAGTCCGGGCGGAGCTGTGCTGCAGCTGATGTCGAAGGCGGAGCCCGGCTCCCGTAGGAGTCCGGGCGGAGCCGTTCTGTAGCTGACGTCGGAGGCGGAGCCCGACTCCCGTAGGAGTTCGGGCGGAGTCGTTCTGTAGCTGATGTCGGAGGCGGAGCCTGGCTCCCGTAGGAGTCCGGGTGGAGCCATTCTGTAGCTGATGTCGGAGGCGGAGCCCAGCTCCCGTAGGAGTCCGGACGGAGCCGTTCTGTAGCTGATGTCGGAGGTGGAGCCCGGCTCCCGTAGGAGTCCGGGTAGAGCCGTTCTGTAGTTGATTATGCTGAGGGTTTCGGCTGTGGGTATTTTATACCCAACAGTATTAAATTAGAAATTAAAATATAAAGAGCAAGAACTACATGTTGATCATATCAACATGTTTCTATACTACATCTAATGTATGTAAAATATAATAGATTAGATCTATTACCTTGCAAGTTAGACGTTCTAACTTTACTGATCTGGGCTTGAGGATGATATTGCAAGCCGCACATGCATCCGACCTCTAGCAGTCATCCACACGAGCCCACGAATCATGATCAGAAGTTTTGGTCCAAAAAATCAGCACAGTATGCTAGTACTGTACTGATCCTTCTTCGATGGTCGATCAGATGCCTCCTTTTTCTTGATTAGGACTCTTCCAAAAATGAGAAGTAGAAGAAGAAGTTTTAGATCTGAGACACTCTCAGAAAACTTATAGATGGAGGAAGGAAAGGGATGAACCCAGCAACTCTAGAAGAAGACCCTCTTCTTCTTCTCTTTGCTCTAACCCTGACACCTAATTTTTTTATCTATTGTATCTCCATGCCCCAACCTTCTTTCTCTCCAATTTTTGCACACCCCAAAGGTCTCTCCTTTCTCTATTTTTTATAAAAATTTTATGAAGAAATTTATTTTAAATAGAGAGATATGATAGAGTCCTTGTCTAGGTCAAATACCTAGTCAAGGATTATCCAAACATGGCATGACAAGGGGTGCCCAACTCTTGGACGCCCCCTCTTTCTTTTTGTGCGTGGACCACCAGCAAAGGGCACATATTATGTGCTATAAAAGCTATGAAAATCTCAAATAAATTTGGATAAAATTGTTGGGAAATGTGTCCCAAAAAGCCAATTGTCAAGCTGTTGACGGTTGAGCAACCAAGTATTGTAATTGATTTGTTAATAAATAAAATATATTTGACATCTTCATCATAAGCTTTCATCTTCTAATGAACTCCGTTGTTATGATGAAGTCCTTAGGACTATTTAAATTCGATAAAGAGAGGATTTATCGATTAGTCTTTAAAACTGTTCACGACCAAATAATAAGCTGTTAATAAGGACGACAGCTTCTATCGAGCATAGGTCGCTGTAGGCCATATGGATTGGTTGTCCTCTTAACCAAGAAGTGTGGAGACATTGGTATGGCATACAGGTGAGATGTAAGGGTATATCATCATTGAACGTGACCAACTCTAGAGTATTCTGCTACCGAGAATGTCTCTGATGGGATATAGGTATAAATATCCCTTAGACTTGAGATCGCCTCAGTGACTTGCAAGCAACTCACTGTGCTTTGGTACTTGACTAACTAAATTTCTAATTCAGAGATGGAAGGCTTCTGGGCACAGTCAAGTACTTGCGAAGTCAGAGTGTGATCAAGATGGGATTGACCACTCCAAGAGTTGGAGAAGAATGAGTCGCTGTATTTCAATTTAGCAAAACCTTGGCCAGGGTAATCCATCAGATGAATTTGATATTTTGAAATACAATGTGGACAACCTGATCAAAGTTGACAGTTGAACTCTGGGGTGTCCTATGATCATTTTGGTCAAGGAGATGAATTATATGAAAACTATATCCGCATGGGTTCTAAGGATGTTGTTCTATACATTCGACCTATCCGGTCGTCGGGTACCATTGCTAGATGGTCACTTCGATTGGTACAAAAATTTATTTCTATGCTACCGACTTAGGTTGGACCTATGAGGTCACACATATTAGAGTTCATGATCCGATCGGATGGTTGATCAACGATTAAGAATCGTTCTAGGGTTAAATGATCAATACGATTGACGTTTAACCCAGTGCAAGTATTGCAGGAGGATCGATTAGCAATTCGATTGCTAATTGGCTTAATTTGATTAAGCCAATGCACTGAGATTAAGTTTAATTAAATATGATTTAATTAGATTTATTTTGGGCTTGATTAGATCAAGTCCAATTGGTTTATTGGATAAGCCAAGTGCAAGGAAAAACTAGTCCTAGTTAAACTAGGACTTGGGTCAATCTAATTTCTAATTTGATTAGAAAATTAAATCAGATTTAAATCTAATTTAATCTGATTAAATTAAGTTTTTAATTGGGTTAAGACCTATTTTAATTAGGTTGATCTAATTTTGGTTTGATTTGATTTGGGAAACCAAATTAAAATAAGTCATAAGATAGAATCCTAGTAAGACTAGGATTCCACCTTGCGCCACATAAGCCTTCCCCACGCCCTCTCTCTTATTCAATGCCAATCTCCACTTATTTTATGCGACAAAAGCCCTCTCCCAGGTCTCTCCCACGTTCACAAAAGGTTTCCTCTCTTCTTTCTTACATGGAAGGTGGTTTGGATCAAATCAAAAAGGAATAAGTTTGGATTTCGAATTCTATGAGATAGAGTTTTAGAAATCCAAAACTCTTTCAATTTTGCACCAAATTTATCCAAATTTTTTTTGTAATTTTTATGAATTTTAGGGTACATATTTTGTATCCTTTTTTAGTGATCCATGCATGAAAATATGGAGGAGGTGCTCAAGAGTTGGGCGCCCCTTAACTTGCCATGTTTGGATAAGCCTTGACTAGGTATTTGACCTAGACAAGGACTCTATCATATCTCTCTGTATAAAATGAGTTTTTTCATAAAAGTTTAGGTGAAGATAGAAATTTGAGAGACCTTTGTGTCAACCAAAAATCAAAGAGAAAGACCTTTAGATCGTGGATATATAAAAGATGCAAGTTAGGGTGTCTAGAGAGAAAAATGTGAAGAAGAAGAGGGTCTTCTTCTAGGGTTTTTTGTTTTCATATCTTTCCTCCCTCCATCTTGAGTTTCCTGAGAGATTTTCAGATCTGAAACTCCTCTTTTTACTTTCCATCTTTGGAAGAGTCCAAATCAAGAAAAAGGAGGTACCTGATCAACCATCAAAGAAGGATCAGCGCAGTACTAGCATACTGTGCTGATTTCCTGAAGCAGGACTTCTGATCGAGATTCGTGGGCTCGTGTGGATGACTTCTAGAGGCCGGACGCATGTGCGGCTTGCAACATCATCCTTAAGCCCAGATCAGTGAGGTTAGAGCATCTAACTTGTAAGGTAATAGATCTGATCTATTGTTTAATACATACATTAGATGTGGTATAGAAACATGTTGATATGATCAACATGTAGTTCATGCTATATTTATATATTTTAATTTTTAATTTAATGTTATATAATAATCATGTAATAGGATCTTAGATCTAGAGATTATCTGATTTTAAAAAATAAATTTTGATTTATTTTAGTCTTCCGCTGTATGATCTTGAAAAAGTTTCAAGATCTAACCCTGAAACCCTAGATCTGGTTCCTACAATTGGTATCAGAGCCTAAGTTCTTTATTACATGATTATTTATACATGCTTAGATTATTTTTTAGATTAGATCTAATTTATAATCTGATTATTAAATCTAAAATTAAAATTTTAGATCAATCACGAACTGCAAGGTTGTCCTGCTGTAAGGTTTACCCCTTACAGTGCAAAGGTTGTCCTAGTTTGTGTAGATCTATCTTTAATCATAAATTTCTTAGATATGATCTAGATTAAATTTATGATTTATTAGATTTAAAAGATATTTAAATCTAAAATAAAATCTCTTTGTTAATAATTTTTGTGCAAAGAAATTGTTTAAGGTTGAAACTGTTTCAATTACATGAACCTGTTTAGATTAGATCTAAAGTAGTTTCATGTTTGTTTCACTTGTATCTTGATTATGAATCAAACATGCAATATGGTTGGTAGAATCATATTGTAAAATTATTTTACAAATATGAAAATTATTTTTTGAAAAGCCGAACCCAACCCTCAGCCCAAAACTTAATTAAGAATTAAGAAGTTGTTTGATTAGGTTCTAGGATTGTGAATTGAAGAACCTAAGACACAAATCATAACACATTGGGTTAATAGGTTAGTGGGAATTAGGTCCATTAATTGGGTTAGACTTATGGTTAGATTAAAGATGGACTTAATTAGAAAATTGACTAAATCTAATCAATTGTTGTCTTAGATTAGGTCAAGGATTTTCTAGATCAATTACAATAGTTGTAGTTGGTCAAGTCCATGTCTTTAACGAGAACCAAATGGACTTGATTCTTGGCTAAACGGTCCAACACGAACTGTTAGGTTGATCTAATCAAAACTAATTAAACCAATTGGTGTCTAAGGTAAACCAGACCGGTAGTTTTTATTTGGGAGCCCGCTTACCTGGCCATTTCTGATGGTGTCTAAGGCAAGCTTTGGCCGACCCTTCCACTGATCGAACTTACCTGGCCTCTTGGTGAAATTATATTTTGATCGGATCACTTGACTATTCGAGCTGACCCATGTCAGCTAGGTAAATCAGTGTGACTGATTTAGGTGCTCCTAGACCAGCCCTTTTAATGGTCTCCCTTAAGCTGACTTGGTGAAGCCAGTGGGAGGATCATGATAAGCTAGTTCATCTGACCTCATCCTCTATATTATTTAAATCCTCTAAAATTATTAGGTCCTTAAAATGATAAAGTTATAGAGATAACTGAGTCATAGCCTCCCATTAAGGTGTTTGATAATGAGTCCATTAACTCAATAATCGTTGCAGACCCAAAGGCCTGGTGCTTGTTGACTAATGGAATTATCACTCATCATATGACGACTTGAAAGTATCTCTCTAATGGTGGTTAGGTGAGCCAACCAAAGTTGGACTTAATCATTCATTGGTTAGATGCACCAAGTATGATCATGTTAATGGTTGGACCTAACTGGATCCTTACAGTGGAGGCCAAAACCTACTGATTAGGTTTCTGAGGCAAAATTAATATTACTAAAAATTGTTTAGAGAAACAATTGGTTATGAACCTACCCTTAGATGTACATGGGTTGGCCAACCAAAGTTGGGCTTGTGTGCAGTCTAAGTAGATTTTAGTACCCACTAAGGAATTAGGGTAATTCCTCGAATTGGAGGTAGAGGCTACCAATTCGAATAAAATAGTGGGAGAAACCTTTTGATTAAAGTCTAAATCTTTAGGTTTAATGAATCAATTACTAATTAGGTTATGGTTCTCCTTTGTGCAAATATGGCCACTTTCCTATCGCTCCAATCATTGTTGGACAAAATAAGTTGGTGGGACCCAACTTCGGTAGCTGGTACCGAAAGTTGAAGATAGTCCTGGAGCATGAAAAGATCCTATATGTGATAATGGATCCTACACCTGAGGAGCCAGCTGTCAATGCATATGGAACAGTCAGAGACACTTACCAGAAGTGGCTCAGTGATCGGACCATGGTGCACTGTATCATGCTGGCTACCATGAGCGACGAGTTCCGTCGCAGCTTCAAGATGGCTCAGCCAAAGGACATGCTTCAAGTGTTGGAGGATGCCTTTGACACATCCGATGACGTCGAGAGGCACAAGACTAGTTGTGCCATCTTCAACGCTAAATTGTGGGATGGTGCCTCTGTCACTGATCATGTATTGTACATGATCGAGCTGATGGAACGATTGAGCAAGCTCGGCTTTTCCTTGCATGAGCAGCTTGGGAAAAATGCAATACTGAACTCGCTGCCCAAGTCTTATCTCCCATTCCTCACTCATTATAGAATGACAAAGCCTGAAGAGAACTACTACGAATTACTGGGGTTGCTTCAGAACTTTGAGAAGGATAACCAACTTCACAAGGAGTCGGTGAACTCAGTGGAAGGTTCATCTTCTGATTCTCGACCCTTTAAGAAAGGGAAGAAGAACAAGAAGAAGAAAGTGAAGAAGGTGTAAGTTCAGGCTGGGACATCAGTGCAGAGCCAGACCAAAAAGATCAAGCCTGATAAGAGACTATTCAACTGGCAAGCACCCTAGATTAGATAGTGTGTCAGATATCTACTTATGACACTGTAGGCTAGGTCATATAAACAAGAACAGAATAAACAGGTTGACTCAAGAGAGAATCCTCGAAGTTAGTGATTGTGAATCACTTCCAACCTGTGAGTCTGTCTTCTTGGTAAAATGACCAAGTCATCTTTTACTGGAAAAGGTGAAAGAGCTACTGAGCTCTTGGGCCTAGTACATATTGATGTATGCGGGCCCATGAGCACCAGTGCTAGAGGTGGATATTTCTACTTCATAACTTTCATGGATGACCTATCCCGATAATGGATATGTCTATCTGATGAAACATAAGTCAGATTCATTTGAAATGTTCAAACGATTTCGAAGTGAAGTAGAAAAATAAACTAGGAAGAGTATTAAAACTCTTCGATATGATCGAGGAGGAGAATACCTTTCTAGTGAATTTCTCACATATCTAGGAGAGAATGGGATTCTCTCCCAATGGACTCCTCCAGGAACACCACAACATAATGGTGTGTCTGAAAGGAGGAATCGGACTCTGTTAGACATAGTCTGATCCATGATGGGTTTTTGCTAGCTTGCCGATATCCTTCTGGGGATATGCACTCGAATCGACCTGTTATCTGTTAAATAGGGTTCCAAGTAAGTCTGTAATTAAGACTCCATATGAGATATGGACGGGACGTAAGCCAGCACTTTCACACCTTAGGGTCTGGGGGTGCCCGGCCTATGTCAAACGATTAGTCACAGACAAACTTGGACCTAGGTCTGACAAATGCTCATTCATAGGGTACCCCAAAAAGACAAAAGGATATTTTTTCTACCATGCTGATGAACAAAAGGTGTTCGTCAGCCTTAAGACAATCTTTTTAGAAAAGGAGTTTCTTGGTGAAGGAACCGTTGCCTCTAAGGTTGAACTTGATAAAGTTCAACAGGTAGAAGAACCGACACCAATAGCTGAACCTGAGTCGGATATGATTAGATCAGATCCGGAGCCCAATATACCTGCACCGTTAAGGCGATCCGATAGAGTACCGCGTCAGTCGGACAGATACTACGGTTTCTTGATCCAGAACGATGATCCCATCGAACTTGATGAGAATAATGAGGATCCGATCACCTATATGGATGCAATACAGAGATCTGATTCCGAAAAATAGCTTGAAGCCATGAAATCCGAAATGGAGTCCATGAAGGTCAACGATGTATGGACATTGGTTGACCCACCTGAAGGGGTTAAACCCATTGGGTGTAAATAGGTCTTCAAAAGGAAGAGGGACTCAGACGGAAAGGTGGAGACCTATAAAGCCTGTCTGGTTGCCAAGGGGTATCGCCAACGTTATGGTATTGACTATGACGAGATGTTTTCTCCTGTGGCAATGCTCAAATCTATTCGGATAATGCTTGCAATAGCTGTCCATCTGGATTATGAGATCTGGCAGATGGATGTAAAGACAGGTTTCCTGAATGGAGAGCTGACCGAAGAGGTGTATATGATACAACCTGAGGGGTTTACATCCACAGATGAGTCCAAGGTGTGCAAGCTTCAGAGATCCATTTATGGATTGAAGCAAGCTTCTCAGAGTTGGAACATGCATTTTGATAAGGTGATCAAAACGTATGGCTTCATTAAGAATGGAGAAGAGCCCTGCATCTATAAATGGGCAAATGGTCCAGTTGTGGTATTCCTTGTCTTGTATGTGGATGACATTCTCTTAATTGGGAATGAAATCCACGCACTACAGGGAATAAAAATTTGGTTGTCATCACAGTTCTCCATGAAGGACTTGGGTGAAGCATCCTACATCCTAAAAATGAAGATCTATAGGGATAGATCTAAAAGGATGCTTGGGTTATCCCAGTCCATGTACATAGACACTGTGCTGAAGAGGTTCAGCATGGAGAATTCTAAGAAGGGCTATCTACCGATAGGCCAAGGAATTTCTCTCTCTAAGAAGGATTGTCCGACAACTCCTGAAGAGAGAGAGCGTATGAGTAGAGTCCCATATGCTTTAGCCATGGGATCTATCATGTATGCCATGACATGTACAAGATCAGATGTGGCATACTCACTAGGAGTAGTGAGTAGATACCAATCTGATCCTGGAGAAAATCACTGGAAAGTGGTTAAAGCCATCCTTAAGTATTTGAGAAATACTAAGGACCAATGGTTGGTTTATGGCGAGTCAGATCTGAAACTTGTGGGGTTCACAAACTCCAGCTTCCAATCTGACCATGATGACAGCAGGAGCGTGTCGGGTTATATCTTTACTCTGAATGGTGGAGCCATCTACTGGAAGAGTTCCAAGCAGCATACTGTGGCAGACTCTGTTTGTGAAGCGGAGTACATCGCAGCATCGGATGCCGCGAAGGAAGCTGTGTGGCTGAGAAAATTCATCAACGAGCTCAGAGTAGCACCCTCCCTCGTTGGTTCAGTCCTGCTCTACTGCGATAGCACTGGTGCCATAGCTCAGGTGAAGAAATCCAAAGCACATCAGCGGACGAAGCACATCTTGCGCCGCTTCCACCTGGTCCGAGAGATCGTGGATCGAGGTGACGTCGATCTTTAGAAGATCGACGGAAAGGAGAACCTAACCGACCCCTTCACTAAAGCCCTGACGATAAAGGAGTTCAACAACCACAAGTCGAAGATGGGTATTAGATACTGTGCCGAGTGGCTTTAGGACAAGTGGGAGTTGTTGGGAAATGTGTTTCAAAAAGTCAATCGTCAAGCTGTTGACGGTTGAGCAACCAAGTATTGTAATTGATTTGTTAATAAATAAAATATATTTGGCATCTTCATCATAAGCTTTCATCTTCTAATGAACTCCATTGTTATGATGAAGTCCTTAGGACTATTTAAGTTCGATAAAGAGAGGATTTATTGATTAGTCTTTAAAACTGTTCACGACCAAATGATAAGCAGTTAATAAGGACGACAGCTTCTATCGAGCATAGGTCGCTGTAGGCCATATGGGTTGGTTGTCCTCTTAACCAAGGAGTGTGGAGACACTGGTATGGCATACAGGTGAGATGTAAGGGTACATCATCATTGAACGTGACCAACTCCAGAGTATTCTGCTGTCGAGAATGTCTCTGATGGGATATAGGTATAAGTGTCCCTTAGACTTGAGATCGCCTCAGTGACTTGCAAGCAACTCACTGTGCTTTGGTACTGGACTAACTGAACTTCTAATTCAGGGATGGAAGGCTTCTGGGCACAGTCAAGTACTTGCGAAGTCAGAGTGTGATCGAGATGGGATTGACCACTCCAAGAGTTGGAGAAGAATGAGTCGCTGTATTTCAATTTAGCAAAACCTTGGCCAGGGTAATCCATCAGATGGATTTGATATTTTGAAATACAATGTGGACAACCTGATCAGAGTTGACAGTTGAACTCTGGGGTGTCCTATGATCATTTTGGTCAAGGGGATGAATTATATGAAAACTATATCCGTATGGGTTCTAAGGATGTTGTTCTATACATTCGACCTATCCGGTCGTCGGATACCATTGCTAGATGGTCACTTCGATTGGTACAAAAATTTATTTCTGTGCTACCGACTTAGGTTCGGACCTATGAGGTCACACACATTAGAGTTCATGATCCGATCAGATGGTTGATCAATGGTTAAGAATCGTTCTAGGGTTAAATGATCAATACGATTGACATTTAACCCAGTGCAAGTATTGCAGGAGGATTGATTAGCAATTCGATTGCTAATTGGCTTAATTTGATTAAGTCAATAGGCTGAGATTAAGTCTAATTAAATATAATTTAATTAGATTTATTTTGGGCTTGATTGGATCAAGTCCAATTGATTTATTGGATAAGCCAAGTGCAAGGAAAAACTAGTCCTAGTTCAACTAGGACTTGGGTCAATCTAATTTCTAATTTGATTAGAAAATTAAATCAGATTTAAATCTAATTTAATCTGATTAAATTAGGTTCTTAATTGGGTTAAAACCTATTTTAATTAGGTTGATCTAATTTTGGTTTGATTTGATTTGGGAAACCAAATTAAAACAAGTCATAAGATAGAATCCTAGTAAGACTAGGATTCCACCTTGTGCCACATAAGCCTTCCCCACGCCCTCTCTCTTATTCAACACCAATCTCCACTTATTTTATGTGACAAAAGCCCTCTCCCAGGTCTCTCCCACATTCACAAAAGGTTTCCTCTCTTCTTTCTTACATGGAAGGTGGTTTGGATCAAATCAAAAAGGAATAAGTTTGGATTTCGAATTCTATGAGATAGAGTTTTAGAAATCCAAAACTCTTTCAATTTTATACCGAATTTATCCAATTTTTTTTTGTAATTTTTGTGGATTTTAGGGTACATATTGTGCACCCTTTTCTGGTGATCCATTTATGAAAATATGGAGGAGGTGCTCAAGAGTTGGGCACCCCTTAACTTGCCATGTTTGGATAAGCCTTGACTAGGTATTTGACCTAGACAAGTACTCTATCATATCTCTCTATATAAAACAAGTTTCTTCATAAAATTTTAGGTGAAGATAGAGATTTGAGAGACCTTTGTGTCATCCAAAAATTAGAGAGAAAGACCTTTGGGTCGTGGAGATATAAAAGATGCAAGTTAGGGTGTCTAGAGAGAAAAACGTGAAGAAGAAGAGGGTCTTCTTCTAGGGTTTTTTGTTTTCATATCTTTCCTCCCTCCATCTTGAGTTTTTTGAGAGCTTCTCAGATCTAAAACTCTTCCTTTTACTTTTCATCTTTGGAAGAGTCTAAATCAAGAAGAAGAAGGCACCTGATCAACCATCAAAGAAGGATCAGCGTAGTACTAGCATACTGTGCTGATTTCCTGAAGCAGGACTTCTGATCGAGATTCGTGGGCTCGTGTGGATGACTCCTAGAGGCTGGATGCATGTGCGGCTTGCAACATCATCCTTAAGCCCGGATCAGCGAGGTTAGAGCGTCTAACTTGCAAGGTAATAGATCTGATCTATTGTTTAATACATACATTAGATGTGGTATAGAAACATGTTGATATGATCAACATGTAGTTCATGCTATATTTATATATTTTAATTTTTGATTTAATGCTATGTAATAATCATATAATAGGATCTTAGATCTAGAAATTCTCTGATTTTAAAAAATAAATTTTGATTTATTTTAGTCTTCCACTGTATGATCTTGAAAAAGTTTCAAGATCTAATCCTGAAACTCTAGATCTGGTTCCTACAAAAATCAGTGCCATAAGGAAAGAGTTTTGATTTCCTAAAACTCTATCTCATAAAATTTGAAATCCAAACTAATTTCTACTTTGACTTGATCCATAACCACATTCCATATAAGAGAGAAAGAGAGGAAAGTTTTGGGCATGCGTGAAGACCTGAGAGAGAGGATTTTTTCATACAAAATAAGAGAGAGTGGGTGTGGGATAAGAGAGAGTGGGCATGGGGGCTAAATTAGCGTAAGGTGGAATCCTAGTCTTACTAGGATTCAATCTATGTCTTGTTCCAATCTGGTTTCTCAAATCAAATCAAACCAAAACCAAATCAATCCAATTAAAATAGGTTTTAACCAAATTAAAAATATAATTTAATTAGATTAAATTAAATTTAAATCTAATTTAATTTTTTAATCGAATTAGAAATTAGGTTGACCCAAGTCCTAATTGAACTAAGACTAGTTTTTCTTTGCACTTGGCTTATCTAATAAACTAATTGAACTTGATCCAATCAAGCCCAAACTAAATCTAATTAAATCATATTCAATTAGACTTAAACTTAGCCCATTGACTTAAACAAATTAAGTCAATTAGCAATCAAATTGCTAATCGATCCTCCAGCAACACTTGCACTAGGTTAAATATCAATGTATTGATCGTTTAATCCTAGAACGATTCTTAATCATTGATCAACCATCCGATCGGATCATGAACTCTAATGTGTATGACCTCATAGGTCCGAACTTAAGTTGATAGTATAGAAATAAATTTTTATACCAATCGAAGTGATCATCTAGCAATGATACCCGACGGTCGGATAGGTCGAATGTGTAGAAAAATATCCTTAGAATCCATACGGATATAGTTTTCATATAATTCATCCTCTTGACCAAAATGCTCATAGGACACCTCAGAGTTCAACTGTCAACTCTGATCAGATTGTCCACATTATATTTTAAAATATCAAATTCATCTGATGGATTATCCTGGCCAAAGTTTTGCTAAATTAAAATACAGTGACTCATTTTTCTCCAACTTTTGGAGTGGTCAATCCCATCTTGATCACACTTTAACTTTGCAAGTACTTGATTGTGCCTAGAAGCCTTCCGTCACTGAATTAAAAATTTAGTTAGTCTAGTACCAAAGTACAGTGAGTTGTTTGTAAGTCACTGAGGCGATCTCAGGTCTAAGGGACACTTATACCTATATCCCATCAGAGATATTCTCTACAGCAGAATGCTCTGGAGTTGATCACGTTCAATGATGATGTATCCTTATATCTCACCTGTATGCTATACCAGTATCTCTACACTCCTTGATTAAGAGGATAACAAACCCATATGGTCTACAGCGACCTATGCTCGAAAGAAGCTATCATCCTTATTAACAGCCCATCATTTGGTCGTGAACAGTTTTAAGGACTAATCGATAAATTTTCTATTTATCGAACCTAAATAGTCTTAAGGACTTCATCACAACAACGAAGTTCATTAGAAGATGAAAACTTATGATGAAAATACCAAAAATATATTTTATTTATTAACAAATCAATTACAATATAAGGTTACTCAACCGTCAACAGCTTGATGATTGGCTTTTGAAATATATTTTTCAACAATTATTCCGATCCACTGAAAAGAATTTCAATAATATGATGATAGAGATCATTGTATGTCTCACTACCAGATAGAATTGAGCTTATGAGGTCATACAACAAAGAGATTCGGTTTGAAATAAGTAATTAAGCTTATGAAGTATCAATTAGATTTAGAGAAAACCATTGGGTTCATGGTAACTTTGCTAGCACATGGTTGGACCCAATTTCTTTTTTCATTGAGATTACTTATTTGATAAGTTAATTCTAACTTAATTATCTGCTAATAACCTATATGAATAAGATTCATGAGACTCTAATTATTGGGTATCTAAGGTTATGGATCATATAAATTAAGAGTGCAAGTCCCTTATGAATCTCCTTGATAGTTATTATGAAGTGCCACTTTGATTTGATCAATTTGAGCATGTCCATTAATTAGAGGGCCTTTGATTTTCATATAGGGTATCTCTTGGATGCAAAAGAGGACATCTAATTATGGGTGCAAGGGCTCTAATAGTTGGTACTTAATGGGCTTCCTAATGTAAGTTGGATAACTTAAGATAATAGGAATCCTAATGCAAATAGGACTTGTATTATGAGATTGAATAAGATTCAATCCTTATGCCTATTTAAAGGGACCTCTCTTAAGGTTTTTAGAGCATCCAAACCAGCAGCCCCTCACACCTAAAGGCTCTCCCCATGCCCTCTCTTCCTCCCCTTTTCTCTTCTCTTGGGCGTTCTACACAACCTTCCCTTGGGATGCGCATCCCAAGGTGTTCCATGCCCAAAGGAGTTTTGGTGCCTCTTCCTTGCTGGTTTCTAATATTTAGTAGCAGAACATAGTAAGAAAAAACTTTAGAGAAGAGGAAAAGAAGAAGATCAAGAAGAAAGATTAAGTGTTGATTGCGATCCAAGCTTCATTCAGATTCAGCAGGCTAAATTTTGGAGAACCAAAATTTAGATTAAAGAAGATTATTCCAGGCTGATCCTGAGTGAATACTCATAGAGGCTAGACACTTGTGCAGCTAACAGAGAGTCTCATCTCTTTCAGTTTCAGATTTGAAGAAAGAGATTGTAAAATAAGTAAGTGATTTGATCACAATCTAAATTTCAGCATATATCAATTTTAGCATATGAAATAGATCCATGTGGTTTTATATTTGTTGGTGCAAAATTTTGCCGATGTTGGAGAAGCTGGAGTCGAGGGGATCACAGCCGCCGTTGGGAGTCCGTCGATACTGGAGAAGCTGGGGTCGAGGGGATCACGGCCGCCGTCGGGACCTGCAAGAAAAGTCTAAACTGGAGTTGGGTGTGCTTCAGCAAGACCCTCCGATTTTCAAGTCAATACTCTACCTCAACAGAAATGGAGCACTCGAATGGGATTTTAGCAAAGTTTTGAGATAGTGTTTAGAGCTTAGAGGAGAACGTATCTGGGGGGTCTCTTTTATAGACGGGAGAGTGTAACCGATTGACAGCGACATCCGTAACTGCCTGGTAGTGGGCCGTTCGGGGCTACGTGGAGTTTGTTACGGAGAGTAGTGATGTCTGTTGTCGTGACTTGTCGGAGAGTGGTGGGACCACATGGAGTTTGTTATGAAGAGTAGTGGTGTCCATTGTCGTGACTTGTCGGAGAGTGGTGGGACTACGTGGAGTTTGTTACGGAGAGTAGTGGTGTCCGTTGTTGTGACTTGCTGGAGAGTTCGGGCTGGATGGCTGAAGCTCGGTTGGGACGTCTGGTGGGGCGGAATAGCTCTCTGTCTCAGTAATCTAAGAGAAGCTTGGATGTTTTCGAGGTTGCTGACGGGTTAACTGTTGTTGGGTGCCTTAGGCATTGATGCTGCAGACGGAAGTCATCTGCTGTAGAAGCCCGGATGAAAACTTTCTGTTGGAGAAATTCATCTGGAGTCTGATTGCTAGAGAAGTCCATCTGAAATTTATCTGATGTAGAAGCTTGTCTGAAGACTGTCCGCTAGAGAGGTCCGATTGCATGAGGAATCCGATAGAAGGTCGATCGATAGCGAAATTCGAAAGGTGCTATAGATGGTTGACCGATAGAAGAGTCCGGAAGGTGTTGTGGAGGTTCGTCCGCTGGGAGAGTCTAGTTGGCACTGTTGAAGTTCGGTTAGCGCTATTGAAGGTTGACGACTAGAGAGGCACGGAAGACATCGAAGATAGTCGGTCACTATAGAAATCCGACTGCTGGAGCCTGTCTGTTGTAGAAGTTCGGATGGAGTCCGATTCTTGTAGGAGTCTGAAAGGAGGCCACTTACTGTAGAAGCTCGGATGGAGATCGATTGTCGTGGAAGCCCAGATAGAGACCGCTTATTGTAGAAGCTCAGACGAAGTCCACTTACTGTAGAAGCTCAGATGATGTCCGCTTGCAATAGAAGTTCGGATGGAGTTCACCTACTGTAGAAGCTCAGATGGAGATCGGTTGCTGTGGAAGCCCAGATAGAGACCGCTTATTGTAGAAGCTCAGATGAAGTCCACTTACTGTAGAAGCTCGGATGAAGTCCGCTTGCAATAGAAGTTTGGAGTAGAAATCCGAAAGGCGGTCAACCATTGTAGGAACTAAAATGGAGTCTGGTTACTGTAGAAGTCCTGCTGCTGGAGAAGCCAGGCATTGACAAAGTTCGAAAGAAACTCGAAGTAAAGTCAATTGTGATAGGAGGAAGTCTGGAAGAGATTCAGAGAGTAGTCGATCACTGTAAAAAATCAACTGATAATGAAGCCCAGAGAGCATTTGGAGCAGTCTGATAGTTGACTGAAGGAGCTCATTATTGGAGAAGTCTGGAGGGTACGGTAGGAGTTTGTCCATTGGAAGAATCTGGAGGACACTGTGGAAGGTCGACTGCTAGAGGAGTTTGGATGGTGCTGTGGAAGTTCGGACGGCTGGGGGAGTTCAGGAACATCGCACAAGGTTAGAAGCCGGAAGAGTCCTGAGAGGGTTGGCCTCTTACGAACTTCGGCTGGGGTTATTTTATACCCAACACCAGTCTCCCTACTTTCGAGTTCAGGTTTCGAATGAAAGAAGTACAGAAAAATTTTCACAGCTGAAGTTGCCCTTCTTGATTTTCGTACTTGATTGTTTCCAGATATTTTGGCATTTGGCGCATCGGTGTTGGAGTCTTTTCAAATCGAGGTGATCCGAAAAGATTTTTTCAAAATTCTCACTGGACCGTTGTCTCAGGTACGATGCAATACTGATTCTGTCAGTCGTCAGCCATCTGCCACGATGAGTGGGACACGCGGCGGTTGTAGATCGGCCAAAGAAGATTTGCAATCATTGTTGCGTCGGACCCTACGGTCTATTTAAATCCATCCTCCTCCTTAATGGGTTTCACCTTGCCTGAGATTTTTTTTCGGTCCCCTCATCTTCTCTGAGAGCTTCATCTTCCTCTAGTGTCCCTCTCGATCTTAGGCACCCTTCAGATCGATCTCCATTGTCTTCGCTGCCCTCCTGCACCTCTCGGACCAGTCTAACTTAGTTTTGAAACCCTTCTTTTTCTTGCTGCTCTTTCAATTTTCCTCCTCTGCATTCCGCTCGTTCGATTTCTCTGCGAGCATCTTGTTTCCTATTTTTCTCAATTTTTTTGAGATTTTTTGGGGTTTTCATTTGATTCAAAATGTCCTTCAACACTTCCTCTAATAGTTCTAGGAGTTCGTCAGCTCCAGCCCCCCAAAATCCTAGTACTGTAGATAAATCCGCACTTAGGGTCGAATCTTGTTCGATCTTTGTACCAGACATCATTCTCAGCTCTTTGATCTCGGACGAACTCTCGCTGATTAGGATTTAGTACAAAGTTCCTCCAGAGTATGAGCTTGAGCTTCCCGGGCCAACTGACCGGGTTAGTGCCCCTCCCCCCGACCATTTTTCCTTATACCAGGAAGCTTTCCACATCGGGCTTTGACTTTCGCTTCCACCTTTTGTTGTTGCTCTTTTTTGCTTTTTGAAAATTTTTCTAGTTTCTGTAGCACCGAACTCCTTTAGGTTTTTGATAGGATTTCTTTCCCTCTGTCATTTAGCTGAAGTCCGGCCAACTCTTTCTTTGTTTAGAAACTTTTATACTTTTAAGCGTCACCCCTCGGCAAAGGTCTAGTGGTACTTCTCCCTCCAGTTAGGTAGAAGGGGGTTGCTGAAAGATGCCCCCTCTTCTATCCATAACTGGAAGGAGAGGTACTTCTACGTCCGATGCCCGACCCTGAGGCTGGGGCTGCCCTCCTGGGGCTCCCTGAGGGACTCCATCCGTCGGGCTTCTAGCATGGGAAAGGACGACCTTGAAGCCTCCAATAAACTGAAAACTTATCCAGCTCCTCTCCTCTCCGACCTTCTGAAGGAGCAGCTTTTATTTAATGTCGGCCTGAGCCCTGTCAACCCTGTCGGTATTTTTTTTTTCTTTCTCAGGTCATTCGCTGCTTCCTCTTTTCTCTTATTCTGTTTTTAAGCTGTGTCGATCTTTTTTTATTGCAGATATGGATCAGACGCAGCTTAGATACTAGCCAAGGGTCTCAAGGCCCACAAGAGGAAAGGCGCCACAACTTCTGGGTCAGTGAAAAAGGTGAGGGTAGGGGAGACAACCTCGACCGTGCCTACCTAGGCGGCCATTGTCGGTGATGCCCCCTCCGACGTTGAACCCGCATGTTGGGAATAGTGTCCCAAAGCCAATCGTCAGTTTGTTAACAGTTATGCTTATTTTTATATTTATACATGAATTATGAATTAATAAAAATTATTTTGGTATTTTTCATCACAAAATGTTTCATCTTCTAATGAACTCCTATGTTGTGGTGAAGTCCTTAGGACTATTTAGACTCGACAAAGGAGGATTTATCGTTTAGTCTTTAAATCTGTTCGCGACCAAATGATACGTTGTTACTAAGGACGACAATGTTTATCAAGCATAGGTCGTTGTGTGCCATATAGGTTGGTTGTCCTCTTAACCAATGAGTGTGGAGACACTGATATGGCATACAGGTGAGATATAAGGGTACATCTGCACTGAACGTGACCGACTCCGGAGCTATTTCTACTGTCAAGATTTGCTCCGATGGAATATGGGTATAAATATCCCTCCGACCTGAGACCACCATGGTGACTTGCAAGCAACTCACTACACTTAGGCACTGGACTACCTAAATTTTTAATTCAGTGACGGAAGGCTGCTGGGTGTAGTCAAGTACTTGACTTGTCGGTGCGTGTGTCAAGATGGGATTGACCACTCCAGTTTAGGAGCTATGTACAGTCGTGTTTCAATTTAGCAAAATTTAAAATTTAAAATTTGAAATTTGTTTGAAATTTAAAATTTAAAATTTAAAATTTAAAATTTAAAATTTAAATTTTGAAATTGGTATATTTAGATATACTCGATCCAAGTAGCAAGTAATCGAATTGGGTTGGTTGCCATGGCCGTCCGGTCATAGGAGAAAAGTAGGGTTTAAAGGCCCTCTCCTCCCAATCGATGGGGTCTCCTATGGCGGTAGGAGTGCCGCTATAATTATATCCTATACAGATGAAGCAGTGAAAGAAATTAATTGTAAAGGTTCAATTATGAAATTTATCATGAATGTGTTAGATTAGATCTAAAGGAATATTCATGATTTATTTTGATTGTTATTTTTTGTTATGTAATTAGCAATAGGATTGCTATTTATCAAATGTGCTGATCTATTTATGAAATGAGTCAACATATTTGGTGAACAAAAAATAAAATCTTTCAAATTTGAAAATTATTTTCAAAATACCAAACCCTGACCTATCAGCCCAAATACTTAATTAAAAGAATTAAGTGTTGTCTAGTAGGTCTAGAATTATGAATTAAGACCTAAGACAATTGCATAAACTTGTGGGTCAATGGGTTAGATGGATTAGGTCCATAATTGGGTTAGACCTAAGGTTAGCTTAAAGAAATAGACTAAATTAGAGTAATTGGTCAAATCTAATCAAAAGTTGAATTAGATTAGGTCAAGGATACTCTAGACTCAACTCCAATAGTTGTAGTTGAATGGGTCCATGTCTTTAACTAGACCAAGATAGACTTAATTCATGGCTACGCGGTGAAACCCTATTTACTAAGTTGATCAAATTAAAACTAATGAACCGATTGGTGTCTAAGGTAAGTTTGGCAGTTTGACCAGTGGTTTTTAAGCGGGAGCTACTCGCAGTGATTTGATCTCTGACGAGTTAATGGCTTATCCCCACCACTGATCTCACTTACCTGGCCAACCTGGTGAATTAGGTTTTGATTAGATCACTTGGTGATTAGGGCTCACCCATGTCATTAGGTAAATCAGTTTGACTAATTTAGGTGCTCCTAATGCCAGCTTTAATTAAATCTTTTTTAATCTGACTTGATGAAGTCAGTGGGAGGATTAAAATTGGCTGGATATTTTCTTCTCATCTATCCTTTAATAAAATCCTCAAAAAAAAAATATTAGATCCCTAAAAATGATTAAGTTATATTGATAACTAAGTCATAGCCTCCCATTAAGTGAGTGATAATGAGTCCATTAGTTTAATAATCATTGAGGCCCAAAGGCCTGGTGCTTATTGACTAATGGAATTATCATTCATAATATGATAATTTGGTTTGAGTCTTTCTGATGGTGATCAGGTTGGCCAGCCAAAGTCGGGCCTGATCATTTATTGGTTCGATTCACCAAATCAAATCATGTTAATGGTTGGACCTAACCAGATCTTTTCAGTGGAGGCCAAAGCCTATTGATTAGGTTTTAGGGCAAAATCAATTACTAGAAGTTGTTTAGAGAAACAACTGGTCATGAACCTACCCATAGATGCACATGGGTTGACCAACCAAAGTTGGGCTCGTGTGTAGTCTGTGTGGATTCTAATACCCACTAAGGAATTAAAGTAATTCTTCGAATTGGAGGTTGAGGCTACCAATTCGTAAAAATACTGGGAGAAACTTTAGACTAAAATTCAAGTCTTTAGTATTAATAATTATGTACTAATAGAGGTCTGGTTTTCCTTTATGCAGCTATGGCCACTACCCTATCCCGCCGATCATTATTAGATAATGACAAGCTCATGGAACCTAATTTTGATAGCTGGTATCGAAAATTAAAAATCATCCTTGAGCATGAGTAGATCCTTTATGTAGTAACGGATCCGGCACCTGAGGAGCTAGCCCTGAATGTTAGAGGGATGGTCCGAGACACTTATCAGAAGTGGTTCAACGACTGCACCACCGTTCGGTGCATTATGCTGGCGGCAATGAATGATGAGTTCAGCCGCAGGTTCGAGAACGTCCAGGCACAGGAGATGCTTCAAATATTGAATGACTCCTTTGGCATGCCAGAGGACGTTGAAAGGCACAAAACTAGTTGTGCCATTTTTAATGCTCGGATAAGGAATGGAGCCTCAGTCATTGATCATGTACTGTACATGATCGAAATGATTGAGCACCTAAGTAAACTGTGCTTTCCCCTGCACGAGCAGCTCGATAAGGATGCAATCCTTAATTCATTGCCCAAGTCCTTCCTCCCCTTCCTTACTCATTTTCGGATGACAAAGCCTGCAGTGAACTACCATGGCTTGTTGGGGTTGCTGCAGAACTTTGAGAAGGATCACCAGCTCCATAAGGAGTCGGTGAATATTGTGGGAGGGTCTTCTTCTGATCATCGAGCCTTTAAGAAAGGGAAGAAGAAGAATAAGAAGGTGCAGTTGCATGCTGGAACGTCTGCACAGGGTCAGACCAAGAAATGCAAGCCCGACCAGAGCCAGGTGGAGTGCTTCTTTTGCAAGAAGCAGGGGCACTGTAAGAGGAACTGTCCTCTATACATTGCCTCCCTAGACCTGAACATGCCGAAGAAGAAGCAAGGTACTTATATGATAACACCTTGCAACTTTTTCATTTATGATACTACTGCCTGAGTATTGGATACTGGAAGCCTTTATCATATTTGCAATTCGATGCAGGGTCTGCAGGTCAGTAGGAGATTTGATGAAGGTGATAGATTCCTGAATGTTGGAGGTGGAAGCAAAGTTCCAGTTCTAGCATTAGGAATCATGAACCTTGTAATCAATTCTCGAAATATAATTCTGAGTGAATGTCACTATTATCCAAGCTTTTTAATAAATATTATTTCTGTAGGCCTTTTGGCCATGAACGGTTATCAATTTTTAATAAAAGGAAATGTTTGCAATTTCATTTTGAATGGTGTTACAATATTTGTTGGACAACTTAATAATAGAATTTACTTTCTATCACAACCTGTTAATGTGGTTCAAACCTCCGATAAATGTCTAGAATAGATAATATGTCAGAAGTCTACCTTTGGCACTGTAGGCTAGGTCATATCAATAAGAACAGGATAAACAGGTTGGCTCAAAAGGAATTCTTAAAGTAGGTGATTGTGAATCACTTCCAACCTGTGAGTCCTGTCTTCTTGGTAAAATGACCAAATCACCTTTTACTGAAAAAGATGAGCGAGCCAGTGAACTCTTGGGTTTGGTACATTCTGATGTATGTGGACCCATGAGCTCAGGTGCAAGAGGTGGATATTTCTACTTCATAACCTTCACAGACGACCTATCGAGGTATGGGTATGTCTATTTAATGAAGCATAAATCAAAGTCATTTGAAATGTTCAAACTATTCCAGAATGAGGTAGAAAAATAAACTGAATAGTGTATTAAAACTCTTCGATCTGATCGAGGAGGTGAATACCTTTTCAATGATTTTCTGACATATCTTGGGGAGAATGGGATTCTCTCTCAGTGGACTCCTCTTGGAACACCACAACATAATGGTGTATCTGAAAGGAGGAATCGGACCTTGTTGGATATGGTTCGATCCATGATGGGGTTTGCTGGTCTGTCGATCTTCCTCTGGGGATATGCGCTCGAATCGGCTTGTTACCTTCTAAATAGAGTTTCGAGTAAGTCTATAACCAAAACGTCATATGAGATATGGATAGGACGTAAGCCAGTACTCTCACACCTTAGGGTTTGGGGTTGTCCGGCTTATGTTAAACGTTTAATTATGGACAAGCTTGGACCTAGGTTTGAAAAGTATAATTTTATAAGGGTACCCAAAAGAGACCAAAGGGTATTACTTTTACCTAGCTGATGAGCAAAAAGTGTTTGTCAGCCTTAAGGCAATCTTTTTGGAAAAGGAGTTCCTTGATGAAGGGACTGTTGCCTCTAAGATCGAACTTGACGAAGTTCGACAGGTGAAAAAATTGACACAAGTTGCTGAACCTGAACCGGATTTGGTTAGATCAGATCCGGAGCCCATTGTTCAAGCACCTTTAAGGCGATCTAGTAGAGTACCACGTCAACCGGACAGATACTATGGTTTCTTGGTCCGGGACGGCAATCCTTTCAAACTTGATGAAAATGATGAGGATTTGATCACCTACATGGATGCAATGCAGTGACCCGACTCTGAGAAATGGTTGGAGGCCATGAAATCCAAAATGGAGTCCATGAAGGTCAACGATGTGTGGACATTGGTTGACCCACCCGAAGGAGTAAAATCCATAGGGTGTAAGTGGGTCTTCAAGAGGAAGAGAGGCACTGATGGAAAGGTGGAAACCTATAAAGTCCATCTGGTTGCCAAGGGATATCGTCAACATTATGGTATAGACTATGACGAGATATTTTTTTCTATGGCAATGCTCAAATCTATTCGGATTATGCTTGCGATAGCTGCCCATCTGGACTATGAAATCTGACAGATGGATGTGAAGACAGCTTTCCTAAATGGAGAGCTGGATGAAGAGATGTATATGATACAACCTGAAGGATTCACATCCACAGATGAGTCTAAGGTGTGCAGGCTACAAAGGTCCATTTATGGACTTAAGCAGGCATCACAGAGTTGGAACATACATTTTGATAAGATGATCAAGACGGATGGCTTTGTTAAGAATGGAGAAGAGCTATGCATTTATAAGTGGGCTAATGGTCTAGTAGTAGTATTTCTTGTATTGTATGTGGATGACATTCTCTTAATTGGGAATGATGTCCCTGCATTACAGGGAATAAAGCTTTGGCTGTCATCACAGTTCTCCATGAAGGATCTGGGAGAAGCTTCCTACATCCTAGGGATGAGGATCTATAGGGATAGATCTAAAAAATTGCTTGGTTTATTTCAATCCACGTACATTGATACTATGCTGAAGAGGTTCAGCATGGAGAATTCCAAGAAAGGCTATCTTCCGATAGGCCATGGAATTTCTCTCTCAAAGAGGAATTGTCCATCAACACCTCAAGAGAGAGAGCGTATGGGTAGGATTCCATATGCTTCGGTAGTGGGATTTATCATGTACGCCATGACATGTACACGATCAGATGTGGCATACTCACTAGGGGTAGTGAGTAGATACCAATCTGATCCAGGGAAGAATCATTGGAAGGTTGTTAAAACCATCCTGAAGTATTTAAGAAATACTAAGTACCAGTGGCTTGTTTATGATGAATCAGACTTGAGACTTATAGAGTTTACAGACTCTAGTTTTTAGTCTGATCACGATGACAACAAAAGTGTGTCGGGATTTATTTTTACCCTTAATGGTGGGGCTATCTACTGAAAAAGTTTCAAGCAGCACACAGTGGCAGATTCAGTTTGCGAGGTGGAGTATGTCGCTGCATCAGATGCTGCCAAAGAAGCAGTGTGGCTGACAAAATTCATCACCGAGCTAGGAGTAGCACCCTCCCTTATTGGTCCAGTTCTGGTCTACTGTGACAGCTCTAGAGCCATTGCTCAGGCGAAGGAACCAAAGGCACACCAACGGACGAAGCATATTCTGCGTCGCTACCATCTCATCCGAGAAATTATGGATCGAGATGACGTCGATCTTCAGAAGATCGATGGGAAGGAGAACCTGGCTGACCCATTCACTAAAGCCATTGCGGTGAAGGAGTTCGATAACTACAAGTCGAAGATGGGTATTAGGTACTGCACCGATTGGCTTTAGGCCAAGTGGAAGATTGTTGGGAATAGTATCCCAAAGCCAATCGTCAGCTTGTTGACGGTTGTGCTCATTTTTGTATTTGTATATGAATTATGAATTAGTAAAAATTATTTTGATATTTTTCATCAGAAAATGTCTCATCTTCTAATGAACTCCTATGTTGCGGTGAAGTCCTTATGACAATTTAGACTCGACAAAGGAGGATTTGTCGTTTTATCCTTAAATCTGTTCGTGACCAAATGATACGTTGTTACCAAGGACGATAACGTTTATCAAGCATAGATCATTGTGTGCCATATAGGTTGGTTGTCCTCTTAACCAATGAGTGTGGAGACACTGGTATGGCATACAGGTGAAATATGAGGGTACATCTGCACTGAACGTAACCGACACTGGAGCTATTTCTGCAGTCAAGATTTGCTCTGATGGAATATGGGTATAAATATCCCTCCGACTTGAGACCGCCACGGTGACTTGCAAGCAACTCACTGCACTTAGGCACTGGACTACTTGAATTTTTAATTCGGTGATGGAAGGCTACTGGGTGTAGTCAAGTACTTGACTTGTCAGTGCGTGTGTCAAGATGGGATTGACCACTCCAATTTAGGAGCTGTGTACAGTCGTGTTTCAATTTAGCAAAACCTTAGCCAGAGTAGTCTTTGTGAGGAGTCACAGGACTGTTTGAGTTGAGCACGATTCGGATGATCTGATCGAGGTTGATAGTTTAACTTTGAGTCATCCTAAACATAGGGGTCAAAAGGATGAATTATACAGTAACCATATTCATGTAGGTTTTGAGTATTGCGATTGTGACTCTTCGACCTATCCAGACATCGGGTACCATTGCTAGATGGTCACTTCGATTAGTACAGGAATTGGTTCTTGTGCTACCGACTTAGGTTCGAACCTGCGAGGTCACACACATTAGAGGTTCCTATCTGATCTGATGGCTGATGTAGAATTTTACATGTTTGAGACTCGATGATCGAGAATCAGGATTCTCTAATCACGAGTTCCACACATTATGGGTACCGGGGTCAAGAGTCCCACTGGTTGGGACTTTTCGATCAGGGTTACATATCGATGAATTCTGATGCTCGATTGCCCATCGAATTTGGACTCAGTATTTATGAGAGGTTTAATTAGTGATTTTATCATGAATTAACTCAATTTGATTGAGTAATTATTTTTGGATCAAGTCCAATTGAATTGGATTCAGTTGGGTTTGACCCGATTAGGTTAAGAGTTGACCTAATCGTCAAGATGGTTTGGTCCCTAATTTGATCAGGGGTTGGGCTTAGTCAATTTCTGATTTGATTAAGATTTTATTGAGCCTAATTAAGTCTAATTAAGTTGGATTTAAATTAGTCTATTTGGACCTAACTTATTTGGTTCAATTAGGTTGGTTTAAATAATTAAACCACCTTGACCCAATCTCCATGCGCCACCACACTTCCATTGCACCCATTTGAATTCATGAGAAGGAACTTCTCATGAATTTTTTCCTCACATCAAGCCCTCTCCACGCCCCACTTTAATGTGTCATATGAATGGATAAGGATGATTGGTTGGCCATTCAAATTTAAAATAAAGTTTGAATTTGAATGGGCAATCAATCTTTGCACCTTATCCCTTTTTTTACGCTCCATTTATTACATGAGAAAAGGTTTCTCATGAAATCACTCCATACATAATTTAAGCCACGCCTCACGGCTTTAGTGGATAAGGGATGAGTTGGTGTCTATTTGAATTCAAAATTTGATTTGAATTCAAATATGCAATTACTCATCTTTATCCTTTCTTTTGGATAAGATGTTTGACGTTGTTATAAAAGGAGGAGAAGAGTGGGGCATGTAAGAAGAAGATTTTTGGAGAAAAATTCTAGGACATGAGAAGTCTTGTGCGTGAGAAGGAAGTACATATCCTTCCAAGAGAAAAAGAAAGAAAAGAAAGAAAAGTGGGTGCAAGGTTTCCGATGAGTTCCCTAGAGTTTTAGCCTAGGGTTCGGGAAGTGAGAAAGTGAGCTACAAGTGTCGTGAGTCCACAAAATCTTAGGAAGATCTTCAACATCCTATTATGCATATTTGTTGATGATCTGGAGCATCCAAAGAATCGACAGACATCGATCGAAGGAGTTTGATCAACATCGACCGTCAAAAGGGCTCTACAACGAGCTAGCACTCGTGAAGAGTCGATCAGATCAGGAGCTTCATGTGGATGATCTACAGAGGTCAGACACGCTGTGTGGCTGCATCACGATGATCAGACTCTTCCGACGATGATCAGATTGCGGCAATCTACTACCCGCACAAAGGTATTATATTCTGAACACATTACAATAAAGTATTTTTTGTTCAAATTCAAATTCAAATTTAAATGCATGCATTCTATATATCATATTTAGATCCTAGTGTAGGGTAAATTTATGTTAATTAATTAGATTAATTAATATTTTTCTACTGTAAAATCATGATTTTGAAAAAGTTTTAAAATTACCATTTTACCCCTACACTGAATTTTCCCACACGTAGTCCCCCGAACTTCTTCAAGAAGCTCTCCGACCGAGGTTCCTACTCCAGAGTCTCATCCCGAGGAAGCATCGGGGGTCAAAAGGAGGAGAAAGAAGAAGACGGTGGTCCGCAAGATCAGTAGCAGTAGGGCAGCCATCGAAAGGTCCATCAGCTCCGAAGAGGATCTGGGAGAGAATCCCTTCAACAACAGGAATTTAATAAAAAGGTTGGTCGATGGGTGTGTTTTGCTCGAGATCGTCCACAGGATCGTCCATGCTGATCCTGAACAGTGGGTTTGGAACTCTTTGGGATCCTTTCTTGAGGTAGGCCGGTTTACTTTTTTCTTCCTTTCGCTTCTTCACTTAGTGCATTCCTTAGCTTTCACATTGACTTTCTGGCCGCTCTTGCAGATTGGACACCAGCTCATCGCCAACATCGAGGTGATGAATAATGCCAAGAAGGAAGCAGCCCAGGCGAAGGAAGGTCGTCAGGTTGAGGCTGTCCGTCTCAAGGAGAAGATCGCTGAAATCACGAGTCTCCAAGAGGCACTCCAGAAGGAGGAACAGACTTCGATGAATCTGAAGGCTGCCTTGGAGGAGGAAAGAAGGAGGGCAGAGGCCGAGGTCTCCAAGCTGAAGGAGCAGATCCCGACCTTAGTCTCGGAGGCAAGGGCCTAAGCAATGGAGGAGTTCAAGACCTCCTCCGAGATGAGGGATCTGAATATCAAGTTCGGCCAGGCCGCCTTCATCAGAGGCTTCAAGCTTTATCAGGAAAAGGTGGTCGAAAAGTTTCTCGAACTCGACCTCAGCTTCCTAGATGAAGTGTCCGACAATGAAGCCAGACCTTCCGAAGCTGATGCCGGTCTTCCTCCAGCTGGGACCTCTTCAACTACCGCAACTGTCATGGCCGACCTTCCGGGGGTGATGAGCTCCTCCACTTCTGCTCCAGAGGTTCGAGACCTCTAATTTTGTACTTTTCTTTTGTTATAAGTTTTTTTTTCTCTTGTACTTAAGAATTATTCAATTAATAAAATCGGATTCCTCTTTCTTGCAATGATTTGCATTGTGACACTCTTGTTTTCTGACAATAGTGCCCTACCGAAGCTCTTCCCCTACCGCAGAGAATTCTCTTGAAGTCCATGATCTGAGATCTAAGAAGAAAAGTTCGTCACCTGATGGAGAAATCAAAGAAGATGGATGACGAACTTCACAGGCTGAGGAAGAGCCATTCGAAAGCTACTGTGGAGGTTACTCATCTTCGGAACCTCCACAAAAAGGGCTTCATGGACTACACCCGAAAGAAGGCCGACTTCATGAAGGAGCTTGAGGAACTTCAGAAATGCGCCAGCGATCAGTCTTGGACTCAGACTTCCAAGATCAGCTCCCTCGAGGTCAAGTTGGCAGCCGCACGGGAGAAGATCGGCCAATTAGAAGGGAGCTCATCCTGGCTTACAACTCAGGCAGACCACGACTGGGACTGGTCGAAGAAATTCTCCAATCTCCAGAAGCAGCTACAAGATGCTGAGATGAATTACAACACTCACCGAGTTGGTTGGTGTGGGCAAATCGATAACTACAGAAGGAGGCTCAATACAGCAACCGACGAGGTTGCTTGCCTTCTGAAGCAGTTGTCCGAAAGAGCTCAGGCCACTTCGGTTCAAGGCTCCGATGAGCTCCGATCCTTGAGGGGGACCATGGAAGAACTGTCCATAGTCCTTGGGAAGGAGAAGGCTGAATTGCAGCGGCTGAAAATTCAGCTGGCCTATGAGCAGTAGGCGGTCAAAGATGCAAAAGCGGAGTCTGAAGTTCTGAGAAAGAGGCTTTGAGAATCGGAAGGCGAAAGCTGACGGTTTCACCAAATGTATTGGGAGATGTTGTTAAGAAAGAAAGAACTGGAAGAAGAAGTTGAGAACCTAAAGCAATCCCCGATAATAGCTAGAATCGAGAGTTCGAAGTTCAAAGAAGCTGAGCTTCCTTAGAGCTTCTTTTATCTTTTGTTCCATGTATTCTTTTCTTTTCTTGTTGTTATTTTTTTTTTTTGGCCTTCAAAGGCTTTTGTAATGCTCTCTTTACTAATGAAATGAAAAAGAATTTTCTCATTACCTTGTTTGTTCTTGTTCTAAGTTATCATTTATCGAGCTTCTCTTATCTTTTGTCTTATTCGATGTCGACGTTGTTTGGAAGTTCCCGGTCATCGCCGTGTTGCTTCGCCCTTTTTGTTCATGACTAAAGGTCTTTTCGAGGCCATTCGAATTTGATGCTTTCTCCCGGTGTTCGAGCTTGGGGTCCAAACTTCTCGTTACTATGAGGAAGTCTATTTTCTTCTGCTGGTGTAGGGTTGCCCCTTAGAGATTGAGGATTTTAGACAAGAGTTTTCTTCCTTGTTGAGACAAGGTCCCTTGTGTCTTAGATGTGGTTCATTTTTTCCTTATCTCTGGCGTAGCTTGTCGCTTTCTCTTTTTCTTTCCCCTTCTTTTTTTTATTTGGATGAGGGTTTTCCCTCTGCTCCCAACAGAGTTGTAGGGGTGTATAGGAGCCGTTGAGGAGGCTTTTTCCCTCGTCCGATCTTAAACGACCAGATCTTCATTTGTGTCAGAACGAGGTCCTCCTCCTATTCTCGACATAGTTAATTTTAGCTCACATTAGGATGAGGTTTTTCTTCTATTTCTAATAGGACTGTAGGGGCACATAAGGGCCGTTGCGAGGGCTTCTCCCCCCATCCGGTCTCTTAACAATCAGGCCTTCTACTTTGCTCAAGTTAGGATGAGGTTCTCCTCCTGTTCCTAATATGGCTGTGGGGGCACATAAGGGCCGTTGCAAGAGCCTCTCCCCCCATCCGGTCTCTTAATAATCGGGCCTTCGACTTTGCTCATGTTAGGATGAAGTTTTCCTCCTGCTCCTAACATGGCTGTGGGGGCACATAAGGGTCGTTGCAAGGGCCTCTCCCCCCATCCAGTCTCTAAATAATCGGGCCTTCGACTTTGCTCATGTTAAGACGAGGTTCTCCTCCTGTTCCTAACATGGTTGTGGGGGCACATAAGGGCTGTTGCGAGAGCCTCTCCCTCCATCCGGTCTCTTAATAACTGAGCCTTCAACTTTGCTCATGTTAGGATGAGGTTCTCCTCTTGTTCCTAACATAGCTGTGGAGGCACATAAGGACCGTTGCAAGGGCCTCTCCCCCCATCCGGTCTCTTAATAATCGGGCCTTCAACTTTGCTCATGTTAGGATGAGGTTCCCCTCCTGTTCCTAACATGGCTGTGAGGGCACATAAGGGTCGTTGCAAGGGCCTCTCCCCACATCCGGTCTCTTAATAATCGAGCCTTCGACTTTGCTCATGTTAGGATGAGGTTTCTCTCCTGTTCCTAACATGGCTGTGGGGGCACATAAGAGCCGTTGCAAGGGCCTCTCCCCCCATCCGATCTCTTTATTAGGAATAGTGTCCCAAAGTCAATCGTCAGCCTATTGATGGTTGTGCTTATTTTTATATTTGTACATGAATTATGAATTAATAAAAAATATTTTGGTATTTTTTATCACAAAATATTTCATCTTCTAATGAACTCTTATGTTGTGGTGAAGTCCTTAGGACTATTTAGACTCGACAAAGGAGGATTTGTCGTTTAGTCCTTAAATCTGTTCACGACCAAATGATACGTTGTTACCAAGGACGACAACGTTTATCAAGCATAGGTCGTTGTGTGCCATATAGGTTGGTTATCCTCTTAACCAATGAGTGTGGAGACACTGGTATGACATACAGGTGAGATGTAAGGGTACATCTGCACTGAACGTGACCGACTCCGGAGCTATTTCTGCTGTCAAAATTTGCTCCGATGGAATATGGATATAAATATCCCTCCGATCTGAGACCACCACGGTGATTTGCAAGCAACTCACTGTACTTAGGCACTGGACTACCTGAATTTTTAATTTAATGACGGAAGGCTGCTGGGTGTAGTCAAGTACTTGACTTGTCGGTGCGTGTGTCAAGATGGGATTGACCACTCCAGTTTAGGAGCTGTGTACATTCGTGTTTCAATTTAGCAAAACCTTGGCTAGGGTAGTTCTTGTGAGGAGTCACAGGACTATTTGAGTTGAGCACGATTCGGATGATCTGATCAGGGTTGACAGTTTAACCGTGAGTCATCCTAAACATAGGGGTCAAAAGGATGAATTATATAGTAACCATATTCATCTAGGTTCTGAGTGTTGCGATTGCAACTCTTCGACTTATCCGAACGTCGGGTACTATTGCTAGATGGTCACTTCGATTAGTACAGGAATTGGTTCCTATGCTACCGGCTTAGGTTCGAACCTGCGGGGTCACACACATTAGAGGTTCCTATCTGATCTGATAGTTGGTATAGAATCCTACATGTTTGGGACTCAGTGATCGAGAATCAAGATTCTCTGATCATGAGTTCCACACATTATGGGTACCGGGGTCAAGAGTCCCACTGGTTGGGACTTTTCGATCAGGGTTACATATCGATGAATTCTGATGTTCGATTGCCCATCGGATTTGGACTCAGAATTTATGAGAGGTTTAATTAGTGATTTGATCACTAATTAACTCAATTTGATTGAGTAATTATTTTTGGATCAAGTCCAATTGAATTGGATTCAGTTGGGTTTGACCCGATTAGGTTAAGAGTTGACCTAATCGTCGAGATGGTTTGGTCCCTGATTTGATCAGGGGTTGGGCTTAGTCAATTCTTGATTTGATTAAGATTTTATTGAGCCTAATTAAATCTAATTAAGTTGGGTTTAAATTAATCTAATTGGACCTAACTTATTTGGTTCAATTAGGTTGGTTTAAATAATTAAACCACCTTAACCCAATCTCCATGCGCCACCTCACTTCCATTGCACCCATTTGAATTCATGAGAAGGAACTTCTCATTATTATTTTCTCACACCAAGCCCTCTCCACGTTCCACTTTAATGTGCCATATGAATGGATAAGGATGATTGGTTGGCCTTTCAAATTCAAAATAAAGTTTGAATTTGAATGGGCAATCAATCTTTGCGTCTTATCTTTTTTTTTACGCCCCATTTATTACATGAGAAAAGGTTTCTCATGAAATCACTCCATGCACAATTTAAGCCACGCCTCACACCTTTAGTGGATAAGGGATGAGTTGGTATCCATTTGAATTCAAAATTTGATTTGAATTCAAATGTGCAATTACTCATCTTTATCCTTTCTTTTGGATAAGACGTTTGACGTTGTTTTAAAAGGAGGAGAAGAGTGGGGCGTGCAAGAAAAAGATTTTTGGAAAAAAATTCTGGGGTGTGAGAAGTCTTGTGTGTGAGAAGGAAGTCCATATCCTTCCAAGAGAAAAAAAAAGAAAAGAAAGAAAAGTGAGTGCAAGGTTTCCGGTGAGTTCCCTAGAGTTTTAGCCTGGGGTTCGAAAAGTGAGCAAGTGAGCTACGAGTGTCGTGAGCCCACAAAATCTCAGAGAGATCTTCAACATCCTCTCAAGCACATCTATTGACGATCTGAAGCATCCGAAGAATCGACAAACATCGATCGAAGGAGTTTGATTAGCATCCACCATCAAAAGGGCTCTACAACGAGCTAGCACTCGTGAGGAGTCGATCAGACCGGAAGCTTCGTGTGGATGATCCACAGAGGCCAGACACATTGTGTGGCTGCATCACAATTATCAGACTCTCTCGATGGTGATCAGATTATGGCGATCTACTACCCGCACAAAGGTATTGTATTCTAAACACATTACAGTAAAGTGTTTACTGTTCGAATTTGAATTTTAAATTTAAATGCATGCATGCTATATATCATATTTAGATCTTAGTGTAGGATAAATTTATGTTAATTAATTAGATTAATTAATATTTTTCTGCTGTAAAATCATAATTTTGAAAAAGTTTTAAAATTACCATTTTACCTCTACACTGAATTTTTCCCACAAATGGTATCAGAGCGGGTTCTTAGAAATGATATATATATTTGCATGCATAGATTAAGTTGTAATCTAAAAGTTTAAATTTGAAATTTGAAATTTAAAATTTGAATTTTGAATTTTGAAAGTTGTTCGAAATTCAAAATTCAAAAATTTGAATTTCAAAATTTGAAATTTAAAATTTGGTTGAAATTTGAAATTTGAAATTCAAAATTTAAAATTTGAAATTTGAAATTCAAAATTTTAAATTCAAAAATTTGAAATTTGTTTGAAATTTGAAATTCAAAATTTAAAATTTAAAATTTAAAAATTAAAATTTAAATTTTAAAATTGATATATTTAGATATACTTGATCCAAATAGCAAGTAATCGAATTGGGTTGGTTGCCATGACCGTCCGGTCATAGGAGAAAAGCAGGGTTTAAAGGCCCTCTCCTCCTATTCGATGGGGTCTCCTATGGCGGTAGGGGTGCCACTGCAATTATATCCCATGCAGATGAAGCAGCAAAAGGAATTAATTGTAAAGGTTCAATTATGAAATTTATTATGAATGTGTTAGATTAGATCTAAAGGAATATTCATGATTTATTTTGATTGAGTTATTTTCTGTTATGTAATTAGCAATAGGATTGCTATTTATGAAATGTGCTGATCTATTTGTGAAATGAGTCAACATATTTGGTGAACAAAAAATAAAACCTTTCAAATTTGAAAATTATTTTCAAAATGTCAAACCCTGATCCATCAGTCCAAATACTTAATTAAAAGAATTAAGTATTGTCTAGTAGGTCTAGAATTGTAAATTAAGACCTAAGATAATTGCATAAACTTGTGGGTCAATGGGTTAGATGGATTAGGTCCATAATTGGGTTAGACCTAAGGTTAGCTTAAAGAAATGGACTAAATTAGAGTAATTGGTCAAATCTAATCAAAAGTTGAATTAGATTAGGTCAAGAATACTCTAGACTCAACTCCAATAGTTGTAGTTGAATGGGTCCATGTTTTTAACTAGACCAAGATGGACTTAATTCATGGCTACACGGTGGAACCCTATTTAATAAGTTGATCAAATTAAAACTAATGAACCGGTTGGTGTCTAAGGTAAGTTTGGTATTTTGACCAGTGATTTTTAAGTGGGAGCTACTCGCAGTGATTCGATCTCTGACGAGTTAATGGCTTATCCCCACCACTGATCTCACTTACCTGGCCAACCTGATGAATTAGATTTTGATTAGATCACTTGGTGATTAGGGCTCACTCATGTCATTAGGTAAATCAGTTTGACTGATTTAGGTGCTCCTAATGCCAGCTTTAATTAAATCTTTTTTAATCTGACTTGGTGAAGTCAGTGGGAGGATTGAAATTGGCTGGATATTTTCTTCTCATCTATCCTTTAATAAAATCTTCAAAAATTATTAAGTCCCTAAAAATGATTAAGTTATATTGATAACTAGTCATAGCCTCCCATTAAGTGAGTGATAATGAGTCCATTAGTTTAATAATCACTGGAGGCCCAAAGGCCTGGTGCTTATTGAATAATGGAATTATCATTCATAATATGATAATTTGGTTTGAGTCTTTCTGATGGTGATCAGGTTGGCCGGTCAAAGTCGGGCCTGATCATTTATTGGTCTGATTCACCAAATCAAATCATGTTAATGGTTGGACCTAACCAGATCTTTTCAATGGAGGCCAAAGCCTACTGATTAGGTTCTGGGGCAAAATCAATTACTAGAAGTTATTTAGAGAAACAACTGGTTATGAACCTACCCATAGATGCACATGGGTTGACCAACCAAAGTTGGGCTCATGTGTAATCTGTGTGGATTCTAGTACCCACTAAGAAATTAAAGTAATTCTTTGAATTGGAGGTTGAGGCTTCCAGTTCGTAAAAATATTGGGAGAAACTTTAGACTAAAGTCCAAGTCTTTAGTATTAATAATTTATGTACTAATAAAGGTCTAATTTTCTTTTATGTAGCTATGGCCACTACCCTGTTGCTCCGATCATTATTAGATAATGATAAGCTCATGGGACCTAATTTCGATAGCTAGTGTCAAAAATTAAAAATCATCCTTGAGCATGAACGGATCCTGCACCTGAGGAGCCAACCCCGAACGCTCGAGGGATGGTCCGAGATACTTACCAGAAGTGGCTCAACGATCGCACCACCGTTCGATGCATTATGCTGGCAGCAATGAATGATGAGTTCAGCCACAGGTTCAAGAATGCCCAACCACAGGAGATGCTTCAAATGTTGAACCACTCCTTTGGCACGCCTGACGACGTTGAAAGGCACAAAACTAGTTGTGCCATTTTTAATGCTCGGATGAGGGATGGAGCCTCAGTCACTGATCATGTACTGTACATGATCGAAATGATTGAGCGCCTAAGTAAACTGGGCTTTCCCTTGCACGAGCAGCTCGGTAAGGATGCAATCCTTAATTCATTGCCCAAATCCTTCCTCTCCTTTCTTACTCATTTTCGGATGACAAAGCCTGCAGTGAACTACCACGGCTTGTTGGGGTTGCTGCAGAACTTTGAGAAGGATCACCAGCTCCATAAGGAGTCGGTAAATATTGTGGGAGGGTCTTCTTCTGGTCGTCGACCCTTTAAGAAAGGGAAGAAGAAGAACAAGAAGAAGAAGAATAAGAAGGTGCAGCTGCATGCTGGGATGTCTGCACAGGGTCAGACCAAGAAACGCAAGCCCGACTAGAGCCAGGTGGAGTACTTCTTTTGCAAGAAGCAGGGGCACTGGAAGAGGAATTATCCTCTATACATTGCCTCCCTGGACCCGAACAGGTCGAAGAAGAAGCAAGGTACTTATATGATAACACCTTGCAACTTTTCCATTTGTGATACTACTACCTGGGTATTGGATACCGGAAGCCCTTATCATATTTGTAATTCGATGCAGTGTCTACAGGTCAGTAGGAGATTTGATGAAGGCGATAGATTCCTGAACGTTGGAGATGGAAGCAAAGTTCCAATTCTAGCATTAGGAATCATGAACCTTGTAATCAATTCTCGAAATATAATTCTGAGTGAATGTCACTATTGTCCCAGCTTTTTATTAAATATTATTTTTGTAGGCCTTTTGGCCATGAACGGTTATCAATTTTTAATAAAAAAAAATATTTGCAATATCATTTTGAATGGTGTTACAATATTTGTTGGACAACTTAATAATGAATTTACATTCTATCACAACCTGTTAATGTGGTTCAAACCTCCGGTAAACATCCTAGAATAAATAATATGTCAGAAGTCTACCTTTGGCACTATAGGCTAGGTCATATCAATAAGAACAGGATAAACAGGTTGGCTTAAGAAGAAATTCTTGAAGTAGGTGATTGTGAATCACTTTCAACCTGTGAGTCCTATCTTCTTGGTAAAATGACCAAATCATCTTTTACTGAAAAAGGTGAGCGAGCCAGTGAACTCTTGGGTTTGGTACATTTTGATGTATGTGGACCCATGAGCTCAAGTGCAAGAGATGGATATTTCTACTTCATAACCTTCACAGATGACCTATCGAGGTATGGGTATGTCTATTTAATGAAGCATAAATTGGAGTCATTTGAAATGTTCAAACTATTCCGAAATGAGGTAGATAAATAAACTGAAAAGTGTATTAAAACTCTTCGATCTGATCGAGGAGGTGAATACTTTTTCAATGATTTTCTGACATATCTTGGGGAGAATGGGATTCTCTCTCAGTGGACTCCTCTTGGAACACCACAACATAATGGTGTATCTGAAAGGAAGAATCGGATATTGTTGGACATGGTTCGATCCATGATGGGGTTTGCTGGTCTGTCAATGTTCCTCTGAGGATATGCGCTCAAATCAGCTTGTTACCTTCTAAATAGAGTTCCGAGTAAGTCTGTAACCAAAACGTCATATGAGATATGGATAGGATGTAAGCCAGTACTCTCACACCATAGGGTTTGGGGTTGTCTGGCTTATGTTAAATGTTTAATTATGGACAAGCTTGGACCTAGGTCTGACAAGTGTAATTTTATAGGGTACCTAAAAGAGACCAAAGGGTATTACTTTTACCTAGCTGATGAGCAAAAAGTGTTTGTCAGCCTTAAGGCAATCTTTTTGGAAAAGGAGTTCCATGGTGAAGGGACTGTTGCCTCTAAGATCGAACTTGATGAAGTTCGATAGGTAGAAAAATTGACACAAGTTGCTGAACCTGAACCAGATTTGGTTAAATCAGATCCAGAGCCCATTGTTCAAGCACCCTTAAGGCGATCTGGTAGAGTACCACGTCAACCGGATAGATACTATGGTTTCTTGGTCCAGAATGGTGATCCTATCGAACTTGATGAAAACAATGAGGATCCGATCACCTACATGGATGCAATGCAGAGACCCAACTCTGAGAAATAGTTGGAGGCCATGAAATCCGAAATGGAGTCCACGAAGGTCGACGATGTGTGGATATTGGTTGACCCACCCGAAGGAGTAAAACCCATAGGGTGTAAGTGGGTCTTCAAGAGGAAGAGAGGCACAGACGGAAAGGTGAAAATCTATAAAGTCCGTCTGGTTGCCAAGGGATATCGTCAATGTTATGGTATAGACTATGACGAGATGTTTTCTCCTATGGCAATGCTCAAATTTATTCAGATTATGCTTGCGATAGCTGCCCATCTGGACTATGAAATCTGACAGATAGATGTGAAGACAGCTTTCCTAAATGGAGAGCTGGATGAAGTGGTGTATATGATACAACCTGAAGGATTCACATCCACAGATGAGTCTAAGGTGTGCAGGCTACAGAGGTCCATTTATGGACTTAAGCAAGCATCACGGAGTTGGAACATACGTTTTGATAAGACGATCAAGACGTATGGCTTCGTTAAGAATGGAGAAGAGTCATGCATTTATAAGTGGGCTAATGATCCAGTAGTAGTATTTGTTATATTGTATGTGGATGACATTCTCTTAATCGGGAATGATGTCCCTGCATTACAGGGAATAAAGATTTGGCTGTCGTCACAGTTCTCCATGAAGGATCTGGGAGAAGCTTCCTACATCCTAAGGATGAGGATCTATAGGGATAGATCTAAAAGGTTGCTTGGTTTATCTCCGTCCACATACATTGATACTATGATGAAGAGGTTCAGCATGGAGAATTCCAAGAAAGGCTATCTTTCGATAGGTAATGGAATTTCTCTCTCAAAGAGGGATTGTCCGACAACACCTCAAGAGAGGGAGCGTATGGGTAGGATTCTATATGCTTCGACAGTGGAATCTATCATGTACGTCATGACATGTACACGACCAGATGTGGCATACTCACTAGGGGTAGTGAGTAGATACCAATCTGATCTAGGGGAGAATCACTGGAAGGTTGTTAAAACCATCCTGAAGTATTTAAGAAATACTAAGGACCAGTGGCTTGTTTATGGTGAATCAAACTTGAGACTTATAGGATTTACAGACTTTAGTTTTCAGTCTGATCACGATGATAGCAAAAGTGTGTCAGAATTTATTTTTACCCTTAATGGTGGGGCTATCTGCTGGAAAAGTTCCAAGCAGCACAGAGTGGCTGATTCAGTTTGCGAGACGGAGTATGTCGCCGCATCAGATGCTACCAAAGAAGTGGTGTGGCTGAGAAAATTTATCATCGAGCTCAGAGTAGCACCCTCCCTTGTTGGTCTAGTTCTGCTCTACTGTGACAGCTCTGGAGCCATAGCTCAGGCGAAGGAACCAAAGGCACACCAGTGGATGAAGCATATTCTGCATCGCTACCATCTCATCCAAGAAATTATGGATCGAGGTGATGTCGATCTTCAAAGATCGACGGGAAGGAGAACCTGGCTGACCCATTCACTAAAGCTATTGCGGTGAAGGAGTTTGACAACTACAAGTCAAAGATGGGTATTAGATACTGCACTGATTGGCTTTAGGCCAAGTGAGAAATTATTGGAAATAGTGTCCCAAAGCCAATCGTCAACCTGTTGACGGTTGTGCTTATTTTTGTATTTGTACATGAATTATGAATTAATAAAAATTATTTTGATATTTTTCATCCTAAAATATTTCATCTTCTAATGAACTCCTATGTTGTGGTGAAGTCCTTAGGACTATTTAGACTCGACAAAAGAGGATTTATCGTTTAGTCCTTAAATCTGTTCGTGACCAAATGAAACGTTGTTACCAAGGATGACAATGTTTATCAAGCATAGGTCGTTGTGTGCCATATAGGTTGGTTGTCCTCTTAACCAATGAGTGTGGAGACACTGGTATGGCATACCAGTGAGATGTAAGGGTACATCTGCACTGAACGTGACCGACTCCGGAGCTATTTCTGCTGTCAAGATTTGCTCCGATAGAATATGGGTATAAATATCCCTCCGACCTGAGACCACCACGTGACTTGCAAGCAACTCACTACACTTAGGCACTGGACTACCTGAATTTTTAATTCAGTGACAGAAGGCTGCTGGGTGTAGTCAAGTACTTGACTTATCGGTGCGTGTGTCAAGATGGGATTGACCACTCCAGTTTAGGAGCTGTGTACATTCGTGTTTTAATTTAGCAAAATTTTGACCAGGGTAGTCCTTGTGAGGAGTCACAGGACTGTTTAAGTTGAGCACGATACGGATGATCTGATCAGGGTTAACAGTTTAATCTTGAGTCATCCTAAACACAGGGGTGAAAAGGATGAATTATACAGTAACCATATTCATGTAGGTTCTGAGTGTTGCGATTGTGACTCTTCGACCTATCTGGACGTCGGGTACCATTGCTAGATGATCACTTCGATTAGTATAGGAATTGGTTCCTGTGCTACCGACTTAGGTTCGAACCTGTGGGGTCACACACATTAGAGGTTCCTATCTGATCTGATGGTTGGTATAAAATCCTACATGTTTGGGACTTAGTGATCGAGAATCAGGATTCTCTGATCACGAGTTCCACACATTATGGGTACCGAGGTCAAGAGTCCCATTGGTTGGGACTTTTCGATCAGGGTTACATATCGATGAATTCTGATGCCCGATTGCCCATCGGATTTAGACTCAGTATTTATGAGAGGTTTAATTAGTGATTTGATCATTAATTAACTCAATTTAATTGAGTAATTATTTTTGGATCAAGTCCAATTGAATTGGATTCAGTTGGGTTTGACCCGATTAGGTTAAGAGTTGACCTAATCATCGAGATGGTTTGGTCTCTGATTTGATCAGGGGTTGGGCTTAGTCAATTCCTGATTTGATTAGGATTTTATTAAACCTAATTAAGCCTGATTAAGTTGGATTTAAATTAGTCTAATTGGACCTAACTTATTTGGTTCAATTAGGTTGGTTTAAATAATTAAACCACCTTGACCCAATCTCCATGCGCCACCTCACTTCCATTGCACCCATTTGAATTCATGAGAAGAAACTTCTCATGAATTATTTTCTGACGCCAAGCCCTCTCCACGCCCCACTTTAATGTGCCATATGAATGGATAAGGATGATTGGTTGGCCATTCAAATTCAAAATAAAGTTTGAATTTGAATGGGCAATCAATCTTTGTGCCTTATCCCTTTTTTTATGCCCCATTTATTACATGAGAAAAGGTTTCTCATGAAATCACTCCATGCACAATTTAAGCCACACCTCACGCCTTTAGTGGATAAGGGATAAGTTGGTGTCCATTTGAATTCAAAATTTAATTTGAATTCAAATATACAATTACTCATCTTTATCCTTTCTTTTGGATAAGACGTTTGACGTTGTTATAAAAGGAGGAGAAGAGTGGGGCATGCAAGAAGAAGATTTTTGGAGAAAAATCTTGGGGTGTGAGAAGTCTTTGTGCATGAGAAGGAAGTCCATATCTTTTCAAGAGAAAAAGAAAGAAAAGAAAGAAAAGTGAGTGCAAGGTTTTCGGTGAGTTCCCTAGAGTTTTAGCCTGGGGTTCGAAAAGTGAGAAAGTGAGCTACGAGTGTCGTGAGCCTACAAAATCTCAGAGAGATCTTCAACATCTTCTCCAACATGTCTGTTGATGATCTGGAGCATCCAAAAAATTGATAAACATCGATCGAAGGAGTTCGATCAGCATCCACCGTCAAAAGTGCTCTACAACGAGCTAGCACTCGTAAGGAGTCGATCAGATCGGGAGCTTCGTGTGGACGATCCGCAGAGGTCAGACACACTGTGTGGCTGCATCGCGACGATCAGACTCTCTCGATAGTGATCAAATTGCAGCGATCTACTACCCGCACAAAGGTATTGTGTTCTGAACACATTACAGTAAAGTATTTACTGTTCGAATTTGAATTTCAAACTTAAATGCATGCATGCTGTATATCATATTTAGATCCTAGTGTAGGATAAATTCATGTTAATTAATTAGATTAATTAATATTTTTCTGCTGTAAAATCATAATTTTGAAAGTTTTAAAATTACCATTTTATCCCTGCACTGAATTTTTCCCACACTCTTAATAACTGGGCCTTCGACTTTGCTCACGTTAGGATGAGGTTCCCCTCCTATTCCTAACATGGCTATGGGGGCACATAAGGGCCATTGCTAGGGCCTCTCCCCTCATCCGGTCTCTTAATAATCGGGCCTTTATTTGTATCGAGACGAGGTTCTCCTCTTGTTCCTGACACACCTAGTTTCGATTGTCTGAAGGAGCTACTCCCTGTCATTATAAGCTCATGCCAAAAGAAAAGATATATGAATATGAAACTTTTATTTAAGGCAAATTTATCGGTAATACATTCGTAAATTTTTCAAATTCCATGGTTGTGGAAGGTCCGCTCCTCCGAGCTCTTTTAGATAGTATGTTTCGGGTTAGACTACCTCCCTGACCTCATACGGGCCTTCCCAGTTTGGGGCAAGTTTTTCTTGGTTCTGAGGTTGTGAAATAGTGGCTCGTCGAAGTACTAAGTCCCTCACCCTGAAGGCTTTGCTCTTGATCTGGGAGTTGTAGTAGCGGGCTACTTTCTGGTTGTAGGCTGCCATCCGAACTTGAGCTATCTCCCGTTTTTCTTCTAACAAGTCGAGGTTGGCCTTGAGATCCTATAAGTTGCACTGTTCGTCGAATGCCACGACTCGCACCGATGGAAGCTTGAGTTCAATCGGGATAATGGCTTCTGTTTCGAAGGCTAAGGCAAAAGGGGTCTCCCCCGTGGACAGTCTTTAAGTAGTTCTATATGCCCACAACACATGATAAAGCTCATCTGTCTAAGTTTTCTTTGCTTTTTCAAGTCTCACCTTGATTCCTTGCATCAGAGTCCTGTTGGTCACCTCGGCTTCGCTGTTTACCTGCAGATGGGCTACTGATGTGAAGTTATGGGAGATGTTTAAGTCCTCACAAAATTCAGCAAACCTTGCTCCAGTAAATTATCGCCCATTATCAGTAATGAGAGTTCTGGATAAGCCGAACCTACAAATGATTGACTTCCAGATGAAGTCCTGCACTTTAGCTTTTTGATTTTCGTCAAAGGTTCGGCTTCGACCCACTTGGTGAAGTAGTCAATTGCCACCAGAAGAAACTTCCGCTGCTCGGATGCCATGAGAAAAGGTCCAAGGATATCCATCCCCCATTGTGCAAACGGCCATGAGGCACTCAAGGGTGTAAGTTCGGAGGTGGGCTGTCTTTGGATATTCGCATATCTCTGACACCGATCACACTTTCTGACATATTCAATGGAGTCATGGTACATTGTAGGCTAGTAATAACCTTGTCGGAGCAGTTTGTGGGATAAAGATCTGGCCCCCAAGTGACTTTCGTAGACTCCTTCATGTACCACCCATAAGGCAAAGTCGGCTTCAGAAGGTCGGAGACATTTTAGGAGGGGCAAAGAGTAGGACCTCTTGTATAGCTTGCCCTCATAAAGGATATATCAGGAGGCCTGGTTTCCTAAGCTTTCGAGCTTCTTTTGCATCATGAGGAAGAACCCCATTTTTGAGGTATGCAATCAGTGGGTCAATCTAGCTGGGTTCATGGCTGATCTCCATTACAAGTTGCGGTTCTTCCGTACTTGGATATTTCATAACTTCGAAGAGTACTTCCTTGAGTAGTTCAGTCGGAGCCAGCGTAGCCAACTTGGAGAGAAGATCAGTCCTGATATTTTCTGCTCTTGAAATTTGCTTGATGGTAAGGCTGCCAAATACAGGGGTGATCTCTTTTACTTTTTCGAGGTACTTGGCCATACTGTCCTCCCGAGCTTCATAGTTTTTGCTGACTTATCCCACCAATAATTGGGAGTCACTATAGACTTGGAGCTGATCTACTTCTATTTCTTTGACGATCTTCAGTCCTGCAATCAGAGCTTCATATTCCGCTCCATTATTTATCGCATGGAATTCGAAGCGCAGTGCGAACTCCATGATAATTCCTTCTGAATTGACCAAGGTCAGGCTCGTGCTCATGCCTGATATGTTGGAGGAACTGTCCATGTAGAGGGCCCAAAAACCATCAGGGAGATCTGATCTTTCCTCAGGGGAGTTCGGTTGGAGCCCCGGGTTGTCCGCTTCACCTCGTTCAAGTTCGGCTTCTTCTGGGATGGTGCATTCCACTATGAAGTCTGCTAATATTTGGACTTTTATCGTCAGTCGAGGTCGATAGTTGATGTCAAATTTTATGAGCTCGACTGCCCATTTCGCTATCCTTCCGGAAGCATCCGTCCGATGCAGAACTGTCTTAATCGGCTGGTCGGTGAGCAGTGTTATGGTGTGCCCTTGAAAGTAAGGTCGGAGCCTCCAGACTGCAATCAACAGGGTATAAGTTAGTTTCTCTAATTTAGTATACCTAGTTTCGATGTCTCTTAATACTCGACTTATGTAGTAGATCGGCCATTGAATTTTTGCTTCTTCCTTAACCAGTACTGTCGCGAGAGCCACAGGAGAGACCGCCAGGTACAGAAATAACTCCTCTCCAAGTTTGTGCTTTGCCAATAGCGGAGGTGAGCTGAGGTAGTTCTTCAATTCTTCAAATGCTTGCTGGCATTCAGTGGTCCAACAGAAGTTCTTTGGCATTCAGTGCTTTACTGGTGTTCGGCCAACCTAGAGACGAAGTGATTCAGAGCTGCTACTCTCCCAGTAAGGAGCTGAACTTCCTTTATTGACTTCGGGGCAGTCATTTTCTGGATGGTATGAATCTTTTTCAGATTTACTTCGATCCCACACCCCGATACCATAAAGCCCAAGAACTTCCCTGAGGTTACTCCAAAAGCACACTTGATTGGGTTCAGCTTCATCTTGTATTTTCGGAGGATGCTGAAGGCTCCTCAAGGTCGGCAACATGGTTCATTAAGGATTTGCTTTTTACAAGCATGTCGTCCACGTAGACCTCCATGTTGCGGCCGATCTGCTCTTTGAAGATCTTGTTCACCAGCCATTGATAGGTCGCCCCTACATTTTTTAGGCCAAAAGGCATGACCCTGTAACAATAAAGACCATGATCAGTGATAAAAGTAGTCTTTTCTTCATCCTCTGGTGCCATCCTAATTTGATTGTAGCTGGAGAATGCATCCATGAAAGTGAGAAGCTCGTGGCCCGAGGTTGCATCCACTAATTGATCAATTCTGGACAGAGGATAACTGTCCTTCAGGCAGGCTTTGTTCAGCTTTTTGAAGTCTATACACATCCTCCACTTGCCATTCGCCTTCTTGATGAGAACCACATCAAAAATCCAGTTCGGATAGTTGACTTCTCTGATGAACCCGGCTTTCAGGAGTTTATCAACATCCTCAGCTATTGCCTTCTGTCTTTCTGGTGCATGACCTTGGATTTTTTTCTTCATCGATCGATGTTTGGGATCAACAGCTAGACGGTATTTCATGACTTCCGCATCAATCCCCGGCATGTCCGTCGGAATCCAAATGAAAACATCCGCATTCTTTTATAGAAAATTGATGAGCTATGTTCGTACCTCTTCTCCCAGGTTGGAGCTAATCTTTACCACGTGCTCTTTATTCCCATCATTCAAAGAAATTGAGACAAGATCTTCAATTAGCTCACCCTGATCTTCAGCAAGGTCATCGTGGGTGTCTAATCCATCAACCGGATAGGGGTCAGACTGACCATTTCTTTGTAAGGCTATGTTATAGCAGTGTCTTGCCAGGACTTGATCTCCTCTGACTTCTCCGACCCCTTGGCTTGTAGAAAATTTCAATTTCAAATGGTAGGTCGATACCACAGCTCGGAGGGCATTGAGGCCAGGTCGGTCGAGTATTGCGTTGTAGGCAGACGGTGCTCTTACTATCAGAAAATTCACTTGCGCTTTAGATTGCTTTGGGTACCGACCTGCAACTACGGTCAAAGTTATTACTCCTTCCACTGGCACAGCATCGCTAGTGAACCCTATCAATGGAGAGCTTATCGGCCCTAATCGATCATCCAGGAAGGATATTTTTGAGAATGCATCGTAAAATAAAATATTGGCCGAACTTTCATTATCAACAAGAATGCAGCGTATATCATAATTAGCAATATTTAAAGAAACTACGACCGCATTATTATGGGAGAATTGAATCTCCCAGGCATCTTCTTCAGTAAAGGTTATAGATTCTTCAGTCCTCTATCACTTGGGTGGTCCGACCGATCCACTGGCTGCTCCCCGTCGGGGTCCTCCAGAGATGGTGTTGATGATCCTGATTGGAGGCCGATCTTCAGGCTGTTTTTCCCTCCTTGGCAGCTTCGATTGTGGTAGGGCCCTTGGTCGATCTTCCCTACCTTCAGGCTGACGTCGAATGAATCTGTTGAGCCAACCTCGTCTAATAAGTTCTTCGATCTCATCTCAGAGCTCAATACACTCCTCCATGTCATGATCGTGGTCACAATGATAGAGGCAGAACTTGTTAGGATTGCACTTCTCGGGGTGTGTGTGCATCTTTTTCGGCCTTGGCAGCTGCTCCCTGATCTCCATCAACACTTGAGTTTTTGGAGCATTGAGAGGAGCGTAGCTGTGGAATCTTCCTGGGGAAGAGCTCCACCGAACTCTGTGGTCCGGGCTTCTCTACCTATGAGCTCGGGGAGGAGTTCGGACATGCTTTTATCTGGGGGGAGTTCGAGAACGTGGCCGAGCTTCTCTCGACTCTTTTTCAGTTGCAGACTTGTCGGAGTCACCCGTCTGCCGCTCCCTCGTGGCCTCCTCATCATTCAGCTTGAAGGCTTCCTCTTCTCGGGCATATCCTTCGGCCCGAGCCAGCAAATTAGCAAAGTCCCTGGGATACTTCTTTTCTAGGAAAAATAGAAGGTCATTCTTTTGAAGACCGCTCTTCAGGACGGCCATTGCAACTGATTGGTCCAAGTTTCGGACCTCTAATGCGGCGGTGTTAAAACAGTTGACATAAGTTCGGATGGATTCTCCCTCCTTTTGCTTGATGTTGATGAGGGATTTCGAACCTCTCCGGGGATGTCGGCTGCTGACGAAATGAGCCGCAAACTGATGGCTCATTTGATCAAAGGAGAAGATAGTACTCGGCTTCAGTGTTGAGTATCAATTTCTTGCTGCTCCCTTTAAGGTAGATGGGAAAGCTCGGCACAGGATGGCATCTGGTGCGTCATGGAGCAGCATCATTATCCGAAAGGTCTCCAAGTGATCAACCGGATCTGAGGTCCCATCGTAGCCTCAAATTGGGGGAGCTTGAAGTTCAACAGGATCGGTTTCTGTATAATTTTTTGAGAAAAAGGAGGGTCAGTACAGATATCCTCACCATAAGTAGGGGGAGCATGGTGGAGCTCTTCGATCTACCGGTTCATCTCTTAGAACCTTTGATCCAGGAGATCCTCTCGATTGCGAATCTCGAGAGTCTTCTGGCAGAATGGAGGTAGGGACCCTCCGGGGGTGGAATCATGATCAGACATAGGGCTCTCCACCTTCTACTTCTCCTTTTTGGGGGATACAGGGCGATTGGCCCAAGTGGGCCGCTCGATTGTTGGATTTCGAAACTCCGACGATACTCTTTCCAACCGTGCAGATGCCTGTGGCTGCCGCTGCTGCTGCTGCTGCATGGCCTGCACCACTTCGGTGAGGCCCCTGACCTGCTGAACCAGCAGGTCGAACTATTCCATGCCGCTTGCCATTGCTGGAGGAGGAAGAGCCTGGAGAACTGGAGACGAGGCTGGAGCTGGCGGATCTTGTTGAGATCTGGCCACAGAGGCCATAGATCGCCTGGTGGATGCCTTTCGAGAAGGAATCAGGTTGGGATCTGGTTGGAGAAGAAGAAGATGTCGAAGAAGATGACAGGAGACAATCCCATTGAGTACTCCTTTAAGAACAAGGGTCCTGCGAAGATACAGAGACCCTCCCTCTAGTGCCAATTCTGTTGGTGCAGAATTCTGTCATTGCCGGAGAAGCTGAAGTCGAGGGGATCACGGCCGCCGTCGGGAGTCCGTCGATGATGGAGAAGCTAGGGTCGAGGGGATCACGGCCGCCATCAGAACCTGCAAGAAAAGTCTAAACCAGAGTTGGGAGTGCTCCGGCAAGACCCTTCGATGCTCAAGTCAGTACTCTACCTCAACAGAAATGGAGCACTTGAATGAGATTTTAGCAGAGTTTTGAGATAGTGTTTAGAGCTTAGAGGAGAATGTATCTGGGAGGTCTTTTTTATAGATGGGAGAGTGTAACCGATTGACAGCGACATCCGTAACTGCCTGGTAGTGGGCCATTCGGGGCCACGTGGAGTTTGTTATGGAGAGTAGTGGTGTTCGTTGTCACGACTTGTCGGAGAGTGGTGGGACCACATGGAGTTTGTTACGGAGAGTAGTGGTGTCCGTTGTCGTGAGTAGTGGTGTCCGTTGTCGCGACTTGCCAGAGAGTGGTGGGACCACGTGGAGTTTGTTACGGAGAGTAGTGGTGTCCGTTGTCGCGACTTACCGAAGAGTTCGAGCTGGATGGCTGAAGCTCGATTGGGACGTCTGGTGCGGCAAAATAGCTCTCTGCCTCAGTAATCTAAGAGAAGCTGGGATGTTTCTGAGGTTGCTGACGGGTTAACTGTTGTTGGGTGCCTTAGGTGTTGATGCTGCAGATGGAAGTCATCTGTTGTAGAAGCCCAAATAGAAACTTTCTGTTGGAGAAATCCGTCTGGAGTCTGATTGCTAGAGAAGTCTGTTTGAAATTTATTTGATGTAGAAGCTTGTCTGAAGACTGTCCGCTGGAGAGGTCCAGTTGCATGAGGAATCTGACAAAAGGTCGACCGATAGCGAAATTTGAAAGACGCTATAGAAGGTTGACCGATAGAAGAGTCTGGAAGGCATTGTGGAGGTTCGTCCACTGGGAGAGTCCGGTTGGCACTGTTGAAGTCCGGTTAGTGCTATTGAAGGTTGATGGCTGGAGAGGCATGGAAGAAACCGGAGATAGTTGGTCACTGTAGAAATTCGACTGCTGGAGTCCGTCTATTGTAGAAGTTTGGACGGAGTCCGATTCTTGTAGGAGTCCGAAAGGAGGCCGCTTACTGTAGAATTTTGGATGGAGACCGGTTGCCGTGGAAGCTTAGATAGAGATCGCTTGTTGTAGAAGCTCGGACGAAGTCCACTTATCGTAGAAGCTCGAATGAAGTCCGCTTGCAATAGAAGTTCGGATGGAGTTTGCTTACTGTAGAAGCTCGGATGGAGACCGGTTGCCGTGGAAGCTCGGATAGAGACCTCTTATTGTAGAAGCTCGGACGAAGTCCACTTACCGTAGAAGCTCGGATGAAGTTCGCTTGCAATAGAAGTTTGGAGTAGAAATTTGGAAGGCGGTCAACCATTGTAGGAACTAGGATGGAGTCTGGTTACTGTAGAAGTCCTGCTGCTGGAGAAGCCCAGGCATTGATGAAGTTCGGAAGAAGCTCAGAATAAAGTCGATCGTGACAGGAGGAAGTCTGGAAGAGATTCAGAGAGTAGTCGATCATTGTAGAAAATCGACTGATAGTGAAGTCCAGAGGGCATTTGGAGTAGTCTGATAGTCGACTGAAGGAGCTCATTATTGGAGAAGTTCGGAGGGTATGGTAGGAGTTCATCCATTGGAAGAATCTGAAGGACACTGTGGAAGGTCGACTACTGGAGGAGTTCGGATGGTACTGTGAAAGTTTGGACGGTTGGGGGAGTTCAGGAATGTCGCACAAGATCGGAAGCCGGAAGAGTCTTGAGAGGGTTGGCCTCTTACGAACTTCGACTGGGGTTATTTTATACCCAACAATATTTTTATGCATGCAAAATTTAGATTAAAAATATTTTAATCTTATTCTCTATTGCGGTGTTTAAAAAATTAAGTTTTGAAATATATATGCATGCTTCAAATCCTGAATTCCAACAGTGATATCAGAGCCATGGGTTTTCATATGTTGAATTTTGATATACGTATTTTTGAAAAAATTTTAAAATTAATTTTTTTCTTAATACATAAGATATATGGATGGATCTTCAAATCTAAAATTTAATTTTAGATTTAGTTTTAGAACATATAGTTGATATATTGTTGCATGTATAGATCTGAATTTTTATCTAGAAAGAGTTCTAGTTAATGTGAAATATAGATGCATAGATCTGAATTTTGATTTAGAAAAAGTTCATGTGAAATATAGATGCATGCATGAAATCTAAATTTTTTTTATAATCTAAATTTTGATTCATATATATGATATATGATTGTATATTTAGATTATAAATTTATTTTTAATCTCATTCATGATTAGTATATGAGCTAAAATTTTGTTTAGATCTAATTATACATGCATATATATGATATATGTTTGTTTGTTAAAATCTAAAAATTATTTTTATATTTTAAAACTTATTTTTATGCAAAGAATTTAGATCTGAAATATGATTTTAGAATCTGAAATTTATGTTTGTGCATAAGAGTTTTGGTCATGGAAAAATTAAAAATTAGGTCATGCAATAGGATTACATCTAAAGTTTTTGATTTGAGTTATATGGGTCTAATTTGATTAAGTAATTAGTCAAATCAAGTCAAGTATTGAATTGAGTTGATCAATTAAGTTAATGATCATACAATTATTGTTGATCAAATCGATCGAGTCCCATATATAGAATCGATTAACCTAAGGACCTAATTTGGCTTGTTGATTTGAGCCCGATTTACTTGAGCTAACCAATTCTGATCAATTGTTCATATGATATCTCAGGCAAGTAATTAAAAAATAATTATTTAATAATTTTCATTCGCTTACCTGGTCAATTTATTGGTGTCTAAAGAAAGCAATGGGAGGACCCCACTAATCTCCACTTACCTGACTAATTTGAAAGATTGAGTCACAAATATGGTTGCTTCGTGGTTTGATTTAGCCCATGCCAATTATATCAGTCATGTGATGACTGATTAGATGAGACCTAAATCTAAATCTCTCTATAAAATATTAAGTCTAAGATCTTCCAACATTGTAGATGTGCGAGCATGCTACCGGTGTTGATTATTCTTGACTAGTCACAGTGGTTCAGTTGCATCGAGAACACGCAACCACTCTATTAGCAAAGAGTTGCTGCGAAATAAAGATGGGGTTAGACCCAATAACTGTTAGGTGAGGGACCCAATGACGGCTTTACACCTACTTGTGAATGGTGGGTCTGACTTAACTAAGAAGTGCGGATAATAATTGTTAGGTGAGCCTACATGACTTAGAGATCAAGTGACTGTAATATGCTTAGAGAAGCATCTGGGCAAAGAGTTGTCCATACATCAGTGTTTATTTGTATTACCAATAACTGTTAGGTGAGGTGCATGGCATTGGTGGGACCGCAGCATCCACTAGAAACCTAATTATCGTATTAGGATTTTTGTTTCTTCACCTGGAGAGTGTGGGAGTTTTGATAAAATAGTGGGAGCCTCTTTTTACATCTAAAAATTTTTAAAATAAAATTATAAAATAAATATAAATATCCAATTAGAATATTTGTTCTCTACTATTCATTGTGTCAGCTTCCAACCCTCTTGCTTGAATCTTAGATATCAACCAATTAACTAAAATTGAGTACATAGATTGGCTTACAAACTTAAGAACTATTCTTAATTTTAGAAATTAAGCAATGTTCTCTATCAAATTATTCTAATGTTAACCATCCATTCAACCCATAGTCAATGAGCTATACTTGACGAGTGGATGGATAATGACAATAAAGATAGATGCTATGTAAGAGTACATGTACACTGCCAACAATATGTTGATTCATCCACAAGTGTTGTGAGGTGATCAGAGTCACACAGCGCATGTGATGCATGATAGACAGTCAGTCTATGATCATTATTTGATAATGATCGAGGATATTAAAGAGCTTAAAAGGCTCGACATGACCATATATAAGAAATTACTTATGGAATTGATCATGCAATCCTTGATTAGTTTATATGGATAGTTTATGATAAGCTACCATACGAAAGACCATCATGACACTTTATCTGAATTGATCAAAGTATTGATAACAAAGGAACCTTGAAAGAGTTTAGAGATAAATACCTGGAGAGCCTAAAGAAACAAAGACACACCTAGAGTATGTATGTCAAAATTGCTCAATACTGTCCATATTATTTTTTCTTCTCCTAGTTGAGCTACAGACTCTAGTGTAGAGTCGATAAGAAGGTAGAGGGCTGAAGAAGCAACCCTTGAATTGACTATAGGACAACAGTTGCTACTGCGGCCATGGATATCTATCCTCTGCGATCATCGTTTGGACTTAGTTCTTAGAGACAGTCTTTATCATTTGCATATTGATGCATATGTAAACTTAATTGAGTAATCAGTGAATGCCATTAGATCTGAGAGATTCAAAATTGAGATAAAATTTAAAGTATATGTGAAACCTATAGCTAAGTCATATTGAAAAAAAATGATTAACAAATTAAAAAATAATGGGCTTGGGCTTATTGACTGTTGAGTTAAATCTAGTTTGTGCATCATCTCTTTGAGAAAATATGATCAAGCTACTCTTGTGAGAGAAGAGGAAATGGACCACTGAGATACTTATTTTTGTACATATTTGATATGTGTCGCCCATGTGATGTGCTAACCAAGAAGTTATCTCTATTTTGTATATGAGATACAAATCTGAAATTTTTGAAAGATTCAAAAAATTTAGATGTAAGTAAAGAAATAAATCAAAAAATTTCTGAAAGTATTTCGATCGGATTGAGGATGCAATATCATTGAAAGAAATTTTTTGATTATCTCATAAAATGGTATTATTTCATATTGGACCTCTCTTAGTAAATCTCAGCTCAATGAGATAAGAAGAGTTATAGGACTATATGAGATATGATCGGTCCATAATAAAATTCACTGATTTATTTATATTTTTTTAGGGACATACTTTATTTCTATGAAATTAGGTTCTCTCTCAACCTGTTCCTACCATACCATATAAGATATGACATGGTGAGAACTGAATCTTGATTATTTTGAGATTCAAGGATGTCCAGTCTATATCTAAGATAGCAGGTAGATATGTTAAAGGATAGGTCTATAAAGCTCTTCCTAAAATAGTTTGAGATATTACTTTTCAATGGGATTACAATGTGATTGTGACTCAATGCTATCTTCTTGAAAAACTGTTTAACCAAGACGAAGCAGTGGGAGAAAAGTTAAGCTCTAAGAGAGTGTCTCTGAAGAGCAGGGAGCCTTGAGACCTTAAGAACATATTAATCATGAGCCAGTAGATATGTATTCCTCTTCCACCTCGTACACATAGTAGGATCTTCAATCATTTCAAAAGGTACTTGAGTATGCTTAACAGAGGATGTAGAGAAAATCATTTCTCATGAGAGATAGGGAACATATAGATGATTCCAGAATCTACAACGAGGCGATGTGAGAATCGACTCGAAGAAAGGATGTGAAATAGCTTTCTTGAGTAGAGATCTTTTGAAGATTTTTATATTGAATAGCCTATGAATTTTACTTCTTGTGATAGATGATCATAAAGACCACAATACCCTTGGAGTTGAAACATTTATTTGAGTGATATGATCAAATTGTTTGATCAGATATGTGGAATTATGGATTTTAAAAGGGTTAGTGGAGTGTCCAATACTGACATCAGTTAAAATATGATTGAATATAGATTTCTCTATGAAAGACATAAAGTGAGCATCCTAAATATCTATAGAGATATATGCAATTGGATGCTTGTATTTTCATAGATAAAGTACAGAGATCGGATGCTGAAAGTGTTCAACATAAAAATCTCGGAGAGGGATCTGTTATCCTCTCAGGCATAGTCGTATGCTATAAAGTATTTAAACTGATTATACCGTGATTGTCATAAGTAGATATCAGTTGTATTCAGGCTGTGAGCGCTGGATTGCTGTGAAAATATCCTTCAGCTCTTAAGAAGAACTGAGGACATATTCGGAGAAGGATCAAAGCTAGGAGTGGGAGGATACACTAATTCAGACTTTATGGCTGATATTGATGGTAGAATATCTACATCATGGATATGTTCCTATGTCGATATCTTAGAAGGATTCTAAATAATCGATTAATAGAAGTCGAGTACACTGTAGATGTGTAGGATGCATTCTAGTTGTAATGTTAGTTGCAAATTAGTTGTCATACCATCAGATGTCATGACACTATATTACAAAGACAATGGCACCATAGCTCTTGCTAAGGAGCCTAGATCTCATCAGATATCCAAACACATAGAACAGCAAAACACGCGACTACCTCAAGTAGAAATATATAGAGATGCAGAAAGCAAACTCCACATGTGATGTGGATGATCCATTGGTAAGTCACTTGGCTAGCCTAAGACTATATCCTGTCTTGTGAAGATAGGGCTTGGTACATGACAGATTGACTTTAGTGCAAGTGAAAGATTGTTGGATGTATGCCCTAGAAGCCAATTTTGACTGACACATTTCATATCTCTAGGATATGATTTTGTACTTACATGAATCATCCAAGGGATTAACAAGATGATGACATATATTCTCAAAGAGTTGAGAATTTGAGGTATATATCGTTGATGGTTGATTCCTAAATTGCTCCTGATCATAGGATCATCATAGAGATGGTGATTGATCTAGATAGATCAGTGCACAGATTGTTTCCTTCGGATAGATGAGTCTCGAGTCTGCAGTGTAGAGATACTAGAGCGAGAGTGCAGGTGGTTATTAGAGAACAACTAGTACTGAGTGTGACCAACATGAGAAATCACATGAATGTCTGTTCACTCGTTAGTGACTTTCTCGATGCTGCAGTTGTATGACTGATCTTTTGATCTGAGATAATACTATTACTCATAGTGAGACTGCTAGAGTTTGACTGACACATCAACATGGATCTTAAGGAGCCCTTGTGGTGGATGTTGGTGACAGTTGGTCCACTATAGGAGTGGAGTGTGCATCAAGATGGGATCTATCGATCCTAGCAGAAGGGAGTAGTCCTATGGGATTTAGGAGGCTGAGTCTTAAGTCTATGGCCATAGCAGTGTGATTGATGGAAAAGAGTTTTCATAGAATTACATATAGACTTAAGCTGATTGAATCTATCATATGACCGATATTGAGATTTGATGGTTTATCCATGACCTGCCATCTAGTTGAGACTCATGATAGAGGGACTGAATCACACGTTAACTACACCTAGAGATTCATTTCAGTTCTACTGAGTTGCCACAAAATACTGCTAGGTGTCACTAGTAGATTGTGAGAGTTCACTAGGGTTGTTTTAGATCGACAATTCTTGTTGAGTTAGAGTAAAATTATTCCAACCTACTGAAAAAAATTTCAATGATACGATGATTGAGATCATTGTATGTCTTACTAGCAGATAGAATTGAACCTATAAGGTCACACAACAAAGAGATTAGGCCTGAAATAAATAATTGAGCTTATGAAGTGTCAATTGGGTTGAGAGAAATTCATTGGGTTCATGGTAACTGTTGGTGCAAAAATCTGCTTGCGCCGGAGAAGCTGGAGTCGGGGAAGCCGCGGTCGCCGCCGGGACCTGCAAGGGAAGTCTAAACCGGAGGTGGGGTTGCTCCGGCAAGACCCTCCGACGCTTAAGTCAGTTCTCTGCCTCAACAAGAATGGAGTGATCGAACGGAGAATTTAGCAGAGTTTTGAGATAGGAAAATGAGCTTAGAGAATAACGTATCTGGGTCCCCTTTTTATAGGTGGAGGGGGCAACGAATTGATGGCGATGTTTGTAACCGTCTGGTAGTGGGCCGCCCATGGTCAGGAGAATTTATTGCGAAGGGTAGTGGGGTAGACTCGTGGCTATTGTCATAGCCTGCCACGTAGGGCCTGTTGCAGATAGTGGAGCGGCGTCCGTTGCCGCTAGTTGTCAGCGAGTAATGGGATCGTGCAGCACCTGCCGCAGGGAGCGGAGCAGAATCGTGGCCGTTTGGCACAGCTTGTCAGAGAGTAATGGGTCCGCCGCGGGGGATGATGGAGCCGCACGGAATCTGCTACAGGAAGTGGAACAGGATCATGGTTGTTATTGTGATCTGCCAAGGGGTGCGGATCTGTTGATCGAGGCTCGACAGCGGTAGGAGTCCGGCCTCTGTAGAAGTCCGGGAAGGGTCCTCCTTTCGGTTGGGGTTGTAGGTGGAGTCCGGCTCCCGTAGGAGTCCGGACGGAGCTTACCCGCAGTGGATACAGAAAGCGGAACCCGGCTCCCGTAGGAGTCCGGGCGGAGCACTCTGCAATCAAAGTTAGAGGTGAAGTCCGGCTCCCGTAGGAGTCCGGACGGAGCTTACCAGTAGTCCAAGTTAGAGGCGAAGTCCGGCTCCCGTAGGAGTCCGGACGGAGCTTACCAGCAGTTCATACTGAGAGCGGAGCCCGGCTCTCGTAGGAGTCCGGGCGGAGCTGTTCAGCAGTTGATGTCGGAGGTGGAGCCCAGCTCCCGTAGGAGTCCGGGCGGAGCTGTTCTGCCGTCGATGGTGGAGCCCGGCTCCCGTAGGAGTCCGGGCGGAGCTGTGCTGCTGTTGCGGAGGAGCCCGGCTCCGGGCGGAGCTGTTCAGCAGTTGATGTCGGAGGCGGAGTCCGGCTCCCGTAGGAGTCCGGGCGGAGCTGCTCTGCTGTCGATGGCAGAGCCCGGCTCCCGTAGGAGTCCGGGCGGAGCCGTTCTGATGTTGAGGAGGAGCCCGGCTCCGGGCGGAGCTGTTCAGTAGTTGATGTCGGAGGTGGAGCCCGGCTTTCGTAGGAGTCCGGGCGGAGCTGTTCTGCCGTCGATGGCGGAGCCCGGCTCCCGTAGGAGTCCGGGCGGAGCTGTGCTGCTGTTGCAGAGGAGCCTGGCTTCGGGCGGAGCTGTTCAGCAGTTGATGTCGGAGGCGGAGTCCGGCTCCCGTAGGAGTCCGGGCGGAGCTGATCTGCTGTCGATGGCAGTGCCCGGCTCCCGTAGGAGTTCGGGCGGAGCTGTGCTGCTGTTGCGGAGGAGCCCGGCTCCGGGCGGAGCTGTTCAGCAGTTGATGTCGGAGGCGGAGCCCAGCTCCCGTAGGAGTCCGGGCGGAGCTGTTCTGCCGTCGATGGTGGAGCCCGGCTCCCGTAGGAGTCCGGGCGGAGCTGTGCTGCTGTTGCGGAGGAGCCCGGCTCCGGGCGGAGCTGTTCAGCAGTTGATGTCGGAGGCGGAGCCCGGCTCCCGTAGGAGTCCGGGCGGAGCTGTTCTGCCGTCGATGGCGGAGCCCGGCTCCCGTAGGAGTCCGGGCGGAGCTGTGCTGTTGTTGCGGAGGAGCCCGGCTCCGGGCGGAGCTGTTCAGCAGTTGATGTCGGAGGCGGAGCCCGGCTCCCGTAGGAGTCCGGGCGGAGCTGCTCTGCTGTCGATGGCAGAGCCCGGCTCCCGTAGGTGTCCGGGCGGAGCCGTTCTGATGCCGATTCCGCCGAGGGTTTCGGCTGTGGGTATTTTATACCCAACACCAGTCCCCCTACTTCCGAGTTTGAATTTCAAGCAAAGAAAGTACACAGAGAGAAAGATGAGTACAGCCGGAACCATCCCTTCGAATCCTGCGCACTGCCGCCTCCAGATATTTTGGCATTTAATGCATGTACGTCATAGCCCGCTTCTCGATGAAGAGTCTTTTCGGAACCTCCATTAGAACGCGATCCCAAGCGTCGTGCCATGAGAATTTGTGAGCGGTCAACCCTCGATAGCAATGAAATGGATAAGCGCGACATGCGGCACACAGCAGCTGGCCCAGGAATACTTGCCGCCATAATTGCGCTAGGATCCATCGGCTATTTAAACCCCTCAGTCCTTTCGTGGCTTCATCCTGGCGCTTTTCTTTCGTCTGAGAGTCTTGTTTCCCTCGCACCAGTCCTTGCCTCCTTCAGCCCCCCCCCAATTCTTCTTTGAGGGTCCCTACGCCATGTCCTCCACCCCGGAAGCCATTCTTGAGGGAATGTTTAGGGCTTGGAGGAAGGCGAGGAGGAGAATGGCTGCCAGTGAGAATCTCTGTCATTTTAAAGGGGGCCCGAGGAAGAATTCCTTCAACAACAGGGGTTTAATAACGGAGGCTGTTGGTGAAGCTATTCTGCCCGCAAATTTTGGAGTAGCAAGGCGGGGTGATACCGGTCAAGAGGGCAGAGCAGTCGTCATAAGCCATGATGGGATCCTTGACGCCGTCGGGGCCGAGAGACCAGAGGCGGTCGGCATCGACGGTGGGGCAGTAGAACTTGTTGCGGGGACGGTGGAAGTAGCGCATACCGACCTTGCCAGAGCAATTTGGGTGGCGGCTGTTGTGGGGCGTCTAGAGATGAGGCACATCTCTGGCATCGCTACCGCTTCCGAGGTGACTCGGGTTCTTCTTGAAACAGGTCTTCGCTACTGCCGCCGTTGCCCTTACCGTCTCCGGAGATCTATCCCACCCCTTTCCCGCCAGGGTTGGGACTTCGAAAACAGAATGAGGCGAGATGGGGCGAGAGCTGTTACACACACTGGAGAACGCGACTGAGAAGGATAGAGACAGAGAGAGGAGTTCATAGCGGCCTCCGGTTCGTCCTGCCCGAACCGTGCTTGCGAGACTTGTATCTTCTTTTTCTCTCTTTTTTTTTCTAACCCACCAGGTCCTGTAACGTATACTTTTGTTAAATGAAAAAAAGATTTTGGTACCTCGTCTGCATCTCGCGTTAAATAGTTGTCTGTCGAACTTCTTCATTTTCCTTTCCTTCTCTTCGTCTGTGTCACGTCGTCCCAAGGCCGTCGGCGGCCTCTTTAGTGGGGTTATCGTTTGCCGAGCTACTTTTTCAGTCCTTACGCCGTCCGAAGATACCCAATTGTGATTCCATTGACGGCTGCAGGCTCGCTTGGGGCCCTTCGAGCCCGAAGTCCCCCCTAGGGCTTGAATTTGGGGGTCCAGGCTTCCGTCGCCTTCGGGCACTATTTGCTTCCCTTTCTGCTTGGGTTTCTTCTCTGTTGAAGTCGGAGCTAAGTCCGGCTCCCTTGGGAGTCCGAGCGGAGAAGTCCTCCTGAAGTTGAAGTAGCTTGGTTCTTGTAGGGGCCAGGGCAAAGCTTTCGTTTTCCTGCAACCAAAGTCCTAGGCAAAGTCCGACTTTCGTAGAAGTCCGGGCGTAGTTGTCCCGTAGCTGATGTCGTCGATGGAGCCCGGCTCCTGTAGGAGTCCAGGTGAAATCTTTTTTGTCGTTGGAACCCGGCTCCCGTAGGAGTCCGGGTGGAGCCTTTCGTTTCCCTCGGAGCTGTTCTGCAGCTGATGTTGGAGGCATTCCCCGGCTCCCGTAGGAGTCCGGGCGGGGTCCTCTGCGATCAAAGTTAAAGATAAAGTCCGGCTCCCGTAGGAGTCCAGACGGAGCTTACCAACGGCTAATACTGAGAGCGAAACCCGGCTCCCGTAGGAGTCCGGGTGAAGTCTTCTTTGTCGCTGGGGCCCGGCTCTCGTAGGAGTCCGGGCCTTTCGTTTTGCTCGGGCCGGCGTGAGGTCCTCCTCGCGTTATTAGCCTGGCTTGCGGGGGCGCTTTAGGGCACTGTGGGGTCTCTCCCCCATCCGATCTAGAAGGATCGGGTTTTCGGGTTTGCTCCAGTTAGGGCGAGGTTCTCCTCCTGTCCCCAACAGGGCTGTGGGGGCACATGTGGGCGTTGCGAGCCCTCTCCCCCCATCCGGTCTAAAAGAATCGGGCCTTTAACTTTGCTCAAGTTAGGGCGAGGTTCTCCTCCTGTCCTAACAGGGCTGTGGGGGCACATATGGGCATTGTAAGGCCTCTCCCCCCATCCGGTCTAAAAGAACCGGGCCTTTGACTTTGCTCAAGTTAGGGTGAGGTTCTCCTCCTGTCCCTAACAGAGCTGTGGGGGCACATATGGGTGTTGTAAGGCCTCTCCCCCCATCCGGTCTAGAAGAACCGGGCCTTTGACTTTGCTCAAGTTAGGGCGAGGTTCTCCTCCTGTCCCTAACAGGGCTGTGAGGGCACATATGGGCGTTGTAAGGCCTCTCCCCCCATCTGGTCTAAAAGAACCGGGCCTTTGACTTTGCTCAAGTTAGGGCGAGGTTCTCCTCCTGTCCCTAACAGGGCTGTGGGGGCACATATGGGCGTTGTAAGGCCTCTCCCCCCATCCGATCTAAAAGAACCGGGCCTTCGACTTTAAGAGGTTGCCCTCTTGTTTTTGATACAGTTTGCTTGAATTGTCCCAAGACATATGGGCACGCATTTTTTGATTAGGACGAAATTACTGGTAGTACATCCGTAAGTTTTCTGAGTTCCATGGTCGCGGGAGGTCGGCTCCTCCGGGCTCCTTAAGATAATAAGTTCCGGGCCGAACTACTTCCTTGACCTCGTAAGGTCCCTCCCAGTTCGGGGCAAGTTTCCCTTGGCCCTGTGGTTGCGAGACAGCAGCTCATCGGAGCACTAGATCTCCTGCTTTAAATGCCTTGTTCTTGACTCGGGTGTTGTAATACCGGGCGACTTTCTGTCTGTAGGCCGCCATCCGAACCTGAGCAATCTCCCGCCTTTCTTCCAGCAGGTCAAGGTTGGCCCTGAGACTTTGTGTGTTTTGGGGTTCGTCGAATGCCACGACTTGTGCCGATGGGAGTTTAAGCTCGATCGGGATGACGGCTTCCGTACCAAAGGCTAAAGCAAAGGGAGTCTCCCCTGTAGGCAACCTCTGGGTAGTTCGGTACGCCCATAGCACATGATAAATCTCGTCCGCCCAAGTTCCTTTCGCTCTTTCAAGCCTTGTCTTAATTCCCTGCAAAAGGGTTCTGTTAGTTACCTCAGCTTCGCCGTTTGCCTGAGGATGGGCCACTGATGTGAAGTTGTGGGAGATGTTTAGATTTTCACAGAATTCAGCAAATCTGGCTCCCACGAATTGCCGTCCATTATCAGTGATTAAGGTTCTAGGCAAACCGAACCTGCATACGATTGATTTCCAGACGAAATCCTGCACTTTTGGTTCTGTGATTTTTGCTAGTGGCTCGGCCTCGACCCATTTGGTGAAGTAGTCGATCGCTACAAGGAGAAACTTCCTTTGACCGGATGGCACCCTTCCCGAAATTCTACAGAGGCCGGACTCCTACCGCTGTCGAGCCTCGATCAACAGATCCGCGCCCCTTGGCAGATCACAATAACAACCATGATCCTGTTCCACTTCCTGTAGCAGATTCTGCGCGGCTCCATCATCCCCCACGGCGGACCCATTACTCTCTGACAAGCTATGCCAAACGGCCACGATTCTGCTCCGCTCCCTGCGGTAGGTGCTGCACGATCCCATTACTCGCTAACAACTAGCGGCAACGGACGCCGCTCCACTACCTGCAACAGGCCCTACATGGCAGGCTATGACAATAGCCACGAGTCTACCCCACTACCCTTCGCAATAAATTCCCCTGACCCTGGGCGGCCCACTACCAGACGGTTACAAACGTCGCCATCAATCCGTTGCCCCCTCCACCTATAAAAAGGGGACCCAGATACGTTATTCTCTAAGCTCATTTTCCTATCTCAAAACTCTGCTAAATTCTCCGTTCGAGCACTCCATTCTTGTTGAGGCAGAGAACTGATGCCAATCCTGTTGGTGCGAAAATCTGCTTGCGCCGGAGAAGCTGGAGTCGGGGAAGCCGCGGTCGCTGCCGGGACCTGCAAGGGAAGTCTAAACCGGAGGTGGGGTTGCTCCGGCAAGACCCTCCGACGCTCAAGTCAGTTCTCTGCCTCAACAAGAATGGAGTGCTCGAACGAAGAATTTAGCAGAGTTTTGAGATAGGAAAATGAGCTTAGAGAATAACGTATCTGGGTCCCCTTTTTATAGGTGGAGGGGGCAACGGATTGATGGCAACGTTTGTAACCGTCTGGTAGTTGGCCGCCCATGTTCAGGGGAATTTATTGCGAAGGGTAGTGGGGTAGACTCGTGGCTATTGTCATAGCTTGCCACGTAGGGCCTGTTGCAGGTAGTGGAGCGACGTCCGTTGCCGCTAGTTGTCAGCGAGTAATGGGATCGTGCAGCACCTGCCGCAGGGAGCGGAGCAGAATCATGGCCGTTTGGCACAGCTTGTCAGAGAGTAATGGGTCCGCCGTGGGGGATGATGGAGCCGCACGGAATCTGCTACAGGAAGTGGAACAGGATCATGGTTGTTATTGTGATCTGCCAAGGGGTGCGGATCTGTTGATCGAGGCTCGGCAGCAGTAGGAGTCCGACCTCTGTAGAAGACCAGGAAGGGTCCTCCTTTCGGTTGGTGTTGTAGGTGGAGTCCGGCTCCCGTAGGAGTCCGGACGGAGCTTACCCGCAGCGGATACAGAAAGCGGAACCCGGCTCCCGTAGGAGTCCGGGCGGAGCACTCTGCAATCAAAGTTAGAGGTGAAGTCCGGCTCCCGTAGGAGTTCGGACGGAGCTTACCAGCAGTCCAAGTTAGAGGCGAAGTCCGGCTCCCGTAGGAGTCCGGACGGAGCTTACCGGCAGTTCATACTTAGACCGGAGCCCGGCTCTCGTAGGAGTCCGGGCGGAGCTGTTCAGCAGTTGATGTCGGAGGCGGAGCCCGGCTCCCGTAGGAGTCCGGGCGGAGCTGTTCGGCCGTCGATGGTGGAGCCTGGCTCCCGTAGGAGTCCGGGCGGAGCTGTGCTACTGTTGCGGAGGAGCCTGGCTCCGGGCGGAGCTGTTCAGCAGTTGATGTCGGAGGCGGAGCCCGGCTCCCGTAGGAGTCCGGGCGGAGCCGTTTTGATGTTGCAGAGGAGCCCGGCTCCGGGCGGAGCTGTTCAGCAGTTGATGTCGGAGGCGGAGCCCGGCTCCCGTAGGAGTCCGGGCGGAGCTGTTCTGCCGTCGATGGTGGAGCCCGACTCCCGTAGGAGTCCGGGCGGAGCTGTGCTGCTGTTGCGGAGGAGCCCGACTCCGGGCGGAGCTGTGCTGCTGTTGCGGAGGAGCCCGACTCCGGGCGGAGCTGTTCAGCAGTTGATGTCGGAGGCGGAGCCCGGCTCCCGTAGGAGTCCGGGTGGAGCTTCTCTGCTGTCGATGGCAGAGCCCGGCTCCCGTAGGAGTTCGGGCGGAGCTGTGCTGCTGTTGCGGAGGAGCCCGGCTCCGGGCGGAGCTGTTCAGCAGTTGATGTCGGAGGCGGAGCCCGGCTCCCGTAGGAGTCCGGGCGGAGCTGTTCTGCCGTCGATGGCGGAGCCCGGCTCCCGTAGGAGTCCGGGCGGAGCTGTGCTGCTGTTGCGGAGGAGCCCGGCTCCGGGCGGAGCTGTTCAGCAGTTGATGTCGGAGGCGGAGCCCGGCTCCCGTAGGAGTCCGGGCGGAGCTGTTCTGCCGTCGATGGCGGAGCCCGGCTCCCGTAGGAGTCCGGGCAGAGCTGTGCTGCTGTTGCGGAGGAGCCCGGCTCCGGGCGGAGCTGTTCAGCAGTTGATGTCGGAGGCGGAGGCCGGCTCCCGTAGGAGTCCGGGCGGAGCTGCTCTGCTGTCGATGGCAGAGCCCGGCTCCTGTAGGAGTCCGGGCGGAGCTGTTCTGATGCCGATTCCACCGAGGGTTTCGGCTGTGGGTATTTTATGCCCAACACCAGTCCCCCTACTTTCGAGTTTGAATTTCAAGCGAAAGAAGTACACAGAGAGAAAGATGGGTACAGTCGGAACCGTCCCTTCGAATCCTGCGCACTGCCGCCTCCAGATATTTTGGCATTTAATGCGTGTACGTCATAGCTCGCTTCTCGGTGAAGAGTCTTTTTGGAACCTCCGTTAGAACGCGATCCCAAGCGTCGTGCCATGAGAATTTGTGAGCGGTCAACCCTCGATAGCAATGAAATGGATAAGCGCGACACGCGGCACACAGTAGCTGGCCCAGGAATACTTGCCGCCATAATTGCGCTAGGATCCGTCGGCTATTTAAACCCCTCAGTCCTTTCGTGGCTTCATCCTGGCGCTTTTCTTTCGTCTGAGAGTCTTGTTTCCCTCGCACCAGTCCTTGCCTCCTTCAGGCCCCCCCCCCCCAATTCTTCTTTGAGGGTCCCTACGCCATGTCCTCCACCCCGGAAGCCGTTCTTGAGGGAATGTTTAGGGCTTGGAGGAAGGCGAGGAGGAGAATGGCTGCCAGTGAGAATCTCTGTCATTTTAAAGGGGGCCCGAGGAAGAATTCCTTCAACAACAGGGGTTTAATAACGGGGGCTGTTGGTGAAGCTATTCTGCCCGCAAATTTTGGAGTAGCAAGGCGGGGTGATACCGGTCAAGAGGGTAGAGCAGTCGTCATAAGCCATGATGGGATCCTTGACGCCGTCGGGGCCGAGAGACCAGAGGCGATCGGCGTCGACGGTGGGGCAGTAGAACTTGTTGCGGGGACGGTGGAAGTAGCGCATGCCGACCTTGCCAGAGCAATTTGGGTGGCGGCTGTTGTGGGGCGTCTAGAGATGAGGCACATCTCTGGCATCGCTACCGCTTCCGAGGTGACTCCGGTTCTTCTTGAAATAGGTCTTTGCTACTGCCGCCGTTGCCCTTACCGTCTCCGGAGATCTATCCCACCCCTTTCCCGCCAGGGTTGGGACTTCGAAAACAGAATGAGGTGAGATGGGGCGAGAGCTGTTACACGCACTGGAGAACGCGACTGAGAAGGATAGAGACAGAGAGAGGAGTTCGTAGCGGCCTCCGATTCGTCCTGCCCGAACCGTGCTTGCGAGACTTGTATCTTCTTTTTCTCTCTTTTTTTTTCTGACCCACCAGGTCCTGTAACGTATACTTTTGTTAAATGAAAAAGAGATTTTGGTACCTCGTCTGCATCTCGCGTTAAATAGTTGTCTGTCGAACTTCTTCATTTTTCTTTCCTTCTCTTCGTCTATGTCACGTCGTCCCAAGGCCGTTGGCGGCCTCTTTAGTGGGGTTATCGTTTGTCGAGCTACTTTTTCAATTCTTACACCGTCCGAAGATACCCAATTGTGATTCCGTTGACGGATGCAGGCTCGCTTGGGGCCCTTCGAGCCCGAAGTCCCCCCTAGGGCTTGAATTTGGGGGTCCAGGCTTCTGTCACCTCCGGGCACTGTTTGCTTTTCTTTCTGCTTGGGTTTCTTCTCTGTTGAAGTCGGAGCTGAGTCCGGCTCCCTTGGGAGTCCGAGCGGAGAAGTCCTCCTGAAGTTGAAGTAGCTTGGTTCTTGTAGGGGCCAGGGCAAAGCTTTCGTTTTCCTGCAACCAAAGTCCTAGGCAAAGTCCGGCTTTCGTAGAAGTCCAGGCGTAGTTGTCCCGTAGCTGATGTCGTCGATGGAGCCCGGCTCCTGTAGGAGTCCAGGTGAAATCTTTTTTGTCGTTGGAACCCGGCTCCCGTAGGAGTTCGGGTGGAGCCTTTCGTTTCCCTCGGAGCTGTTCTGCAGCTGATGTTGGAGGCATTCCCCGGCTCCCGTAGGAGTCCGGGTGGGATCCTCTGCGATCAAAGTTAAAGATAAAGTCCGGCTCCCGTAGGAGTCCAGACGGAGCTTACCAATGGCTGATACTGAGAGCGGAACCCGGCTCCCGTAGGAGTCCGGGTGAAGTCTTCTTTGTCGCTGGGGCCCAGCTCCCGTAGGAGTCTGGGCCTTTCGTTTCGCTCGGGCCGGCGTGAGGTCCTCCTCGCGTTATTAGCCTGGCTTGCGGGGGCGCTTTAGGGCACTGTGGGGTCTCTCCCCCATCCGATCTAGAAGGATCGGGTTTCCGGGTTTGCTCCAGTTAGGGCGAGATTCTCCTCCTGTCCCCAACAGGGCTGTGGGGGCACATGTGGGCATTGCGAGGCCTCTCCCCCCATCCGGTCTAAAAGAACCGGGCCTTTGACTTTGCTCAAGTTAGGGCGAGGTTCTCCTCCTGTCCCTAACAGGGCTGTGGGGGCACATATGGGCGTTGTAAGGCCTCTCCCCCCATCCGGTCTAAAAGAACCGGGCCTTTGACTTTGCTCAAGTTAGGGTGAGGTTCTCCTCCTGTCCCTAACAGGGCTGTGGGGGCACATATGGGTGTTGTAAGGCCTCTCCCCCCATCCGGTCTAGAAGAACCGGGCCTTTGACTTTGCTCAAGTTAGGACGAGGTTCTCCTCCTGTCCCTAACAGGGCTGTGGGGGCACATATGGGCGTTGTAAGGCCTCTCCCCCCATCTGGTCTAAAAGAACCGGGCCTTTGACTTTGCTCAAGTTAGGGCGAGGTTCTCCTCCTGTCCCTAACAGGGCTGTGGGGGCACATATGGGCATTGTAAGGCCTCTCCCCCCATCCGGTCTAAAAGAACCGGGCCTTCGACTTTAAGAGGTTGCCCTCTTATTTTTGATACAGTTTGCTTGAATTGTCCCAAGACATATGGGCACGCATTTTTTGATTAGGACGAAATTACTGGTAGTACATCCGTAAGTTTTCTGAGTTCCGTGGTCGCGGGAGGTCGGCTCCTCCGAGCTCCTTAAGATAATAAGTTCCGGGCCGAACTACTTCCTTGACCTCGTAAGGTCCCTCCCAGTTCGGGGCAAGTTTCCCTTGGCCCTGTGGTTGCGAGACAGCAGCTCGTCGGAGCACTAGATCTCCTGCTTTAAATGCCTTGTTCTTGACTCGGGCGTTGTAATACCGGGCGACTTTCTGTCTGTAGGCCGCCATCCGAACCTGAGCAATCTCCCACCTTTCTTCCAGCAGGTCGAGGTTGGCCCTGAGACTTTGTGTGTTTTGGGGTTCGCCGAATGCCACGACTCGTGCCGATGGGAGTTTAAGCTCGATCGGGATGACGGCTTCCGTACCAAATGCTAAAGCAAAGGGAGTCTCCCCTGTAGGCAACCTCTGGGTAGTTCGGTACGCCCATAGCACATGATAAAGCTCGTCCGCCCAAGTTCCTTTCGCTCTTTCAAGCCTTGTCTTAATTCCCTGCAAAAGGGTTCTGTTAGTTACCTCAGCTTCGCCGTTTGCCTGAGGATGGGCCACTGATGTGAAGTTGTGGGAGATGTTTAGATCTTCACAGAATTCAGCAAATCTGGCTCCCGTGAATTGCCGTCCATTATCAGTGATTAAGGTTCTAGGCAAACCGAACCTGCATACGATTGATTTCCAGATGAAATCCTGCACTTTCGGTTCTGTGATTTTTGCTAGTGGCTCGGCCTCGACCCATTTGGTGAAGTAGTCGATCGCTACAAGGAGAAACTTCCTTTGACCGGACGGCACCCTTCCCAGACTTCTATAGAGGCCGGACTCCTACCGCTGTCGAGCCTCGATCAACAGATCCGTGCCCCTTGGCAGATCACAATAACAACCATGATCCTGTTCCACTTCCTGTAGCAGATTCCACGCGGCTCCATCATCCTCCACGACGGACCCATTACTCTCTAACAAGCTGTGCCAAACGGCCACGATTCTGCTCCGCTCCCTGCGGCAGGTGCTGCACGATCCCATTACTCGCTGACAACTAGCGGCAACGGACGCCGCTCCACTACCTGCAACAGGCCCTACATGGCAGGCTATGACAATAGCCACGAGTCTACCCCACTACCCTTCGCAATAAATTCCCCTGACCATGGGCGGCCCACTACCAGACGGTTACAAACGTCGCCATCAATCCGTTGCCCCCTCCACCTATAAAAAGGGGACCCAGATACGTTATTCTCTAAGCTCATTTTCCTATCTCAAAACTCTGCTAAATTCTCCGTTCGAGCACTCCATTCTTGTTGAGGCAGAGAACTGACGCCAATCCTGTTGGTGCGAAAATCTGCTTGCGCTGGAGAAGCTGGAGTCGGGGAAGCCGCGGTCGTCGCCGGGACCTGCAAGGGAAGTCTAAACCGGAGGTGGGGTTGCTCCGGCAAGACCCTCCGACGCTCAAGTCAGTTCTCTGCCTCAACAAGAATGGAGTGCTCGAACGAAGAATTTAGCAGAGTTTTGAGATAGGAAAATGAGCTTAGAGAATAACGTATCTGGGTCCCCTTTTTATAGGTGGAGGGGGCAACGGATTGATGGCAACATTTGTAACCGTCTGGTAGTGGGCCGCCCATGGTCAGGGGAATTTATTGTGAAGGGTAGTGGGGTAGACTCGTGGCTATTGTCATAGCCTGCCACGTAGGGCCTGTTGCAGGTAGTGGAGCGGCGTCCGTTGCCGCTAGTTGTCAGCGAGTAATGGGATCGTGCAGCACCTGCCGCATGGAGCGGAGCAGAATCGTGGCCGTTTGGCACAGCTTGTCAGAGAGTAATGGGTCCGCCGCGGGGGATGATGGAGCCGCGCGGAATCTGCTACAGGAAGTGGAACAGGATCATGGTTGTTATTGTGATCTGCCAAGGGGCGCGGATCTGTTGATCGAGGCTCGGCAGCAGTAGGAGTCCGGCCTCTGTAGAAGTCCGGGAAGGGTCTTCCTTTCGGTTGGGGTTGTAGGTGGAGTCCGGCTCCCATAGGAGTCCAGACGGAGCTTACCCGCAGCGGATACAGAAAGCGAAACCCGGCTCCCGTAGGAGTCCGGGCGGAGCACTCTGCAATCAAAGTTAGAGGTGAAGTCCGGCTCCCGTAGGAGTCCGGACGGAGCTTACCAGCAGTCCAAGTTAGAGGCAAAGTCTGGCTCCCGTAGGAGTCCGGATGGAGCTTACCAGCAGTTCATACTGAGAGCGGAGCCCGGCTCTCGTAGGAGTCCGGGCGGAGCTGTTCAGCAGCTGATGTTGGAGGCGGAGCCCGGCTCCCGTAGGAATCCGGGCGGAGCTGTTCGGCCGTCGATGGTGGAGCCCGGCTCCCGTAGGAGTCCGGGCGGAGCTGTGCTACTGTTGCGGAGGAGCCTGGCTCCGGGCGGAGCTGTTCAGCAGTTGATGTCGGAGGCGGAGCCCGGCTCCCGTAGGAGTCCGGGCGGAGCTGCTCTGCTGTCGATGGCAAAGTCCGGCTCCCGTAGGAGTCCTGGCGGAGCCGTTCTGATGTTGCGGAGGAGCCCGGCTCCGGGCGGAGCTGTTCAGCAGTTGATGTCGGAGGCGGAGCCCAGCTCCCGTAGGAGTCCGGGCGGAGCTGTTCTGCCGTCGATGGCGGATCCCGGCTCCCGTAGGAGTCCGGGCGGAGCTGTGCTGCTGTTGCGGAGGAGCCCGGCTCCGGGCGGAGCTGTTCAGCAGTTGATGTCGGAGGCGGAGCCCGGCTCCCGTAGGAGTCCGGGCGGAGCTGCTCTGCTGTCGATGGCAGAGCCCGGCTCCCGTAGGAGTCCGGGCGGAGCTGTGCTGCTGTTGCGGAGGTGCCCAGCTCCGGGCGGAGCTGTTCAGCAGTTGATTTCGGAGGCAGAGCCCGGCTCCCGTAGGAGTCCGGGCGGAGCTGTTCTGCCGTCGATGGCGGAGCCCGGCTCCCGTAGGAGTCCGGGCGAAGCTGTGCTGCTGTTGCGTAGGAGCCCGGCTCCGGGCGGAGCTGTTCAGCAGTTGATGTCGGAGGTAGAGCCCGGCTCCCGTAGGAGTCTGGGCGGAGCTGTTCTGCCGTCGATGGCAGAGCCCGGCTCCCGTAGGAGTCCGGGCGGAGCTGTGCTGCTGTTGCGGAGGAGCCCGGCTCTGGGCGGAGCTGTTCAGCAGTTGATGTCGGAGGCATAGCCCGGCTCCCGTAGGAGTTCGGGTGGAGCTGCTCTGCTGTCGATGGCAGAGCCCGGCTCCCGTAGGAGTTCGGGCAGAGCCGTTCTGATGTCGATTCCGTCGAGGGTTTCGGCTGTGGGTATTTTATACCCAACAGTAACCTTACTAGCACATGGTTGGACCCAATTTCTTTTTTCATTGGGATTACTTATTTGATAAGTTAATTCTAACTTAATTACTTGCTAATAATCTATATGAATAAAATTTAAGAGACTCCAATTGTTGGATGTCTGAGGTTATGGATCATATAAATTAAGGGTGTAAGTCCCTTATGAATCTCATTGATAATTATTATGGGGCGCCACTTTGATTTGATCAATTTGAGCATGTCCATTAATTAGAGGGCCTTTGGTTTTCATATGGGGTGTCTCTTTGATGCAAAATAGAATATCTAATTATGGGTGCAAGGGCTCTAATAGTTGGCACCTAATGGGCTTCCTAATGTAAGTTGGATAACTTAAGTTAATAGGAATCTTAATGCAAGTAAGATTTGTATTATAAGATTGAATAGGATTTAATCCTTATGTCAATTTAAAGAGACCTCCCCTAAAGTCTCTAGAGCATCCAAACCAGCAGCCCCTCACACCCAAAGGCTCTCCCCACGCCCTCTCTTCCTCTCCTTTTCTCTTCTCTTGGGCGTTCTACACGCCCTTCCCTTAGGACGCACGTCCCAAGGTGTTCCATGCCCAAAGGAGTTTGGGTGCCTCTTCCTTACTGGTTTCTAGCATTTGGTAGCATCACATTGCAAGGAGAAACTCTAGAGAAAAGGAGAAGAAGAAGATCAAGGAGAAAGATCAAGTGTTGATCGCGATCTAGGCTTCATTCAGGCGGGCTGAATTTTAGAGAATCAAAATTTGGATTAAAAAAGACTGTTCCAGACTGATCTCGAGTGGATACTCATAGAAACTGGATATTTGTATGGCTAATAGAGAGTCTCATCTCTTTCAGATCCAGATTTGAAGAAAGTGATTGTGAAATAGGTATGTGATTTGATTACAATCTAAATTTCAGCATATATCAATTTCAACATATGAAATAGATCCATGTGGTTTTATATTTTTATACATACAAAATTTAGATTAAAAATGTTTTAATCTTATTCTCCACTGTGGTGTTTAGAAAATTAAGTTTTGAAACATATATGCATGCTTCAAACCTCGAATTCCAACACCAGGAACCAGCATAAGATATGGACGCCCAAGGCTCTTTTGGGCGTGAGGAAGTGGGACACCCAAGGGTGAAGGACATTGGATGTCCAAAGGAGAAGAGGAGGGGAGGAGAAGAGAGGGCATGGGGGGTCTCCTTAAGGGCATGTGGGCTGCTGGTTTGGATGCCTAGGGACTTTAGAGGAGGTCTCTTTAAATAGACATAAGGATTGAATCCTATTCAATCTCATAATATAAGTCCTACTTATTGGAGCATGATCCCGGCTCCTCCCACAGACCTTGGGTGCAGCAGAACCAGCAACGAACAGATCTGGAGACTTCTGGACACGATCCAAGGCCCTTGACGAAATCAGCCTGGTTGCTGTCTTCTTCGTCAGCCTTTCGTTCCAGATGAAGAATGCCTCTAAAATCACCTCTAAAAAATCCAAAATTTGGTACCCAACTAGATCAGACCTGGACCGAGGTTCTTCAATTCATAGATCTCAAATTAGGGTATTCTAGATAGAGCAGAAGGTAGATGGAGACAGACCTTGCAGATCTATCCTACTGCAGCCTTTCTTGTAGATCTGTTGATGGAGATCTCACCCGTGCCTCAAACGACCTCAGATTAACTCCAGATCTGAGAGGAACTTGTACCAACCTCTTCTCAAGAGATTTCAAATCTTGGACCTAGTGTTTGGGTGACTGCAAGAGAGGGAGAGAAGAAAATGGCTAGCGGCTGCAAGGGGGAAGGGGCTAGCGCCTCCCCTTCTTCTCTTTCCTTTTATGGACTGGCGGCAAGAAACCCTAGGATTTCTTGCTCCTGGGGCATGGAGGATGGTTGGAGAGAGAGGGAGAAGAGAGAGAGAGAGACTTGGGAGAAAGAGTCATCTATTACTTGGCTTGATCAAACCTATACAAGTACATGTATATATAAACACTGGGTCAAGTGACCCAAACCCAAAACTTTCTTGACCAACTCTATGGGAGATTAGGTTAACCTAAGCCCATGTACACCCATGACTCGACCTAATCTCACCTATCCTAGGCCCAGACCTGGCCCATAAAGAGTTGATCCCTTGAGGCCCACATAACCTAGACCTCAAGAACCCGAAAGGCCCACCCCCTTTCAACCTAGGGCCCAACTAGCCTTAGAGCCTCCATAAAGCCCTCATGAATGATGGACCTTGGCCTTAGCCTTGGTCCCCTGGGCCTTGGGCACACCATCTGGATCACAACAATCTCCACCTTGGTGTCCCAAGGCCTCAACCAGCTCCACTCTGTCCTTGCGACTGTAGACCCATTTGCAACCAATGGGCCTCTTCTCCTATGGCAACTGCACCAATCGCCACGTCTGATTCTTGTAGAGAGACTGCATCTCTTCGGACATCGTCTGGACCCACCGCTCTCTGTCCTGGCTCTCAAAAGCCTCCTGATACATATATGGATCTCCATTCGCTGTCACCAGGGCATATGACAGCGTCTCCTCGAAGCAATATCGGTCCGATTGCCTGATGGTCCTCTTGGGCTTGTGTAGGGCAACACCGATATCAGTCTTCAATCCAGCTCGCTCCTGCTGGACCTCTCCACCTCAATCATCCATCCGAGTCCTCTCTACCTATGGAGACACCTTAGATAGGTTCTCCACCTGAATATCATGTCCTCCCGTAGTACCTGCAAGAGGCAAAATCAAAGAGGTAAGCTGTCCAGCAGTGCCCTGCTGGACCTCCTCCTGCTGCTGCTGCTCCTCCATGCCTGCTCGCCTCTGTAAAATTGACTCCTCATTAAAAGTCATATCCCAACTAATGACGACCTTCTTTTCCAAGGGATCCCACAGCCTGTATCCCTTGACTCCTCGCGGATAGCCTAGAAACACCACCTTGCGTGATTTGACGTCTAGCTTGCTCCACTCACCAGTTCCAATGTGCACATAGGCCGTGCACCTAAATACCCATAGATGGACCAGCCCAACTGTCCTCCCAGACCACACCTCCTTTGGAAGCCTGCCATCCAACCTGGTGTGAGGTGATCGATTGACCAAGTAACCCGCTGCGTCTACTGTGTCAACCCAGAACTCTTTTGGAAGCCCTGCCTACAGTCTCATGCATCGTGCCTTTTTCAGAAGTGTTCTGTTCATCCTCTCGACCACCCCATTCTGTTGTGGAGTCCCCTTAACTGAGAAGTGTCTCCTGATCCCACACTCCTCATAGTAGTCCTGGAACTCTCTGCTGGTGTACTCCCCGCCATTGTCTGACCTTAGACACTTCAAGCTCCTCCCCTGCTCCTTCTCCACCTCAGCTCTCCAGATCTTGAACTTGGTGAAGACCTCTGACTTCTCTCTCATGAAGTAAATCCAGAGTTTCTTTGAGAAATCATCAATCAGGGTCATGAAGTAATTGGCCTCATTCCTAGCTAAAACTGGAGCTGGTCCCCACACATCCGTGTGTACTAACTCCAGAGGGGTTGCACTGCAGGCTGTACTAATGTTGAACTGAGCTCTCCTCTGCTTTCCCATCTGGCAAGGCTCACAGATCTCTCCTGTAGCACCATCCTCCAGATCAGAGATGAGTCCTCTCCTGCTCAACTCCCTCAGCCCCCTGTCACCCATGTGGCCTAGGCGATAGTGCCATATCTTGTAAGTCCCTTGCTGGTCCTGTGCTGCAGCTGCTGCATCAGATTCTCCAATCACCACAGATCCCTTCATGCGATAGAGGTTATTGTCAAACCTCCTGCCTCTCATCACTATCATAGCTCCATTGGAGATGTTCAGTACTCCGCTTCTAGCCCTACTGCTGAAGCTGTATCCACTGCACTCCAAGTAGCCTAGTGACACCAGATTCTTTTCCAGCTCCGGGATGTGCTTTACATTTATCAATATCCTCACAATCCCATCAAACATCCTCACCCTGACTGTCTCTATCCCAGCCACCTTGCAAGAATGATTGTCGCCTAGAGTCACTGATCTCTCATCTGTCTTGGTGTATGTCGCAAACCAAGACCTGTGTCGTGTGTAGTGATGTGAGCACGCAGAGTCTAGTGTCCACTCCTCTGTGTAATGCCTGTGATCATCTGATAACACAAGTAGGTCATCCTCCACCTGCTGCCCAGCAACTGCACTCACTGATTCTGAGCCACTTCTTTCTCCCTTCTTTCTCTTCCATAATGGACATTCTCGCTTGAAGTGCCTGAACTCTTTGCACTTGAAGCATTTCACCTCTTTCTTTTCCTTCCTGGACTTGGACCGCCCCTTGGACTTGCTTCTGCCTCTGCCTCTACCTGTCCTCTCCCCTACTGCCAAACCCTCCAGGGAGCCCGATCTCTGATCAACTTTTTCCTCTGCTCATTAGACCTCAGCACCGAGATCATGTCCTCATATTCCAGAGTCTCCTTACCGTAGAGCAGTGTAGTCACCAAAGAGTCATATGATCCTGGTAGTGAACACAAAAGCAACAGGGACTTGTCCTCCTCATCCAGCTTCACCCTGATATTCATCAACTCCATGCACAACTAGTCAAACCTCTGAATGTGGCCAATCACATCAGATCCCTCCTGCATCCGAAGACTGTACAACCTCTTCTTCAGCATCAGCTTGTTGCACATATTCTTTCCCATATACATGGTGTGCAACTTCGACCAAAGACCCTTCGAGGTCTTTTCTTCCAGCATCGAATACAATGTCGCATCCGCCAAACATTCTCTGATCATCGAGCATGCTTTCTTCTCCAATGATGCCCACTGTCTATCTGTCATTCTCTCAGGCTTCTCATCCAAAGCTTGATCCAGATCTGCTTGCACCAGAAGAACCTCCATCCAGATTTTTTACATGAAAAATTTTTTTTTGCCATCAAACTTCTCGAAATTGACCTTCATATTGCTGCCCATGACTGGATCCAAGCCAAACAAGCAATATAAAATCAAGAAGTGTAGAATATACCTTGATGGTACCTTGCTGAAAATTTTCAGCACTTGGGATCTTCAACTTCTCATGCTTGGAACCGCTTCTTCACCACCGTGGCTCTGATACCAACTGTTGAAGCATGATCTTGGCTCCTCCCATGGACCTTGAGTGTAGCAGAACCAGCAACGAATAGATCTGGAGACTCTTGGACTTGATCTAAAGCCCTTGACGAAATCAGCCTGGTTGCTGTCTTCTTCGTCAGCCTTTCGTTCCAGATGAAGAACATCTCTGAAATCACCTCTAAAAAATTTAAGATCTGGTACTCAATTAGATCAGGCCTGGGTCGAGGTCTTTCAATTTGTAGATCTCAAATCAGGATATTCTAGATAGGGATGAAGGTAGATGGAGACAGACCTTATAGATCTATCCTGCTGCAGCCTTTCTTGTAGATCTGTTGATGGAGATCTTACCCGCACCTCAAACGACCTCAGATCAACTCCAGATCTGAGAGAGACTTGTACCAACCTCTTCTCAAGAGATTTTAGGTCCTGGACCTGGTGTTTGGATGACTGTAAGAGAGGGAGAGAAGAAAATGGCTGGCGGCTGCAAGGGGGAAGGGGCTAGCACCTCCCCTTCTTCTCTTTCCTTTTATGGACTGGCGGCAAGAAACCCTAGGGTTTTTTACTCTTGAGGCATGGAGGATGGCTGGAGAGAGAGGGAGAAGAGAGAGAGAGACTTGGGAGAAAGAGTCATCAATTACTTGGCTTGATCAAACCTATACAAGTACATGTATATATAAACACCGGGTCAAGTGACCCAAACCCAAGCCTCCCTTGACCAACTCTATGGGAGATTAGGTTAACCCAAGCCCATGTACACCCATGACTTGACCTAATCTCACCTATCCTGGGCTCAAATCTGGCCCATAAAGAGTTGGTCCCTTGAGGCCCACATAACCTAGACCTCAAGAACCCGAAAGGCCCACAGCCTTTCAACCTAGGGCCCAACTAGCCCTAGAGCCTCCATGAAGCCCTTATGAATGATGGACCTTGGCCTTAGCCTTGGTCCCCTGGGCCTTGGGCACACCACCTGGATCACAACACTACTTGCATTAGGTGTCCTAATAATTTAAGTTATTCAACTTCCATTAGGAGACCTATTAGGTGCCAACTCTTGGAGCCCTTGCACCCATAAAATCACACCCCAAAATGCACCCATGGGATACCCTATATAGGATTCATAAGCCCTCTAAAGGTGGGACACGCCCAACTTGATCAAATCAAGTGGCACCCCATCTAAACTATCAAGAAAATAAATTAAGGACTTCCACCCTTAATTCATTTGATCCAAAACTTTAGACACCCAACAATTGGAGTCCAATGAATCTAATTTATTTAGATTATTAGCAGATAATTAAGTTTGAATTATCTTATTAAATTTAAATATAAAGAAAAAATTGAGTCCAACCATGTGTTAGCAAGGTTACCTTGAACCCAATCGGATTTCTCTAAACTTAATTGACACTTCATAAGTTCAATTGCTTATTTCAAGTCTAATCTCTTTATTGTATGACCTCATAGGTTCAATTCTATCTGATAGTAAGATATACAATGATCTTTATCAAAGTATCATTGAAACTCTTTTCAATGGATCGGAACAATTCACTCTAACTTATCAAGGATTGTCGATTCAAAATAATCCTAGTGAGCTCTCACAATCTACCCATAACACCTAGCAATATGTAGTGGCAACTCAGTAGAACCAAAATAAATCTTAAGGTGTAGTTAATGTGTAATTCAATCTCTCTATCATGAGTCCCGACTAGATGGCAGATCATGGATAAATTGTCAAATCTCAATATCAATCATATGATAGATTTGATCAGCTTAAGTCCAATTATGATTTCTATAGAATTTTTTTTCATCAATCATACAACTGTGGCCACAGACTCTCGCACTTAACTTCTCAAATCTCATAGGACTACTCCTCTGTATCAAGATCGATAGATCCCATCTTGATGTATATCTTACTCTTATAGTGGATCAATTGTCGCCAACATCCACTACAAGGGCTCATTGAGACCCATGCTTATATGTCAGTCAAACTCCAACAGCCACACTATGGGTAGTAGTACTATCTCAGATTAATGGATCATTCACATAATTACAGTATTGAGACAATCACTGACGATTGAATAGAAATCCAAGTGATCTCTAAAAGAATAATGCCCTACAAGCCAATCGCATACGGGACGTGATAAAGTATTTTTTGTAATTTATCTTTTAGACTCATATAATTGATATTAATATATTAATAAAAAAATATTTTTGATTTATTATACTGCATCATTTTATTCTTAAGATTATAATAAACTCCATAGGTCTGGACAATGATTTTAGGACCGTGATGAGATCACGCTAGTGAGATCTAAATTCTTGATAGCTATGACCTAGAATATTCTCAATTATTGGTTCAGTGAGTCAGAGATCAATGATATCGATAAGACTGGTATGTCCTATATATGCTCAGAAATGAGGGTGGTTGATCTTACAACCACTTGTGTAGTGATACTAATACAAGGATATGGGTGCTCATTAGAGAATGAGTTTACTGAATAGATCTGTGAGAGAATATCAGATACAGTCTTATTTATATGTCAACTGATGATTCTCTAGTGAGAGTTGTGTAAGTGATCTTTTGACCTAAGATCGCCATGGTACCATGTGTATATGGATTCATATTTTAGTTTATTTTCTAACTTGGTTCTTTGATCCTTGTATGAGGTGTTCTGGATGTGGTGAAGTATGCATAGAGGTTGTGAGTGATCAATGAGGGATCAGTCACTCTTAATAAAGGGAGCGGATATCCTATGTGATCTCATAGGTGGATGATTTTAGAAGTCTTTGACCAAAGCAGGATGATAATTAAAAAAAAGTTTCTAATATATCATCAACTGAATCATCACCTTCTGATCAAGCTACATCAAAATAAGTGATTGGATTTAACATATTTTCATGCCTACAGCTCATCTGAGATGTTGTTTGACTGAAGGGTTGAATTACACGATAACTTACCACTGAAAGATATTTTGATAATTTTTTATCAAAATTTTAAATCTTTTGGATAGTCATGACATATTGGTAGATGTTAATCTTGACTTGTGAACTTATCAAAATTAAAAAAATTAATTTAAAAATCAATTAAGAAGAGTCCTAGTTGATTGGGACTCTTTGGATGATCTAATCTAGTCAGATTAGGATTATGTCGAAAGTCTGGATCCACTGTTGGCTAGATTTGGAATCCAATAGATCATACACTTTAGAATTTAATTTTAATTTGATTTAATTAAGATTTAATATAAATTATAAGAGTTAATTTGATATGCTAGCACCTTGTATTAATCGAAGTTCCTAAATTAGTTTAGATCAAAGTATTTGAGCTAACTTAGACCAGTTGTCTTTGACTTAATGGGATTGGGTCAATTTTGATTGGATCCTTATCCAACTTGAAATAGTTTTAAGTGAAGAAGGACTCTTTTACACCCATCAGATGCCACACCAAAAGATTATTGCCACCCCACTCCTTTTAGCATGTGAAGATGAAGAGTCCTTCTTCATGAAGGATCTTATCTTAACACATTGCCTTAAATGCTAAATCAAATCTCTTATGATTTAATGCCAAATTTATATGAGATTTTTATGAGATGTAGAAGAAGAGGAGTATTTTTGTGTAAAGGCTCTCCTATACCAAAAAATTCCACACAGTGAATTTATTTACCGTGTGAGAAAGTGGAGCACCAAAGGTTGGCACCCCTTGGTCTTTCTCACGTCTCTTGGTCCCTTATTTAAATGGGACATCCCATACGGCCCAAGTGATAGATTTTTGGATGGAAACTAGAGATAAGTGGCATGTAAATCAAAAAAAAAATTTTGAAAAAAATTTGAGAAAAAGACAAGGAAAAATTGAGTGGCAAAAGTTGTAAGAAGGGTGGAGAGAATTAGCAAGTGTTGCTAGTGTGCCCTAGGGTTTGATTTTTTCATGTGTTGGAGCTCAAAATCAAATCTTAGATTATGAGATATCTGAAGAGTATCTTCTTGGAATGATTCTGATAGCAAGATCGAAAGCAACTGAACTTTGGTGTGATCGTTCTTCGAGTTCAAAGCTAACAGTATTTTTGAGAAGACAAGGCTGCGGCAGTGCATTGATTAGGAAGGACTTTGACCAACTTTCATGTGGATCACCATTGGAGAGCTTCTACTTTGGAGCCTCATAGAGATCATCAATGTTTCATATTATCTTTTTGATGAAAGTAAAAATTGTATCCCTTTTGCATGCTTGTTTTATTTTGATTGACATCAGCAAGGTGATTCTAGGGTTTGGGTTTTAGCTCGATAGTTTTAATTGTTAAGGCTATTGATTTGTTTGGTTTTAAAATTTTTAAAAATTATTTTTTAATATGTGGTTGAAACCCAACAGTGGTATCAGAGCCATCCTTGTTAGATTCGATCAAACTAGTATAAAGTAGTAATATAGAATTGTTCTTGTTCATATATTGCCAAAAATATTGCTTCGATTTTAGCATCGATCTTTAAAATCAAAAAATTATTTTTGACTTTATAAGAACCATGAACTTAAATTTTAATTATTAAATTTATAAATTTATGATAATTTAAAATTTATATTATCATAATAGCTAGATGCTTAAATCGATTTATAGTTAAGGATGTTATGCATGCCTAATATAATTAAAGTTTGCTTTATTTTGGATATGCTTGATATACGTTATGTCTTCTTTTAAACCCTTATATGCTTTTTGGCATGATTATATGATTGCTATTATGACTTGTAGATGCATGTCGAATTACATAATATATTTAACATATTTTATATAGTTGTAGTTATGATGTGCCGAGACTAGTTCAAAGATCCTTTTAAAAATTATATTAAGTTGTAATATCAGGATTCACTTTCAATTTAAATATTGAATTCATTAAATCAATTGGTGTTGAGGAAAGTATGAAAGATGATTTTCTAATTAGGTCCGTATGCTGAGCTGGGTAACTTTGTTGGTGTCTAAGAAAAGCTACAGGGAGCCTCCCACCTACTGATCTAGCTAATTTGATCTTATTGAATTTCAGACTTAGATTGATTAGTGATGTAGACACTACAAGGGCCTTCCTTCAAACTTGATCAATAGAGTATGTTAAGATCTTAGTGAGCTTGTTGTGCTATCTATAAGGCTTCCTATAGAAATTGATATGATGTTGACCAAGTGCATATTGATGCTTATGGTATATTTGAATAGTATTGCTTTGTTGTGCTATTTACAAGGGCAGCATTATTTAAGTATGACCATATGAGATTGAAGGGTTAACTTAACTATTATAATTTATTGTGCTGTCTACAAGACTATATGTGATCTAGAGATAAGAGAAAAAAATATTGAGAATTGTATAAGTACAATTGAAAAAGAGTTACCTACTCTTGAACTCATGAATATTTGTTGGACTATCCATAAGGTGTTTGTGAGGAATAAGGATCTCAACTCCACTAAAAAATATTAGTATGTTTCTCGATTTTCATACTTGAGGGCTATGAAGTTCGATAAAATAGTGAGAGACACAATTAGATAAAAGTCTTAATCTAGTTATGCGTATCATCATGAGTTGTCTGCTTATATTATGTTCTTGTTATTGTAGATTAACTATACATATGGCATCCTCACTATCACTTGGAGGTATACTAGATACAAATAAATTGATCGGATCAAATTACGTTGACTGATTAAAAAATTTGAGAATAGTTCTCACTTAGGAGAAAGTCTCCTACATTCTGGATATACCTACATCTGATACGATCGGAGAAGATGCTTCAAAGGAGGAAAAGGCCACATACAAGATGTGGAAGAGGATAATGTGACTGTCAAATGCGTCATACTTGCCTCGATGAACAATGAGCTTCAAAGACAGCATGAGGATATAGATGTTTTCTCTATACTCCTTAATCTTAAGGAGTTCTATGGAAAACAAAGTAGAACTGCTAGATATGAGATATCTAAGTAGTTATTCCATGCATGCATGACTTAAGCGCCTCTGTGCAAACATATATCTTGAAGATGATTGATTTGATCACTCATCTGGAATAACTGAGTTTTGCCATGGATGGTGAACTAAGCCAGGATTTGATCTTGCAATCTCTCTTTGACTTTTTCTCTCAGTTTGTCATAAATTACCATATAAACAAATCGAACACTAGCCTGCTTGAGCTACTGAACATGTTGAAAATAGTAGAGAGCTATTTCAAGGATGAAAAGGCTCCGGTACTTCTTGTCGATAAGATCAACAAGAAGAAAGGCAAGAAGATTTCTAAAAAAAAGATGAACCCTAAGGTTGGTATCTCTAAGAAGAAGGTGAAGAAGATCTCTGCCAAAGGTACTTACTATCACTGGGACAAAGAGGGCCACTGAAAGAGAAATTGCAAAGAATACCTTGCAAACGTGAAACCGGCAAATATTGCCAAAGATTTGTATATGATACAAACTAACTTATCATTAAGTACTTTATTTTTAGATTCTTGGATATTGGATACTGCCTGTAGTTCACATCTTTGCAAATTATTGTAGGATTTGCAGAAAATAAAGAGTTTGAATAAAGGTGATTTCGAGCTATTCAACGCTAGTAGAGAGTCCATTCAGGCTCAAGTCATATAAACCAGGGTTTTGAAGTTGCCTTCGGGCAAAGTTTTGAAAGTAAAGACTATTATTATATCCCTAATTTTGTTGGAAATATTATTTCTGTACTATTATTATTGGAATAAAGTTTTAAAATAAAAATAAAGAATAATGGTTGTTCTATATATTTTTTTAATGAATATTATGGAAATGCTTATATTGATAATAGTCTTTTGTTTCTTTCACTTAATGATAATGTACTTCATATTGTTAATATGAAGAAAAAAAAGAGAGAGGATGTAAATGTTGTATACCTCTGGCACTACCGACTTGGCCATATAAATGAGTCAAGAATTTATATGTTATACAAAGATAAATTTTTTGATCCTTATGATTATGAATCATATGAAACTTGTGAATCTTGTCTCATAAAAAAAAATGACCAAGACTCTATTTACTGGACATGAAGAAAGGGTGAGTGACATATTGGATCTTGTACATACTGATGTATATGGTCCAATATCGACTCAAGTTAGAGGTGGATACTCTTATTTCATCATATTTACTGATGATAGATCTAGGTTTGGATATGTATATTTAATAAAATATAAATCTGAAGTCTTTGATAAATTTAAAGAGTATCAAAGAATGGTTGAGAAACAAACTAGTAAAAGTATTAAAACTCTTCGATCTGATTAAGAAGGAGAATATTTATCTAGTGAGTTCTTTAATTATTTAAAATAAAATAGAATACTCTCTCAATGGATAGCTCCTTATACTTTATAATTAAATAGAATTATGGAAAGAAAGAATTGCATCCTATTAGATATGGTGCGGTCTATGATGTGTTTCATAGATCTTCCGATATTTTTTTCAAGATATACTCTCAAGGCCGCAGCTTATGTCTTAAATAAAGTACCTTCTAATTCTATTTCTAGAACTCCATGTGAGATATGAAAAGAATAAAGACCCAGTCTTAAGTATCTTAAGATTTGAGGTTGTCCAGTTTATGTGAAAAATGTTGATGGACAAAAGTTGGATGCTAGATCAGAAAAATACAGGTTTGTGGATTATCCCAAGGAGAGTATAGGATACTACTTCTACCATCCTACTCAACAAAAGGTGTTTGTTGGTAGGCATATCATTTTTTTGAAAAAAGAGTTTATCCAAGAAGGAGACAGTGGGAGGTCTGTTGAACTTATGAAAGTTCAAAACCTACAACCCATCCAAGATTTATAAAATAATTCTCAACCAAAAGTGCTTATTATTGAGGCACAGCCACTACACACACCTCTTCTCCGAAGGTCAAGTAGAGTGCATAATGTACTACTCAGATATGTGTTTGTTATTGAGAATGACAATACTCCCACATCATTGAGAATGATGATCTCACGACCTATTCAGAAGCTGTTATGAGTAGTAACTCTGACAAATGGCTTAATGTCATGAAATCTGAAATGGACTCCATGTATACCAATCAAGTTTGGACTTTGATTGATGTGCCTGAGGGTGTGACCCTAATAGACTGTAAATAAGTCTTCAAAAGAAAGATTGGAGTAGATGGTCAGGTGGAGATCCATAATGTCAGACTAGTGGCAAAAAGTTTCAGACAAAAATAAGATGTTGATTATGATGAAACTTTTTCATCGATAGTCATGCTCAAGTCTATTCAGATAATACTTGCTGTTGCAGCATACCATGACTATGAGATCTGGCAGATGGATGTCAAGACTGTCTTCCTCAATGAAAATTTTGAAGAAGAAGTCTATATGACTCAACCAAAGAGATTTATCTCTAGTGGAAGAGCAAATCAGATATGCAAGCTGAATAGATCCATTTATGGATTAAAACAAGCATCGAGGAGTTGGAATATCCATTTTGATGAGACAGTCAAATTATTTGGCTTTATCAAAAATATGGATGAATCTTGTGTGTACAAGAAGACAAGTGAGAGTGCTGTTATCTTCTTGATCTTGTATATGGATGACATATTGCTCATTAAAAATGATATCCTGATGTTGCAATCGATCAAGACATGGCTATCACAAAAATTTTTCATGAAAGACTTGGGTGAGGTATCCTATGTACTTAGTATAAAGATCTATAGGGATAAATCAATGCTAGGCTTGGCTCAGTCTGGTACATTGACCTTGTGTTAAAGAGGTTCAACAAGGAGGAAAGTAAAAGAGGTTACTTGCCCATAGGTCATGGCATACATTTCTCTAAGAAGATATCTCCTAAGACACCGGAAGAGAGAAATAGAATGAGTTCTATTTCTTATGCTTCAGCTGTAGGATCAATTATGTATGCTATATTATGTACTAGGCTTGATGTGGCTTACGTCTTGGGCATTGTAAGCAGATTTCAGGCTGATCCTAGAGAAGATCATTGGAAAGCTGTGAAAAATATACTCAAGTACTTGAGAAGGATTAGAGATATTTTTCTTATATATGGTGGATCTGATTTAAACTGAAAGGTTATACTAATTCTAATTTTCAATCTGATCCAGATGATAGCAAATCTATATTTGGGTATGTGTTTACTCTGTATGATGGTGCAGTAAGTTAGAAAAGTTTCAAATAGCAAACTATTGCTAACTCGATCACTGAGGCTGAGTATATTGCTGCTAGTGAGGCTGCTAAGGAGGCTGTCTAGATGAAAAAATTTATCTCAAAATTAGGTGTGGTTTCAGGGATTACAACCAGTATCCCTTTATTGTGATAACATTGGGACAGTTGCTTAAGCCAAAGAACCAAGGTCTCATGATAAATTCAAGCATATCCTAAGACGGTTCTACCTCGTTCAAGAGATAGTCAAAAGACATGATGTGATCGTGGAGCAAGTTGACATCAAGAATAATATAGCGGATCTATTCACTAAGGCCTTATCAATGCAGCAGTTTGACCGCCACCTTGATAGCATGGGCATCAAGTATAGGGATGATTGACTTTAGTGCCAGTGGAAGATTGAAAGAATAATATCCTACAAGCCAATCGCATACAGGATGTGATCTGGTATTTTTTATAATTTATCTTTCAGACTCATGTAACTGACATTAATATATTAATAAAAAGATATTTTTGATTCAATATATGCTGTATCTTTTTATTCTTAAGATTATAATGAACCCCATAGGTCCGGACAATGACTTTAGGGCCATGATGAGATCACGTTAGTGAAACTTAAATTTTTGATAGCCATGACCTAGAATATTCTTAGTCATTGGTTCATTGAGTCAGAGATCAATGATATTGGTAAGACTGGCATATCCTATGTATGCTCAGAAATGAGGATGGTTGATCTCATAATTACTTGTGTGGTGATACTACTACAAGGATATGGATGCTCATTGAAGAATGAGTTCACTGAATAGATCTATGAGAGATATCAGATGGAGTCTTATTTACATGTCAACTGATGATTCTCTAGTCAGAGTTGTGTAAGTGATCCTTTGACCTGAGATCGCTATGGTACCTTATGTACATAAATCCATATTTTGGCTCACTTCCTAACTTGATTTTTTGATCCTTGTATGGGGTGTTCTGAATGTGATAAAGTATGCAAGGAGGTTGTGAGTGATCAATAAGGGATCAGTCACTCCTAATAAAGGGAGTAAATATCCTATGTGATCTCATAGGTCGATGATTCTGGAAGTCTTTGGCTAGAGCAGGATGATAATTAGAAAAGAGTTTCTAATATATCATCAACTGAATCATCATTTTCTAATCGAGATACATAAAGATAAGTGATTGGATTCAACATATTTTTATGCCCACAGCTCATTTGGGATGTTGTTTGACTGAAAGATTGAATTACACGATAACTTGCCACTGAAAGATATTTTGATAATTTTTTATCAAACTTTTAAATCTTTCAAATAGTCATGACACATTGCTAGATATCAATCTTGACTTGTAAACTCATCAAAATTAAAAGAGTTTAATTTAAGAATCAATTAGGATGAGTCCTAGTTGATTGGGACTCTTCGAATGATTAATTTGATCGGATTATGATTACGTCGAAAGTCTGGGTCCACTGCTGGCTAGATTTAAAATTTAATAGGTCACACACTTTAAAATTTAATCTTGATCTGATTTAATTAAGATTTAATATAAATTTCAAGAGTTAATTTGATATACTAGCACATTGTATTAACCCAAGTTCCTAAATTAGTTTAGATCAAATTATTTGAGCTAACCTAGATCAATTGTCTTTGACTTAATGGGATTGGGTCAATTTTGATTGGATTCTTATCTAATTTGAAGTAATTTTAAGTGGAGAAGGACTCCTCTATGCCCACCAAATACCACACCAAAATATTATTGCCCCCATTTTTTTTAGCATGTGAAGATGAAGAGTCCTTCTTCATGAAGGATCTCTTATCTTAACACGTTGCCTTAAATGCTCAACCAGATCTCTTATGATTTAATTCCAAATTTATATGAGATTTTTATAGAATGTAGAAGAGGAGGAGTCCTTCTATGTGAAGGCTCTCCTGTGTCAAAAAATTTCACACGATGAATTTATTCATAGCGTGAGAAAGTGGAGCACCAAAGGTTGGCATCCCTTGGTCCTTCTCATGTCTCTTGATCCCTTATTTAAATGGGATGTCCCATATGGCCCAAGTGCTGGATTTTTGAGTGGAAATTAGAGATAAGTAGTGTGTAAATCTGAAAAAGATTTGAGAAAAAGGCAAGAAAAAATTAAGTGGCAAAAGTTGTAAGAAGGGTGGTGAGAGAATTAGCAAGTGTTGCTAGTGTATAGGGTTTGGTTTTTCCATATGTTGGAGCCTAAAATCAAATTCTAGATTGTGAGATATCTGAAGAGTATCTTCTTGGCATAATTCTAGTGGTAAGATCGAAAGTAACTGGACTTTGATGTGATCGTTCCTCGAGTTCGAAGCTGGCAGTATTCTTGAGAAGATAAGGCTACGACAGCATATTGGTTAGGAAGAATCTTGGCCAACTTTCATGTGGATCACCATTGGAGGACTTCTACTTTGGAGTCTTGTGGAGATCACCAATGTGCCACATTATCTTTTTGATGAAAGTAAAAATTCTATCCCTTTTGCATGCTTGTTTTGTTTTAATCGACATCGACAAGGTGATTCTAGGGTTTGGATTTTGGCTTGATAGTTTTAATGGTTAAGGCTATTGACTTGTTTGGTTTTAAAATTTTTAAAAATCACTTTTTGCTGCAGGGTCAGAACTGAACAATCTCTCATATGATCATGTTTAGTATAAGTTATTCTCTAATAACTATCCGCACTCATCGTCCAGTGTCTTTATACTGTAGACTAGGAACTTATCTATCCCGAAGGAAGCGATCTGTACGCCGGTCTATCCGGATCAATCATCATTCTTATGATAATTTTATGATCAGGAGCATTTAAGAATTAAATACATATCCTTAATTTTTAACACCTTGAGAATATGTATCGAAAGTTAATTCCATGGACGATTCAAGGATACATCATACTTGAATAAAAAATAAACTTGCCCTTTTATTGATCAAATTAATGTATAAAATATAAAATTATATCCTAAATTTATTACAATGTGTTAGTCATATTGGCTTCTAGAACATACATCTAACAATCTTCTACTTGGACTAAAGTCAATTGGCCACTAATCTAAGTCCCATCTTCTCAAGGTGGACTTCTATTTTTGGTTGGCTCAATTATTTTGTCAGTGGATCTGCCACATTATCTACAGAGTCTACTCTTTGTATCTCGACATATTTCTTTTCAAGATAGTCGTATATGATATGATACCATCGCTCGATGTGCTTAGATTTTTTATGAGACTTTGGCTCCTTAGCAAGTGCTATGGCTCTATTGTTGTCGCAATAAAATGGTATGGCATCCGATGTCATAATCTCAAGTTTCACGATAAATTTTTTGAACCAGAAGTCTTCCTTTACAGCATCCGAAGCAGCGACATACTCAGCCTTTGTGGTCGAATTTGCTATGATGGATTGCTTGGAACTCTTCCAACTAACTACGCCACCATTATAAATGAACACATATCCTGATGTAGACTTTCTATCATCAAGATTAGATATTAAGTCTGAGTTAGTGTACCCCTCGACTCATAATTCTGAATCTCCTTCAAAGATCAAGAACAAATTCTTAGTCTTTCATAAGTACTTAAAGATATTCTTCATAGCTATCTAGTGCTTCTCGCTTGGATTCGACTGATACCTACTCATGACACTAATAGCAAGGGCAATATCAGGTTGAGTATATAGCATGACATACATGAGGCTCTCAATGATTGAGGCATTAGGAATCCTACTCATATACTAAACTTCCTCAGATGTGGTCAGACACATCATCTTGGAAAGATTAATAGCATGTCTAAGAGGCACAAGTCCTCTTTTAGAGTTTTTCATGCTGAATCTCTTCAGCACTTTCTCTATGTACAACTTTTGTGACAGGCTTAGCATCCTTATAAATCTATCTCTCTAGATTTTTATTCCAAAAATATAGAATATTTCTCCTAGGTCTTTCATGAAGAATTTCTTGGACAACCATCTTTTGACCATGGTCAGTATGGGAATATCATTCCCAATGAGGAGAATATTATCCATGTACAATATGAAAAATATTATTGCACTCCCACTGACCCTTTTGTATATACATGGTCCCTCTTCATTTTTTATAAAATCAAATAATTTGATTGCATCATCAAAATAATGATTCTAACTTCGAAAAGCTTGCTTTAATCTGTATATAGACCTTTGCAGCTTGCAGACTCTGTGATCACCATCACAAGATGTGAAACCCAAAGGCTGCGCATATAGATATCTTCCTTAAGATATCCATTCAAAAAAATAATTTTCACATCTATTTGTCAGATTTCATAATTATAGTAAGCTGCAATAGCAAGCAGTGTGCGGATAGATTTCAGCATGGCTATGGACAAAAAGATTTTTTGATAGTCAATGCCCTCACACTGACTATAACTTTTTACCGTAAGCTTAGCTTTATAAGTCTCTATCTTACTATCGGCACCTATTTTTCTTTTGTAGATCCATTTACACCCAATGGGTACGATACCCTCAGGTAGATCCACTAAGGTCCAAACTTGGTTCGAGTGCATCGAGTCAATTTTTGATTTCATTGCATCTAATTATTTTTCAAAATCGATGTCAGATATCGTCTCATCAAAGATATTAGGATCATCATCATAACCCTTATCTCCCATAAGAAATATTTTCTTTACTTTCTTCGTAAGCATACCCATGTACCTTTCAGGAGGTTGAGAGATCCTGCTAGATCTACGAGGTGGTAGAAGAATGTCAACTACTGACTTATGAACAATGGGTTCCTGAGGATCTATAGCTCTTTGCTGTTCAAAGACCTTCTCTTCGAGCTTAACTAACCTTACACTCCCACCATCCTGGATAAACTATTTTTCTAAGAATATGGTATTTCGACTTACAATCATATTGTGATCTTGTGGAAAGTAGTAGTATCCCATGAATTCTTTTGGATACCCTATAAAATGAGCTATTATAGATCTATCCTTTAGTTTATCAATCATTTGTCTCTTGACATAGGCCGGACATCCTTAAGTCTTAAGATAATCTAGACTCGGCTTCTTACCATACCATATCTCATATGGTGTGGTAGGAACGAATTTTGATGGAACCCTATTCAACAAGTAAATTACAGTTAATAAGATGTATCCTCAAAGATATAAGGGTAAATCAGTAAAGCTCATCATGGATCTGACCATATCCAATAGGATCCTATTCCTCCTTTCGGATACCCCATTGAGTTGAGGTATTCCAAGAGGAGTCTATTGAGAGACTATGCCATTATCCTTAAAATCTCTCAAAAATTTTCAACTAAGGTATTCACCTCCTCGATCAGATCAAAAAACTTTAATGGATTTATCAGTTTGTTTTTCTACTTTGTGTTTGAATTCCTTTAACCTTTCAAAGGCTTCAAACTTGTGTTTCATCAGATACACATATCCATACCTAGATAGATCATCGGTAAATATACGGTAAAGGTAATGAAGTAGCTATAACCATCCCTGATCTGCATATCAAATGGTTCATACATATTGGTGTGTACTAGAGCAAGTAACTCAGTGGCCTTTTCCCCATGTCCTACAAAGGATAACTTAGCCATTTTTTTTCAAAGGCAAGATTCACAAGCTGGATACGACTCTAAGTTAAGAGATCTAAAGATCCCATCCTTTTTCAGTTTGTTTATCCTATCCTCTCCAATATGACTTAGTCTATGATGCCACAAGTACTTCTAGTTAATTTCATCTCTGAGTCTCTTTTGACCTACGGCACTCACTATTTGCTCGTTTAAATTCACATTTACATCAACATGCCAGTGATATACACTATCAATTAAAAGACCTCATGCAATCAATTTATGTTATAAACAAATAGAATAAAAATCTTTATTAAAATTAATTTCAAAACCTTTCTATACTAATATGGACATGAAAATCAAATTTTGACTAGCTACAGGAATAAAATAATAATCCTTTAAATCTAATCTAAAATCAGACGGTAATCGAAGAGGATAAGTGCCAATAAACTTTGCAGCAACTTTTGCTCTATTGCCGACTTGAAGGATTATGTCACCTTTTCTCAACCTCCTACTTTCTATTAGATCCTATATTGAGGTACGTATATGAGCACTCAAGCCAGAGTCTAATATCCAACTAGAAGTAAAAGAAACCGTAAGGTTAAATTCAATTATGAGTATACTTTTTGAAGGTTTATCATCCTTTTTGAACTTTAGGCTCTCCAAGTAGAGTGGATAGTTCCTCCTCTAGTGGCCTTCAACATCATAGTGAAAATACTTTTCTTTTGCTTCGGCCTTCTTAGGAACATCCTTCTTTGGCTTGCTCTCTTTCTTCTGCTTCTTAGTAAATTTTGTCTTCTTCTTTCCAGCAGACTTTCTCTTAGAAGAAGTTTGCTCCACAGCGAGAACAGTACCTCTTGAACTCTTCAAGGTTCCTTCCATAGCGACCGACATGTTGACTAATTCAGGTATAGTGCAATCAAGTTTGTTCATATAAAAATTTATAATAAATTGACTGTACAAAATTATAAGGGATTGAAGGATCAAATCCATCTACAATTCCTTTTGCATATCAAGCCCGAGCTTTTCAAGCTCCTCAATATCCTTGATCACTATCATACAGTGCTCATAGATCGACTGCTGATAAACACTTAATTTAAGTCATTTAAAGCAAAAATCATATTTAATTTATTTTATTTATTAAGAATTTGATGCTTCTTTTTATGTTTTACAGGAAAGATGATCGCCGATACAAAGAGTCCGATTCATAGAGCAAAAAGACTCAAGTTTGAAGAAATTTGAACTTAAAAAAAAATTAAAATAAAAGAAAGATGCATCGGTATTATAGAAAATGAAGATACTATACAAGGAATCCAAAAGGATATAGATGTCATTATAAAGAAACAAAAGTTTCTTTTTGGTATGTGAAAAGGTTGGTTCACGTTGATTTTCCCTGGGCGCGCGTGAACGTGGGCGCACGTGAATGCGGGCGCGCGTGAACGCGAGGACGCAGTGTGGACACGGTGCGGACGCGGGCAGGACGCGGAACGCGTGAGGAATGGACGCGGCGTGAGCTCGTGGGCGCGCGGGTGAGCGTGGATGCGGGCGGGATGGATGCAAGCAGGCACGCACCGCAAACATAGTGGTGAGCAAATTAAAGGAAAAAAATTTTATTTGGAAATACCTCAAGTGGAAAAATTTATATTTTTTTAGTCCCACATCGAAAAACCATGTAAAACTCCTCCCTCCTAATACCTATAAAAAGGCTTTTGTACTCCCATTAGAGGGGGAGCCCAGAAATTCTTCTAGAGCCTTGCATAGAGGAATAGAAAGGGACTACTTCATGAGCAGCTAGGCTAGGAGTCTCGGGAGTGGAGAAAAAATTTTGTAACGACACAGAGATGGTTTATTGTTCTAAATTTTTCTGTATTTCTTTATATGCAATAAAGATTATGCTTTTTATTTAAATTGTCATGAGTTCTTTATTTGCTCCCTTTCATATACTTTTATTTATGCTTTCTTGTTAGATTAATATTAGGAACAACTTTTACTTTCCGAAGATGCGCCGTGATCTACGGATACGGGGCGTGCCGAGAAAAGAAGAGTTGTTTACTTAGTACTTTTTGGAGATGTGCCGTGATCTATGGGTATGGAGCGTGCCGAGAAAAGACAGGTATTTTTTCTAAGATTAATCACATCTATTTAGTCTCCGAGGAAAGACAGGTATTTTTTCTAAGATTAATCACATCTATTTAGTTAAAAAAGAGATACAACTCTGCTAGTGCAAATTAATTCAAAACTCCCAAGTTCTTTATTCTCTAATTACCTTAATTTTAAGATAATTTATTTTCTAAATAAAAAACAACGCTTCTTTCTTTTATCTTGCAATCTCAACTTAGCCCAAGGTCCCTGAGGATACGATCTCGACTCATCTTACCTACGTAGTGAGTAGAGTTATTTTTGGTGCTATCAACGACTACGCATCAAAATTTTGACGCCGTTGCCGGGGATCTTGGCACGGTTGAATTAAAAAATTGAAAAAAAAAAGCCACTGACATTTCATAACACTTAACTAAAATAGCGTAACCTCAAATATAAAAATTTCTAACTTGATTGGACACCTTGTTTCTTTGCATTGCATCTCCATAATTAATCTTAAGGGCAATAACCCATTAACCAGATAAGGTGGGGATTTGATCACCCTTCCTTGGCCCACAAATCATCCCCTTGCATTTGCATAACCTAGACCTTAATCTAAAATCAACTAGACGTCAGCCCTAGGAATTTCGAGCTCAATAGGATAAGAAAGCTCTAGAGTTGAACCGAGTGCGGATTGGTTAATTGCTCGGTGTCTAAGGCAAGTGGTTAAAGAAAGTGGTTTTCAATTGGCTCCGTTGACTGACTTAGCCAACTCAGTTGGTGTCTAAGGAAAGCAACGAGCAGGGAACCTCCCACATCTTACGCTTACCTAGCCGAGTCAGTTAGTCAGTCTTGAGCTTGGAGTGCTCAAAGGCGGTCTTGAAAGTTAGGAGCTGTCTAGATTTAAGTTAACCTTAGGATAGAGAGTCTATGATTGTTTAAGTTGATTGCAATTAACATCTAAACATTAACTAATTTCTCCCTTTTCATAGATTTAAGATTCTTAGGTTCTTCTCTTTAGATTTTCTTCATTCTTTTCTCACTTTATTATAAAAATATATATTATAAAAAAAAAAATTTTGTGTTTGCTCTACAGTATAATTGTAAGGTGTATGCTTGGCCGTAGATCGTTACGACCAAAAATCCAACCTTTTGATCCAGAAATAGAAAGAACCTTTAGAGCCAACAGACGTAAAAACATGGACCGAAATCAGGAGAATGATCCACCCAAGCAATTGAAGGAGTACTTTATTCCTTCCACATATACCTACTCTCCTTGTATTCAAGTACCCCCTGTGGAGGCCACTCAATATGAAATTAAGTCCAGTATAATCCAAATGTTACCTTCATTTTATGGACTTAGTAATGAGGACCCTTATAAATATCTTGAAGAATTTCTTGAGATATGCTCAACTGTCAAAATTCACAACTTCTCCGATGATGCTCTTAGGTTGAAATTATTTCCTTTTTCACTTAACGACAAAGCCAAATACTGGCTACATACTTTGGATTCCATGACTATATCAACTTGGGACCAGCTGCAAGGAGAGTTTCTCAAGAAATATTTTCCCATAGGAAAAACTAATCAAATAAGGAAAGCCATAACTAATTTTTTCCAATTAGATGGAGAAATATTTCATGAAACATGGGAGAGATTAAAAGACCTTATTAGAAAATATCCCCACCATGCTGTACCCAAGTGGCAGTTAATCCAATATTTTTATGATGGACTCTCTGAAAGACATCGACAAATGGTCGATGCATCATGCGGTGGGACATTCATGCTGAAAAGTGAGGATGAGGCATGGCAACTGTTTGAAATTTTAAGTGAAAATTTATTACATCATATGTCTGCCTCTATTAGAGATAAACCCATGTTAAACCCAAAAAGAGGTAGAATATATGAAGTAGAAAATACCATAGATATCCATCAAAAGGTAGATGAACTGTCACAAAAATTAGATCGTCTTCTAAATACTGGACAATCCCCGATTCCACCTAACCCAATCCAAGAAGTTTGTGCATTGTGTGCAAGTTCGAACCATTTTGTTAGTGAATGCCCAGCCGCACCTCAATTTTCTGAGTTTGTGCACGAACAGGTTCAGCAAGCTCAAGTCCAACAAGCTCGCAGACCAGGAAACGATCCATATTCGAACACTTATAACCCCGGCTGGAGAAACCATCCAAATTTTTTCTGGAGACCACAACCAGTGGTTGGTCCTGCCGCACCTCGACCTCAATATCAGGATCCAACATATAGGCATGGATCATACCATCAATTTCAAAATGCTCCTCAACCATCTACTACTGGTCACAGCTCAGCTTTTGAGGAAAAAGTTCTGAAAGCACTAGAACGATTAGAAGTCAACACTCAGATCCTTAACTCCCACACACAATCCATTGCTAAGCTAGAGACCCAAATAGGTCAACTAGCGACTGCATTCAGTAGGAGGGAAGAAGGAAAATTACCTAGCCAATCCGAGAGCAACCTAAGAGGGCAATTTGTGATTGAGAGTTATAATACCCCAGAAGCTTTTTCTGAACATGTCAAATCAATCATGACTCTGAGAAGTAGGAAGGTCATTGAACACACTAGTAAAACCAATGAGACTGACCCTAAACCTCTAACCGAAGCCAAATCACCCAAAAACAAAGAGGATCTGAAAATAGAGAAGGAACCAACTGCATCGAAATTATCTTACTTGCCTAAAGCCCCATTTCCGGATGCCCTGAAAGCCCCTATTCCTGCAGATAAGAAGGGAGGAAAACTCGATGAGATGTTGGAATTGTTTAAGCAAGTCCAAATTAATCTTCCCCTTCTAGACGCAATCAAACAGGTCCCTGCTTATGCCAAATTTTTGAAGGATTTGTGTACCCAAAAACGTAAATCTAAATCACAAATTTCAAAGAAAGTATGCCTCACTGAACAGGCTAGTTCTGTCGTCCAGCATGCCACTCCTCCAAAGCTTAAGGACCCAGGAGCCCCCATCATTTCCTGTGTTATAGGAGATTATCACATTGAAAAAGCTCTTCTGGATTTAGGGGCAAGTGTGAATCTTTTACCTAGTTTGGTGTATGAACTTTTTGGATTCGGAGAACTGAAACCCACATCAGTCACATTACAGTTAGCCGACGATTAATTAAGGAACCACGTGGAATGCTTGAGGATGTCTTGGTCAAGGTAGATGAGTTTTACTTTCCAGTTGATTTTTTGGTTCTCGATATGGAATTAAGTGGCAACCCCAGACAAATTCCCATTATCTTAGGACGACCCTTCCTAGCTACGGTGAATGCATGCATCAATTGTAGGACAGGAGTCATGGATGTATCATTTGGGAATAAGAAACTGAGACTGAATGTGTTTGGTGCTTCCCAAGGACCATCAATGGATAGTTGCTTCGAAGTAGATACACTAGAAGATATTATAGAAGATGCAACACCCACAATTCTAGCATCTGACCCCTTAGATACTTGCTTGGCTCACTTTGGAGTGTATGACTTTAAGGGATATATGAAAGAAGTTAACATATTGTTGGATACACCACATGATAAAACCACTCCTCCATGGACAATCAAGTATGAGCCATTGCTCATCTTTTATTGATTTTATTGCATATGATGTTTGGCTGAAGACGTAAAACTTAGTGCTTTTTGGGAGGCAACCCAAATTTTTTTTATTTTGTTTTAACTGATCATCATTTTTTTTAAAGAATAAAGGACCACTCTGTATGGAAGAGTCTGTTAATAAACTTGACGTCTGGCTGAAGACGTAAAACTTAGCGCTTGTTGGGAGGCAACCCAATGATTTTATATATTTTTTTTTTTACTTTACCACAGCTGCAGGAATTTAGAACAAGAGCCTATTAATCAATGAAGCTATCTTCAACTTTCGAAGCAAAATTATCCCAGGTGCACTCTCTCCTGTTATTTTCTTTGCTTTCCTACTCCATTGAGGACAATGTAGATTAAGTTGGGGGGGGAAAGAAATTAATCAAATCCTCGAGTATGGTCAGAAATAATTAGTTTTGTGTATTCAAATTTTATTTTGATTAAGAGTCAATTAGGCATCCTAATAAATGAATGATTAATGTTCAAGATAATTTTAGAGATATTGAGGAATAAATTATTAAGAAAATCCAATGAATGGTAGGGTTTAAACTAGATCAAATTTTAGGAGTGATTCTACAACCCTCTTCTTACTGATCTCAATAAAGAATCTGCTTCATGAGAAATTGGGTGGAAAGATCGAGGTATGCAAAAATTTTCCTTAAAATTTACTTAAAAAAAAAAAAATATTGGTTTCCTACTGAGTAACCGGGCCCTTTCGCCTAAGTAAGCGTTGTGGTTCGCGTAAAAAGGTAGGCAATGTTATATATAAATATAAATAATAATAATAATAATAATATATATATTAAGGGGATTAAATTGCAAGAAGATAATAAACCTCTTTCCCATTAAGTTAGAGGATTTAAAGAGTAAAGTGGGGAGTTGGTGAAAGAAAAGCTCTGAAATTTCTTTAGTTAATACTCAACCACTAATTGGGTCAAATTGATAATCCAATGAAATATCTCTTTAAATGGTCTGACCAAGTATCATCTACCTTTTGGGATGCCTAACCTAATTTTTGATTCAAAACCGAGTTGGTATACAATGCTGATATATCTATTTTACTCGAGGACGAGCAAAATTCAAGTTGGGGGGTGTGATAAACACTTAATTTAAGTCATTTAAAGCAGAAAATCATATTTATTTTATTTTATTTATTAAGAATTTGATGCTTCTTTTTATGTTTTATAGGAAAGATGATCGTCGATACAAAGAGTCCGATTCATAGAGCAAAAAGACTCAAGTTTGAAGAAATTTGGACTTAAAATAAAATTAAAATAAAAGAAAGATGCATCCGGTATTATAGAAAATGAAGATACTATGCAAGAAATCTAAAAGGATATAGATGTCATTGTAAAGAAACAAAAATTTTTTTTTGGTATGTGAAAAGGTTGGTTCACGTTGATTTTCCCTGGGCGCGCGTGAACGTGGGTGCGCGTGAATGCGGGCGGGCGTGAACGCGAGGATGCGGCGTGGACACAGCACGGATGCGGGCAGGACGCGGAACGCGTGAGGAATGGGTGCGGTGTGAGCTCGTGGGCGCATGGGTGAGCGTGGATGCGGGCGGGACGGATGCAAGCAGGCGCGCACCGCAGACACAGTGGTGAGCAAATTAAAGAAAAAAATTTTTATTTGGAAATACCTCAAGTGGAAAAATTTATATTTTTTTAGTCCCACATCGGAAAACCATGTAAAACTCCTCCCTCTTAATACCTATAAAAAGGCTTTTGTACTCCCATTAGAGGGGGAGCCCAGAAATTCTTCTAGAGCCTTGCATAGAGGAATAGAAAGGGACTACTTCATGAGCAGCTAGGCTAGGAGTCTCGGGAGTGGAGAAGAAATTTTGTAACGACACAGAGATAGTTTATTGTTCTAAACTTTCCTGTATTTCTTTATATGCAATAAATATTATGCTTTATATTTAAATTATCATGAGTTCTTTATTTGCTCCCTTTCATATGCTTTTATTTATGCTTTCTTGTTAGATTAATATTAGGAACAACTTTTACTTTCCGGAGACGCGCCGTGATCTACGGATACGGGGCGTGCCGAGGAAAGAAGAGTTGTTTACCTAGTACTTTCCGGAGATGCGCCGTGATCTACGGGTACGGAGCGTGTCGAGGAAAGACAGGTATTTTTCCTAAGATTAATCACATCTATTTAGTCTCCGAGGAAAGACATGTATTTTTTCTAAGATTAATCACATCTATTTAGTTAAAAAAGAGATACAACTCTGCTAGTGCAAATTAATTCAAAACTTCCAAGTTTTTTATTCTCTAATTACCTTAATTTTAAGATAATTTATTTTTTAAATCAAAAACAACACTTCTTTCTTTTATCTTGCAATCTCAACTTAGCCCAAGGTCCCTGAGGATACGATCTCGACTCATCCTACCTACGTAGTGAGTAGAGTTATTTTTGGTGCTATCAACGACTACGCATCAACTGCCCTTCGTGCATCTTCAAGTTAAAGAGTCTCTTGGATACTTCAAAGCACGCTGTATGGCTATGCTCACCATACAACTCTTGTAAGTGAGTGATCATAGCCCTGACAGTGGGCATATGTTTATGCTGGCTTTGCAACTTGCTTAACATAGATGTTAGTACATAGCACTTGATCCGATTGTCTTCATCCATCTACTTTTCAAAAGCAGCTCTTTGCTCAGCAGTAGGATGGTTTGAAAATATTATAGATTTTTGATCGAGTACATGACTTAATTTTTCTGAGATCAAGATAATTCTAAGATTTTTGAGTCAGTCTTTATAATTAGTTCTAGTCAAATGATTGATTTTAAAGAGGTGGGCTAGAGGATTTGAGTCTGACATGGTTTAACTGTGAGAGTAGAGATTCAAGTTAGACTTTTATATTTTAATATTATATTTACTTTTAGAGATTTTAAGATGCAAACAATGACTCTCATTAATTTTTTAGATCCCTCCACTCTCTAGGTGAAAAATGAAAACCCTAACGCGATAAAGGATTAGTGGGTGCTACGGTTCCACCGATGCCATGCACCTCACCTAACAGTTATTGGTAACATGCACACCGATGCGTAGGCAACTCTTTGCCCAGATACTTCTCTAAGCATGTTGCAGCGACTTGATCTCTAAGTCATGTGGGCTCACCTAATAGTTATTGACCACGCTCTTTAGTTAAGCCCGACCCACCATTCATAAGCATGTGCAAGGCCGTCATTAGGTCCCTCACCTAATAGTTTATTAGGCCCAACCCCATCCTTATCTTGGAGCAAATCTTTACTAATAGAATGGTTGCATGTTTCTTGATGCAACTGAACCACTGTAATCAGTCAAGAATAATCAACACCAGTAGCATGCCCGCACATCTATAATGGTGAAAGACTGATAGACTTAATATTTGTGGAGAGATTTAGGTTTAGATCTTATCTATTTAGTCATCATATGATTGATCTAATTGGCATGGGCTAAACCAAACCACTAAGTGACCTTATTCAAGATCTAATCTTCCAAATTGATCAGGTAAGTGGAGATCGGTGGGGGTTCTCTCGTTGCTTTCCTTAGACATCAATAAATTGATCAGATAAACTAATAAAATTAATTAAATAATCACCTTTCAATTACTTATTTTAGACATTAATAGGTCAATTGATCCAAATAGGTTAACTCAAGTGAATCGGACTCAAACCATCAAGCCAAATTAGATCCTTAGATTAATCGATTCTACATATGGAATTTAATTGATTTGATCAACAATAATTGCATGATCATTTCACTTAATTAATCTAATTATAATTAATATTTAACTCAATTTGATCAATTATTTAATCAAATTAAATCCATATGATTCAAATCAAAAATCCTAGATGCAATCCTATTACATGACCTAATTTTTAATTTTTCTATAACCAAAATCCTCATGCATAAATACTAATTTTAGATTTCAAAATCAAATTTTAGATATAAATTCTTTGTATAAAAGTAAATTTTAAATCATAAAAATAATTTTCAGATTTAACATACAAACATATATCTCATATATGCATGTAAAATTTAGATCTAAATAAAATTTAAATCAATACATAATATTATATATCTCATATACTAATCATGAATCATATTGAAAGTAATTTTATGACTTAAATATATAATCATATATCTCATATATGAATCATGAATTAGATCAAATAAAATTTTAGATTTATGCATGCATCTACATATCACATGAACATGAATTAGAAACCATTCTAGATCAAAATTCAGATCTATGCATGCTTTTATATATCAACTATATATTCTAAAATTAAACTTAAAATTAAATTTTAGATTCAAAATATTCATCTACATATCTTATGTATCAAGAAAAAATCAAATTTTAAAATTTCTTTTAAAACGTGTATGTCAATCATGCATATGAAACCCATGGCTCTCACACCATTGTTGAAATTTATATGTAGGGGCATGCATGTGTGTTTCAAAATTTTATTTTTTAAATACCATAGTAGAATAGAAGATTAAAACTCTTTTTAATCTGAATTATGTATGTATGAAATATAAACCACAAGGATCTACTTCATATGCTGAAATTGAATAAATGCTGAAATTGAATAAATGCTGAAATTTAACATGTGATCGAATCACATACCTGTTTCACAATTCTTTTCTTCAAATCTGGATCTGAAAGAGAAGAGACTCTTTCTTATCCATGTAAGTACCTGATCTCTATGGGTATCCACTCAGAATCAGTTTAGAACAGTCCTCTTAAGATTGAATTTTTTTTTCTAAAAAAATTTAGCTTGTGAATCTGAACGAAGCTTGAATCGTGATCAACTCTTTGATCTCTTTCCTAGATTTTCTTCTTCTCTTATTCTCTTATTTTTCTTTTCTTGGATATACTGCTACCAAGCACCAAGAATCAGCACAAGAGGTGGATGCTCAAGGCCCTTTTGGGCATGAGGAAGTGGGACGCCCAAGGGTGGAGGATGTTGGACATCCAAAGGAGAAGAGGAGGGGAGGAGAAAAGAGGGCATGGGGGGTCTCCTTAGGGGCGTGTGGGCTACTGGTTTGGATGCTTAGGGACCTTAAGGGAGGTCCCTTTAAATAGACATAAAGATTAAATTTTATTCAATCTCATAATACAAGTCTTACTTGCATTAGATTTTCTAATAACTTAAGTTATTCAACTTTCATTAGGAGACCTATTAGGTAACTCTTGAAGCCCTTGCACCCATAAAATCACATCCCAAAATGCACCTATGCAATGCCCCATATAGGATCCATAAGCCCTCTAAAGGTGGGATACGCCCAACTTGATCAAATCAAGTGGCACCCCATCTAAACTATCAAGGAAATAAATTAAGGACTTGCACCCTTAATTCATTTGATCCAAAATTTTAGACAACCAATAATTGAAGTCTAATGAATCTAATTCATTTAGATTATTAGTAGATAATTAAGTTTGAATTATCTTATCAAATCTGTTGGGTATAAAATACCCCCCAGCCGACGTTCATGATGGGAGTGACCCTTCGGGGATCCAACTGACTTTCGACCTCCGGCAACATCTCTTCAAACCTCTCGAGCGGCCAAGCCTCTGCCACACTCTCAAGTTTTGCCGACGGGCAGGACCCCGCCAGCATCGACCAGATTCTTCGCGATGTCCGGACTCCTACGGGAGCCGGATCTCGCCTATGACTTCACCTGCAGGCTCCGCACGGACTCCTATGGGAGCAGGACTTCGTCCCTGACTCTAATTGAAGGTAAACTTCATCCGGACTCCTATGGGAGCCGGACTTCATCCCTGACTGTGATTACAAGTAGACTTCATCCGAGCTCCTATGGGAGCCAGGTCTTGTCCCCAACTTCGAATGCAGAAAGGCTCTGCCCGGACTCCTACGGGAGCCGGACCTCGCCCACGACTTCACCTGCAGGCTCCGCACGGACTCCTACGGGAGCCGGACTCCGCCCATGACTCGAGCTGCAGGTAAACTTCATCCAGACTCCTACGGGAGCAAGACTTCATCCCTGACTCTAATTGAAGGTAAACTTCGTCCGGACTCCTACGGGAGCCAGACTTCACCCCTGACTGTGATTACAGGTAGACTTCACCCGAGCTCCTATGGGAGTCGGATCTCATCCCCAACTCTGAATGTAGAAAGGCTCCGCACAGGCTCCTACGGGAGTCGGACTCCACCCACGACTCGAACTGCAGGTAAACTTCGTCCAGACTTTTACGAAAGCAGGACTTCATCCCTGACTCTAATTGAAGGTAAACTTCATCCGGACTCCTACGGGAGCCGGACTTCACCCCTGACTATGATTACAGGTAGACTTCGCCCGAGCTCCTACGGAAGCCGGATCTCGTCCCTAACTCCGAACGCAGAAAGGCTCCGCGCAAGCTCCTACGGGAGCCGGACTCCGCCCACGACTCAAGCTGCAGGTAAACTTCGTCCAGACTCCTACGGGAGCAGGACTTCATCCCTGACTCTAATTGAAGGTAAACTTCGTCCGGACTCCTACGGGAGTCGGACTTCACCCCTGACTGTGATTATAAGTAGACTTCACCCGAGCTCCTACGGGAGTCGGATCTCATCTCCAACTCCGAACGCAGAAAGGCTTCGTGCAGGCTCCTACGGGAGCCGGACTCCGCCCATGACTCCACCTGTAGGCTCCGCACGGACTCCTACGGGAGTCGGACTCCGCCCATGACTCGAGCCACAGGTAAACTTCGTCCGGACTCCTACGGGAGCCGGACTTCATCCCTGACTCTAATTGAAGGTAAACTTCGTCCGGACTCCTATGAGAGCCGAACTTCACCCCTGACTGTGATTATAGGTAGACTTCGCCCGAGCTCCTACGGGAGCCAAATCTTGTCCCCAACTCTGAATGCAGAAAGGCTCTGCCCGAACTCCTACGAGAACCGGACCTCGCCCACGACTTCACCTGCAGGCTCCGCACAGGCTCCTACGGGAGCTGGGCTCCGCCCACGACTCCTGCTGCAGGAAGACTTCGCCTAAGCTCCTACGGGAGTTGGATCTCGTCCCCAACTCTGAATGCAGAAAGGCTCTGCCCGGACTCCTACGAGAGCCGGACCTCACCCATGACTTCACCTGCAGGCTCCGCACGGACTCCTACGGGAGCTGGACTCCACCCACGACTCGAGCTGCAGGTAGACTTCGCCCGAGCTCCTACGGGAGCTGGGTCTTGTCCCCAACTCTGAATGCAGAAAGGCTCCGCCCGGACTCCTACGGGAGCCAGACCTCGCCCACGACTTCACCTGCAGGCTCCGCACAGGCTCCTACGAAAGCCGGGCTCCACCCACGACTCCCGCTGTAGGAAGACTTCGCCCGAGCTCTTACGGGAGTCGGATCTCGTCCCCAACTCCGAATGCAGAAAGGCTTCACCTGGACTCCTACGGGAGCCGGACTCCGACTCGAGCTACAGGTAAACTTTGTCCAGACTCCTACGGGAGCCGGACTTCATCCCTAACTCTATTACAAGTAAGCTCCATCCGGACTCCTACGGGAGTCGGACTTCACCCCTGACTGTGATTACAGGTAGACTTCGCCCGGGCTCCTACGGGAGCCGGATCTCGTCCCCGACTTCAATGGAAAGAAGACTCCATCCGGGCTCCTGCGAGAGTCATACTCCAAGCTCCTCTCAGACGGGTAGCCAGTCACATCTCCCTGTCAAACACCCCGGCCGAACTCCGATCGGTAGGCCTGGACCCCCTGGCAGGCCACAGCAACGGCCACGACTCTGCTCCACCTCCTGCGACGGATTCCACGTGGCTCCATCACTCTCTGCCAGGCCGTAATAATGACCACGATCCTGCTCCACTTCCTGCGATGGATACCACACAATTCTTCCATTCTCTGACAAGTCACGACAACGGACGCCGCTCCGCTCCCCGTGGCAGACTCCACATGGCACATCCCGATGATAGCCACGGGTCCGCTCCACTACTCTCCGCAACAAATTTCTCCTGACTCTAGGCGGCCCACTGCCAGACAGTTACAGGCATCGCTATCAGTTTGTTGCCCCCTCCACCTATAAAAAGGGGACCCCATATACGTTATTCTATAAGCTCTCGTTTTTACCTAGAAACTCTGATAAAATTTTTGTTCGAGCACTCCATTCTTGTTGAGGCAGAGAACTGACTTGAGCGTCAGAGGATCTTATTGGAGCAACCCCACCTCCGATTTAGACTTCTTTTGCAGGTCCCGACGGCGACCGCGACTCCAGCTTCTCCGGCGCAAGCGGATTTTTGCACCAACAAAATCTATATATATAAAAAAAAAATTGAGTCCAACTATATGCTAGCAAGGTTACCTTAAACTCAATCGAGTTTTTCTAAATCTAATTGATACTTCATAAGCTCAATTACTTATTTTAGATCTAATCTCTTTATTGTGTGACCCCATAGGTTCAATTCAATTTGATAGTGAGATATACAATGATCTCTATCAAAGTATCATTGAAACTCTTTTTAATAGATTGAAATAATTCTACTCTAACTCATCAAGGATTATTGATCTAGAACAACTCTAGTAAGCTCTCACAATCCATCAGTGACACCTAGTAGTATGTAGTGACAATCCAGTAGAATCGAAATAAACCTCAGGAGATAGTTAACGTGTGATTCAGTCTCTCTATCATGAGTTTCGACTAGATGGTAGGTCATGGATAAATCATCAAACCTCAACATCAGTTATATGATAGATTTGATCAGCTCAAGTCCAATTGTGATTTTTATGAAAACTCCTTTCCATCAATCGCACTACTGTGACTACAGTCTCTTAGACTTAGTCTCTCAAATCTCATAGGACTACTTCTCTCTATCAAGATCGATAGATCCCATCTTGATATGTACCTTACTTCTATAGTGGACCAACTATCGCCAATATCCACTATAAGGGCTCATTGAGATCAATATTTATGTATCAATCAAACTTCAGCAGCCACACTGCAAGCAGTAGTACCATCTTAGGTCAAAAAATCATTCACATAACTACAGCATTGAGACAATCACTAATGATTGAATAGAAATCCAAGTGATCTCTTATATGGTCATGCTCAGTATAAATTATCCTCTAACAACTATCCACACTCATCGCCCAGTATCTCTATACTGTAGACTAGAGACTTATCTATCCTGAAAGAAGCGATCTGTGCATCGATCTTTCCAGATCAATCACCATCCTTATGATGATTCTATGATCGAAAGTATTTAAGAATTAAATATATGTCTCTAATTCTCAACACCTTAAGAATATGTATCGAAAGTTAATTCCATGGATGATTCAATGACATATCACACTTGAATAAAAAATAAATTTATTCTTTTATTGATCAAATCAATGCATAAAGTATATAATTGTGTCTTAGATTTATTACAATGTGTCAGCCATATTGGCTTCTATGACATACATCTAACATCTATGAGTGGGTCGATCCTCAGAAGAAGAAAACTGTCCTTAAGATATACCTTGTTGATATTGGTATAGTCGATGCAGATCCTCTATTTGTCATGTACATTCTTTATCATGATGATGTTGGTGACCCATTCTAGATAATGGGCTTCTCAGATGAATTCTATCGTTAAGAGTTTATCTACTTCCTCCTTAATCGTCCGCTGCTACTTTGGGGCAAATTTCCTCTTCTTCTATTGAACTGGATGATGATTGGGATCTATATTTAGCCTAGAACCATAACGTCAGCGGGTATATTTGGCATGTCGGATGCTGACCAGGTGAAGATATCTTTGTGGCTAGTAGGAACGCTACCAACTGATCTCACAAGTTGAGCGCTTGTTACACACCAAGTTAGATCTTTCTGCTCGAATCATTATCGAATGGTATCAAGACAAGTCACTTTGCTAGTTCACCACAAACTTCCTTTGTCTTCTCCTCCCAGTGATCTTCAATTGGTAGAGTCTTTATTAGTTGCTTTCCTTTTGTCATCATCAAGAAGCATTGACAACCAAGTACTTGATCCTCTCAGACCTCTCCAACCCTATTCCTAGTCAAAAATTTTATGAGCAAGTGGTACATATAAACTATAGCCCATAAGGTATTTAATCTGGGCTGTCCAAGGATTGTGTTACAAGTACAGGGGATGCGAACAACAAGGAAAATAAGTTGCTCGGTTCTAATCCGAGGCTCTTGCCTAGGGTCACTAGAGAGTTATGTCTCTCTCCATAGCTATAAAATCTTCAGAGAATTAGTCTAAGGGAGTGTGGACTTTCTTAGTCAGTCTAGAGGGAGTTTCATCTGTCGAAAGATATCATAAAACAACACATTGACCGAACTTCCATTATCAACTAAGATCTTTTTCACACTATAGTTGGCTATTGTCATTGATATGATAACAACATCATCATGGGGGGTCTGGATCCCATGGAGGTCATCATTGGAAAAAAAAAACAACATTCCTGATGTGATGCCTCTACACCTGCTCTACTTGATTTTCTATCCCTCGATTGCCTGTGAGGCTGGAGACCATGCCTATAACTCTAGCTGCAGACTAATCATAGTCATCCTAGCGACTCCTTTTCTAGATTTTATCGAGATGGCACCCCATGCAATCTCCATCCAGGCCAAAGGATCGTCGATGAGGGGCAGGAATAGGAGTGGAGTGAGAGGTTCATTGGGGAATCAACTCTTGTAGTTGCTCTATCGCTTGTCAGGGCTGCCACATAATATCGATCAAGGGTCGGGCTCACCTGACCAAGATGTCGGATAGCCTCGAGTCCACCATGTCGATGAATTATGCGGTAGCACCATAGTAAGCATTTGAATGGTGCCATCCTGACTATTGTGAGAAAATTTTTGATGGGAGGTTATAGAGTCATGTCCTCATGCTCCTACCATGCTCTTTTTCCTCTTAGATCAGACTAGTGATTCTTCTTCTAATGCCAATTTGTTGGTACAAGACTTTAGTTCGATGTTAATGTGGTTAGGGTTGGACACTATTGTTCGAGGATTGAGATGCCAAAAAGGAAATCAATATAAAAAACTTCACTCTCATCAGAATTTTTCTAGTAGGGGATCTTCTAATACTTAAGTCAATCAAAGCTTGAGAATAATAGAGAAAAGAGAGTGTAAAAAGAGAGGGAGTAAGAGCACATTGGGCATTCTCTAAAGTTGAGCTTACCTAAGAGTCTCCTTGCTACCTCTTTTTATATGGAGGTAGTGTGATAAGTTGTCACTCCGAGATCTGGTAGGTCATTTGGTCTCTAATCCCTTAACTTGTCAATCTATGATTTGAGAAGCCATTGGGCGAGAAATCCATCTGCTAACTTGAGGGTCAGGGTTGTTAGTCATAGATATCAGATATGGATCACACCCACATCCTGAGGGCTATCTGGATGGTCTCAAGGATTGTCCATGTGATTTAATAGTCCGATGTCCCAAGATCGGTACCAAGTCAAGATATAAAGTAACTATGTAGGTTGTCGGGCTACGTTCACCATCATCGATAGGATTCTGACCTTGAGGTCAGTGTGTTAGGAAACAGACAGTTCAAGCATGTATATTTTTAAAATTTTTTTATAGTAAAAGTAGTAGATTAAACTATTTAATCTTTTATACATGCTTTAGATCAGATCTAAACTACCTTCTTAAGGATCTATGATATGAAAATATTATACAAAAAAATTTGATCTAAAAGAAAATACTGCATCAATCATATCAATGTCTTGAATCAGATCTAACACTTAGATCTGATCCGATGAGTTTAAAATCCATTATCTGATCATGGATCGATGATCATTACTACTGATGCACATGGTAGGAGATTTTTTCTAATGTTGAGTAGCCACACAGTATGTCCAACCTCTACAGGTGATCCACTCGAAGTCCCAAATGGATCATCCTTCCCCAGAGTACTAGCTCACGACAAAGGATCTGGATAGCTGATGAAGACCCCTTTCTTCAGATTAAATGGATACCTCCAGATTAGAAGAAAGAGCTTTTCAAGAAGGAGATGGCATAGAATAAGAAAAATAAAATTCTTTTTATTTTTCTCTCTCACAAAATAGGAACTAGAAAACCCTAGAAACCCCACCTTAGATCTCATGCCCCAAAGAGGATCTTCTTCCTCTTTTTCTCATACACGGATGCCCATCCCTCTTTCTCAGATCTCTCATGCACTCTCTGAGATTTTTTCATGCAAAATCTGAAGTGGTTTGATGTACAAAAAATTATCCTTCTTAAAGGTGGCATCCCATGTAGAGTTTGGATAGTCAGGTTCAGCTTCAAAATAGCCTTTGATCTCATCATGGATTCAAATCATATTTGAACTTGTTTTTAAACCAGATTTAATCTACACATATGGAACTTAGAAAAGAAGGTGACACAACTTAGATTGGTGCAAAAGATATCACATAAAAATTTGTTTACTTGTGTGAAAGAAGGCTGGTCAGCAGCAAGGTAGAGTCCTATAAAACTTAGACTCTTGATTTAAGCTTGATTTCAAATCAATTCGAAGTCAAACTTGAACCAACCAAATTCTGATCCAAAGAGGATTAGAAGAAGGCATCACACACTTTTTGGGAATAAAAAATTCTTTGTGAAAGCTCATTTCATGTGTGAAGAAAGGCAGGGCACAGTGAAAGGTGGCTCATGGGGTGTTCTTGTTCTATTCAAATTTGAGTTTGTATTCATTTCTAATTAGATTCTTGACCCAACCAAATTAGGTTAGACCCAATTAATTTATCTAATCTAATTAGGTAACAAATAATCTTGATTAAATCTTAATTAGATTAAAAATTAATCAAACTCAAATCAGAAATCGAATACTCTTAGCAAATAAGTCATCTCATAACTTAATTAGGTCAAACTAAATTGAATCCTATTCAATTAGATTTAATTCAAACTTTAATGCTCAACTAAATTGAGTTAATTAGTAATCTAATTACTAATCAATCCTCCTATAATTTATCAATAATTAGTGAATTAATTTATTATAACTTTTACACAAGGTTAATCATCAATCGAATTGATGATTAAACCTTATAATGATTCTCAATCGTTGATCAGCCACATGATCAGTCGAAAATTTTTTTTGAGTATGACCCTATAGGTTTGAATCTAAGACGATAGCATAGGAATAACTTCTTAAACTAATCGATGTAATCATCTAGCAATGGGATCCAACATCCGGATAGGTCAAAAGATTGCATAGCATCGTTCATGAACCTAATAGCATATGGTTGCCGTATAATTCATCCCTTTGATCCTAATGCTTAAGGTGATGTAGAGTTTAACTGTCAAACTCAGATTAGTCAACCACATTGTGTCTCAGCCTTTCAAATCCATCATATAGATTATCCTGACCAAGATTTTACTAAATTAAAACACACTGATGCATTAACTCCTACTTATTCAGAGGGGTCAATTCCATCTAGACTCACACATTGACTTCACAAGTACTTGACTGTATCCAAAAATCTTTCATCGCTTAATTAAAAATTTAAGTAGTTCGGCACTAAAGCACAGTGAGTTACTTGCAAGTCACTGTGGTGATCTCAGGTCAGAAGGATACTTATACCCATATCCTTCGCGAGCTACTTTTGACAGTAGAGTGCCCAATAGTTGGTCACGTTCAATGAGATGTACTCTTATATCTTACTTCTATGTCATACCAGTGTCTCCATACCATTTGGTTATGAGGATAATCAACGTATATAACACACATGACCTACACTCGATAAATGCTATCGTCCTAGTAATAACGTATCATTTGGTCATAAACTAAATTTAAGGACTAAACGATATATCCTCCTATATCGATTAGGATAGTCCTAAGGACTTCATCACAACAATTAAAGTTCATTAAGAAGATGTACATTACTTTGAGATGAAAAAATTAAATAATAATTTTATTAATTTATTAATTTATATATATTTATATTTTTTAGCACAACTGTTAACAGACTAACGATTGACTTTAGGATATAATTTTCAATAACTCCCACTTAGTCTAAAGCTAATTAGTACAGTATCATATACCCATCTTCTATTTATTGTCATTGAACTCCTTCATATTGAGGGCTTTAGTAAATGGGTCGGCTAGGTTCTTCTTTCCATCAATCTTCTGAAGCTCGATGTCACCTTGATCCATAATCTCGCAAACCAGGTGGTAGCAGCACAGAATGTGTTTGATGCACTGATGTGACTTCGATTCCTTCACTTGAGCAATGGTGCTAGTGCTGTCATAATGCAACAAAATATGATCATGGAGAGAGAGTGCCACTCCGAGCTCACTGATGAACTTCCATAACCACACAGCTTCTTTCATAGTATCGGATGTTGCGATATATTTTACCTTACAAGTAGAGTTGGCCACAGTGTGCTATTTGAAACTTTTTCAGTAGATTACTCCACCGTTCTAAGTATAGATGTAACCCGATATTTCTTGCTGTCGTCATGATCTGACTGAAAATTAAAATCTGTAAATCTCATAAGTTTTAAGTTGATTTCTCCATAAACAAGCCACTGATCCTTAGATTTCTCAAATACTTAAGAATGGCTTTTACAACCTTCCAGTGGTTCTCCACTGGATCAGACTGGTATCTGCTCATTGCTTTTAGTGAGTATGCCATGTTTGGTCTTATACATGTCATAGAGTACATTATGGAATCCACTACTAAGCATATGGAATCCTGCTCATATGCTCCCTCTCTTGAGGAGTTGTCGGACAATCCTTCTTTTAGAGAGTAATTCCATGGCCTATCAAAAGTTTAATCCTTCTTGAAATTTTTTATGCTGAACCATTTTAGCACGGTATCGATGTATGTGGACTAAGACAATCCAAACATCCTCTTTAATCTATTCCTATAGATCTTCATTCTAAGAATGTAGGGTGCTTTTCCCAAGTTCTTCATGAAGAACTGAGATGATAGCCAAACTTTTATTCTTTGTAATGCAGGAACATCTTTTTCAATTAAGAGAATGTCATCCACATACAGATCAAGAAATACTATCATAGAATTGTTAACCTATTTATATATACAGAATTTTTCTCCATTCCTAATGAAGCCATATATTTTGATCACTTTATCAAAATGCATGTTCCAACTCCTACTTGCTTACTTCAATCCATAAATAGATCTTTGAAGCTTGTATACTTTAGACTTGTCTGTAGATGTGAAACCTTTAGATTGTATCATATACATCTCTTCTTCCAACTCACCATTGAGGAAAGCTATTTTTACATCCATTTATCAGATTTTATAGTTTAGATGTGCAGCTATCACAAGCATAATCTGAATGAATTTCAACTTTGCCATAGGAGAGAACATCTCATCATAGTCAATACCATAATGTTGACGATACCTCTTGGCAACCAGACGGGCTTTATAGATCTTCATCTTGCCGTCTGCACCTCTCTTCCTCTTGAAGATCTACTTACACCCTATGAGTTTTACCCCTTCAGGTGGGTCAACTAATGTCCACATATCGTTGATCTTTATGGACTCTATTTCAGATTTTATGATTTCTAGCCACTTATTGGAGTCAGACCTCTGTATTGCATCCATGTAGGAGATCGGATCCTCGTTATTCTCATCGAGTTCAACAGGATCTCTATTCTGGATCAAGAAATCATAGTATCTGTCTAGTGGATGTGATACTCTATCGGATCTCCTTAATGGTGTATCATTAATGGATTCTGAATTTATCTCAGTCAAATCAAATTTTGTAGGTTCACTAGATTGTGTCGGTTCTTCTACCCATCGAATTTTATCAAGCACAATTTTAGAAGCACTAATTCCTTCACTAAGAAATTTTTTTTCTAAAAAGTGTGCTTTATTGCTTATGAACACTTTCTGTTAATCAGCAAGATAGAAGTAATATCTCTTTATTTCTTTAGGATACCCTATGAAGACACACTTGTTAGACCTAGATCCTAGTTTGTCTATTTTTAAATATCTGACATAAGCCGAACACCCCCAAATCCTATGATGTGAGAGTATTGGTTTATGGTCAGTCCATATCTCATACGGTGTTCTATTCATAGACTTATTTGGAACCATATTAAGTACACAGCAAGCCGACTCGAGTGCATATCCCCAAAATAAGATTGACAGATTCGAAAACTCCATTATGGATCAAACTATATCCAACAAAATTCGATTTCTCCTTTCTGAGACACCATTATGCTGTGGTGTTCCAAGATGAGTCCATTATGAGAGAATCTCATTCTCTTTTAGATGTGTCAGAAATTTATCTGAAAGATATTCACCTCCTTGATTAGATCGAAGAGCTTTAATGCTCTTTCTAGTTTGTTTCTCTACCTCACTATAGAATCATTTGTGTTAGAATTTCTATGTCGAGGCATGCATGTATGTTTTAAAATTTTTTTTTCTAAACATGACAGTAAAATAAAAGATTAAAACTTCTTTTAATCTATATCATACATACATAAAATATAAACCACAAGGATCTACTTCATATGCTGAAATTGAACATATGCTGAAATTGAATATGTGATCAAATCATATATTTGTTTCGCAATTTCTTTCTTCAAATTTGGATCTGAAAGAGAAGAGTCTCTCTCTTAGCCACACAAGTGTCCGATCTCTATGGATATCTACTCAGGATTAATCTGAAACAGTTCTCTTAAAATTAATTTTTTTTCTCCAAAAAAAGTTAGCCTACGAATCTGAATGAAGCCTGGATCGCGATCAACTCTTTAATTCTTTCCTTGATCTTCTTCTTCTCTTCTTCTCTTGCTTTTCTTCTCTAGATTATGGAGCAACCAGATGTTGGAGCATGATCCCAGCTCCTCCCATAGACCTTGGGTGCAGCAGAACCAGCAACGAACAAATCTGGAGACTTCTGGACTCGATCAAAGGCCCTTGACGAAATCAGCCTAGTTGCTATCTTTTTCGTCAGCCTTTCGTTCCAGATGAAGAACGCCTCTAAGATCACCTCTAAAAAATCTAAGATCTGGTACCCAACCAGATCAGGCCTGGACCGAGGTCTTTCAATTTGTAGATCTCAAATTGGGATATTCTAGATAGGGAAGAAGGTAGATAGAACTAGACCTTGCAGATCTGTCCTGCTGCAGCCTTTCCTGTAGATCTGTTGATGGAGATCTCACCAGTGCCTCAAACAACCTCAGATCAACTCCAGATCTGAGAGAAACTTGTACCAACCTCTTCTCAAGAGATTTCAGATCCTGGACCTAATGTTTGGGTGGCTGCAAGAGAGGGAGAGACAAAAGGTTGGCGGCACAAAGGGGGGAAGGGCTAGCACCTCCCCTGTTTCCTGCCTTCTATGGACCTGGCGGCAAGAAACCCTAGGGTTTCTTGCTCCTGGGGTGTGGAGAATAGCTGGAGAGAGAGGGAGAAGAGAGAGAGAGACTTGGGAGAAAGAGTTTTGTATTCCTTGGCTTAATCAAACCTATACAATGCATGTATATATAAACACAGGGTCAAGTGACCCAAACCCAAAATTTCCTTGACCAACTCTATGGGAGATTAGGTTAACCCAAGCCCATGTACACCCATGACTCGACCTAATCTCACCTATCCTGGGCCCAAACCTGACCCATAAAGAGTTGGTCCCTTGAGGCCCACATAACCTTGACCTCGAGAACCTGAAAGGCCTACAGCCTTTCAACCTAGGGCCCAACTAGCCCTAGAGCCTCCATGAAGCCCTCATGAATGATGGACCTTGGCCTTAGTCTTGGTCCCCTGGGCCTTGGGCACACCATCTAGATCACAACAATCTCCACCTTGGTGTCCCAAGGCCTCAACCAGCTCTACTCTGTCCATCAGCCGAATCAGCTCAACACATCTCTGAAAGCTATCCTGTGGAAGTACCTTCGTAAGTGCATCAGTGGAGTTCTCCTTGGTGTGTACCTTTACCAGCTCCACCTCGCCATCCTCCACAAGCTCCCTGATCTGATGATATCGAATGTCGATGTGCTTTGTCCTTGCATGATAGACTGAGTTCTGTGCTAATAGAAGTACACTCTGGCTATCACAGTGCACTCTAATGGCCTCCTGAGTAAGGCCCATCTCTGTCAATAAACCCTTCAGCCAAATTGCCTCCTTAGCTACTTCTGTCAGCCCGATATACTCCACCTCTGTAGTGGATAGGGCCGTGATAGGCTGCAGACTCAATCTCCAAGAAATAGGACTTCCATACATGCTAAAGATGAAGCCTGTTGTAGACCTCCGAGTATCCACATCTCCACCGAAGTCTGCATCTACATAACCGTCAATCAGCCCCTGAGCCTTCCTGGACATGTCAGAGTATCCCACTGCACCTCCTCACTATCTGTAGCATATGCCAACTCCAATTGAACCCGCCAGATATCTGAATATCCACTTCAGAGCTCTCCAGTGCTCCCTGCCAGGCTGCGCCATGAACCTGCTAACCTGACTCATTGCATGAGCGATGTCTGGAAAACAACAGACCATCGCATACATCAAGCTCCCAACTCCTGAAGCATAAGAAATCATCTCCATCTCCTGAGCTTCCACCTCAGTCTGTGGCGCCATGGTCTTTGAGAGTCTGAAGTGACCGGCAAGTGGCAGCTTCGCCAGCTTTGCTCCCTTCATCCCGAACCTCTCTAAGACCTTCTGTATGTAGCCCCCCTGAGATAGATGCAGCACCCTCTGGACTCGGTCTCTGAAAATCTCCATGCCTAGGATCTTCCTTGCAGGGCCCAAATCCTTCATCTCAAACTCCCAAGATAAGGATGCCTTCAAATCCTGCACAACCTTCCTACTCTTGCATGCTATAAGCATGTCATCCACATACAAGAGTAAGAACACCCTAGAACCATCCTCAAGAGACTGAACATAAACACAGGGATCAAACTCACATCTGAAAAGTCCAATGCTGCGCACATAGGAGTCGAACCGCTTATACCATTGCCTCGGCGACTGCTTTAGCCCGTACAGCGACTTATACAACAAACAAACCTTTCCCTCTGATCCTGGATCCCTGAAACTGGGTGGCTGCTCCATGTAAATCCTCTCCTCCAAATGCCCATGGAGGAACACCATCTTGACATCCATCTGCTCCAGCGCTAAATCTTGAGCTGCTACAATGCTCAGCAACACTCTGATGGAAGTATGTCTGATGACGGGAGAGAAGACCTTACTGAAGTCGATGCCTTCCTTCTGGGAGTATCCCTTGGCCACTAACCTCGCCTTGAATCTGATACCTCCCTGCTCTGAAGGCCCTTCCTTGCGACTGTAGACCCATTTGCAGCCAATGGGCCTCTTCCTCTGTGGCAACTGCACCAATCTCCACGTATGGTTCTGGTGGAGAGACTGCATCTCCTCGAACATCGTCTGGACCCATCGCTCTCTATCCTGACTCTCAATAGCCTCTTGATACATATATGGGTCTCTATTCACTGTCACCAGGGCATATGACAGCGTCTCCTCAAAGCCATATCGGTCCGATTGCCTGATGGTCCTCTTGGGCTTGTGTAGGGCAACACCGATATCAGTCCTCAGTCCAGCTCGCTCCTGTTGGACCTCTCTGCCTCGATCATCCGTCCGAGTCCTCTCCACCTGTGGAGACACCTTAGGTAGGTTCTCCACCTGAATGTCATGTCCTCCCGTGGTACCTGCAAGAGGCAAAATCAAAGAGGTAAGTTGTCCAGCAGCGCCCTGCTGGACCTCCTCCTGCTCCTGCTGCTCCTCCATGCCTGCTCATCTCTGTAGGACTGACTCCTCATCAAAAGTCACATTCTGACTAATGATGACCTTCTTTTCCAAGAGATCCCATAGCCTGTATCCTTTAACTCCTCACGGATAGCCTAGAAACACTGTCTTGCGTGATCTAGCGTCTAGCTTGCTCCGCTCACCAGCTCCAATGTGCACATAGGCCGTGCACCCAAATACCCATAGATGGCCCAGCCCAACTGTCCTCCCAGACCACACCTCCTCTGGAAGCCTGCCATCCAACCTGGTGTGAGGTGACCGATTGACCAAGTAACCCGCTGCATCAACTGTGTCAACCCAGAATGCCTTTGGAAGCCCTGCCTGTAGCCTCATGCATCATACCTTTTTTAGAAGTGTTCTGTTCATCCTCTCGGCCACCCCATTCTGCTGTGGAGTCCCCTTAACTGAGAAGTGTCTCCTGATCCCACACTCCTCACAGTAATCCTGGAACTCTCTACTGGTGTACTCCCCGTCATTGTCTGACCTCAAACACTTCATGCTCCTCCCCTGCTCTTTCTCCACCTCAGCTCTCCAGATTTTAAACTTGGTGAAGACCTCAGACTTCTCTCTCGTGAAGTAAATCCAGAGTTTCCTTGAGAAATCATCAATCAGGATCATGAAGTATCTGGCCCCATTCCTAGCTGAAACTGGGGCTGGTCCCCACACATCCATGTGTACTAACTCCAGAGGGGCTGCACTGCGGCTTGTACTGATGTTGAACTGAACTCTCCTCTGCTTTTTCATCTGGCAAGGCTCACAGATCTCGCCTGTAGCACCATCCTCCAGATCAGAGATGAGTCCTCTCCTGCTCAACTCCCTCAGCCCCTTGTCACCCATGTGGCCTAGGCGGTAGTGCCACATCTTGTAAGCCCCCTGCTGGTCCTGTGCTGCAGCTACTGCATCAGACTCTCCAATCACCACAGATCCCTCCATGCGATAGAGGTTATTGTCCAACCTCCTACCTCTCATCACTACCATAGCTCCATTGGAGATGTTTAGTACTCCACTTCTAGCCCTACTGCTGAAGCTGTATCCACTGCGCTCCAAGTAGTCTAGTGTCACCAGATTCTTTTCCAGCTTCGGGACGTGCTTTACATTTGTCAATGTCCTCACAATCCCATCAAACATCCTCAGCCTGACTGTCCCTATCCCAGCCACCTTGCAAGGATGATTGTCGCCTAGAGTCACTGATCCCTCATCTGTCTTGGTGTATGTTGCAAATCAAGACCTGTGTGGTGTGTAGTGATGTGAGCTTGCAGAGTCTAGTGTCCACTCCTCTGTGTAATATCTGTGACCATCTGATACCACAAGTAGATCATCCTCCATCTGCTGCCCAGTAACTATACTTACTGATTCTGAGCCACTTCTTTCTCCCTTCTTGCTCTTCCATAGTGGACATTCTCGCTTGAAGTGCCCGAACTTGTTGCACTTGAAGCATTTCATCTCTTTCTTTCCCTTCCTGGACTTGGACCGCCCCTTGGACTTGCTTCTGCCTCTGCCTCTACCTATCCTCTCCCCTACTGCCAAACCCTCCTGGAGAGCCCAATCTCTGGTCAACTTTTTCCTTTGCTCATTAGACCTCAACACTGAGACCATGTCCTCATATTCCAGAGTCTCCTTGCGGTAGAGCAGTGTAGTCACCAAAGAGTCATATAATCCTGGCAGCGAACACAAAAGCAACAGGGACTTATCCTCCTCATCCAACTTCACCCCGATATTTATCAACTCCATGCACAACTGGTCGAACCTCTGAATGTGGCCAATCACATCAGAACCCTCCTACGTCCGAAGACTCTACAACCTCTTCTTCAGCATTAGCTTGTTGCACATATTCTTCCCCATATACATGGTGTGCAACTTGGACCAAAGGCCCTTCGGGGTCTTTTCTTTCAGCACCGAATACAACGCTGCATCCACCAAATATCCTCTGATCACCGAGCATGCTTTCTTCTCCAATGATGCCCACTGTCTATCTGTCATTCCCTCAGGCTTCTCATCCAAAGCCTGATCAAGATCTGCTTGCACCAAAAGATCCTCCACCCAAATTTTTCACATGAAAAAATTTTTTTTGCTATCAAAATTCTCAAAATTGACCTTCATATTACTATCCATGACTGGATCCAAGCCAAACAAGCAATATAAAATCAAGAAGTGTAGAATATACCTTGATGGTATCTTGCTAAAAATTTTCAGCACTTGGGATCTTCAACTTCTCGTGCTTGGAACCGCTTCTTCACCAATGTGGCTCTGATACCAACTATTGGAGCATGATCCCGGCTCCTCCCATAGACCTTGGGTGCAGTGGAACCAGCAATGAATAAATCTAGAGACTTCTGGACTTGATCAAAGGCCCTTGACGAAATCAGCCTGGTTGCTGTCTTCTTCGTCAGCCTTTCGTTCCAGATGAAAAATACCTCTAAGATCACCTCTAAAAAATCCAAGATCTAGTACCTAACTAGATCAGGCTGGGATCGAGGTCTTTCAATTCATAGATCTCAAATCAGGATATTCTAGATAGGGAAGAAGGTAGATAGAACCAGACCTTGCAGATCTATCTTGCTGCAGCCTTTCCTGTAGATCTGTTGATGGAGATCTCACCCGTGCCTCAAACGACCTCAGATCAACTCCAGATTTGAGAAAAACTTATACCAATCTCTTCTCAAGAGATTTCAAGTCCTGGACCTGATGTTTGGGTGGCTGCAAGAGAGGGAGAGACAAAAGGTTGGCGGCACAAAGGGGGGAAGGGCTAGCGCCTCCCCTGTTTCCTGCCTTCTATGGACCTGGCGGCAAGAAACCCTAGGGTTTCTTGCTCCTGGGGTGTGGAGAATAGCTGGAGAGAGAGGGAGAAGAGAGAGAGAGACTTGGGAGAAAGAGTTTTGTATTTCTTGGCTTAATCAAACCTATACAGTGCATATATATATAAACACAGGGTCAAGTGACCCAAACCCAAAACTCCCTTGACCAACTCTATGGGAGATTAGGTTAACCCAAGCACATGTACACCCATGACTCGACCTAATCTCACCTATCCTGGGCTCAGACCTGGCTCATAAAGAGTTGGTCCCTTGAGGCCCACATAACCTAGACCTCAAGAACCCGAAAGGCCCATAGCCTTTCAACCTAGGGCCCAACTAGCCCTAGAGCCTCCATGAAGCCCTCATGAATGATGGACCTTGGCCTTAGCCTTGGTCTCCTGGGCCTTGGGCACACCACCTGGATCACAACACCAGAGACTATAAAGCAACAAATAAGAGAGATACCCAACAATCCTTGGGCGTGGAAGAAAAAGGATGCCCAAGCTTGGGGCATTGATGCTCCAAGGGAGAAGAGAAGGAGGGGAGAAGAGAGGGGCATGGGGCTCTCCAAAGGGGGCATGGAGCTGCTGGTTGAAGTTCCTATGGATCTTAGGGGAGGCTCCTTTAAATAGGCATAAGGTTTGAATCCTATTTAAAACCAAATAAATACTTAATACAACTCCTACTTGTATTATATTTCTTTATTCCTTTTGTTATTTGATGTCCTTTAGGAAATCAATTAGGCACCAACTATTAGAGCCCTTGCACCCATAAAAACACACCTTACTTTGCACCCATGGGATGCCCCATAAAGGATCCACATGCCCTCTAATAGATGGGCACTCCCAACTTAATCAAATCAAGTGGCATCCAATCAAAACTATCAAGAAAATTAATTAAGGACTTGCACCCTTAATTTATTTGATCCAACATCTTAGGCATCCAACAATTGAAGCCCAATGAATTAAATTCATTTAGATTATTAGTAGATAATTAAGTTTGAATTAATCTTATCAAATAAAAAATTCAAATGTAAAGAAAAAATTAGGTCCAACCATGTGCTACCAAGGTTATCCTGAACTCAATAGGATTTCTCTAAATCCAATTGAGACTTCTTAAGTCCAATTGCTCATTTTCGATCTAATCCCTTTATTATATGATCCCATAGGTTTAATTCTATCTGATAGTGAGATATACAATGATCTCTATCATTGAATCATTGAAACTCTTTTCAATAGATCGAAATAATTTTACTCTAACTCATCAAGGATTGTTGATCCTGAGTAATCCTAGTGAGTGTTGGAGTTTTATGATTTCATGCATGTAAAATTTCTTAAAATAAGTATCCAGTAGAATTAAAAAAAATTTAGATTAAATCTAATTTAATCTAAGCATGCATAAGATTAAATCTTAAAACCATAAATAGGATCATCATATGTAAGATAGGATTCAGATACAGAAATAGAAAAAAATAAATAGAGAAAATACCTTAGCACAGATCAATCTTCACCACAAATTGATGATCATGGATATCTTCTGAAGGTCCTTTGAAGCCGCATAAGTATCTGATCTGTACGGATATCCACATGAGATTTCGATCTGATCAGAAGCTTATTGATCTCACTGGAGTGCTAGCTCTCTTACAGAAATTGCATCTTGATGGTTGAAAATCTTCTTTTTTCTCAAGATATTCTTAGAGAAGAAGAAGAACATAGGAAGATATTGATCTCTACGTCAGAGATCATGAAAAGAATCCTTTCTTTTCTTTTCTTCTTAAAATCCATACACCAAATCTCTATACTAGAGATGTAAGAATTTTATCCAACTTTTAGATAAAAAAAAGAGGAGAAATCCATATCCAAACATGGATAAAAGAGAGAGAGGAGAGTCCTTAACAACCAACCTTTGGTTGTTGTAAGAAAGAAGGGATATGGACACACAAACCTCATGCCATAGCCCATGACGCCGTGCCTCTCTTCTCCCTTGAATTTTCATGCACATCTCTCCATTTTTTGGCATCAAAACCTGATCCCTATCTGGTTGTTTCACACCCCATAAGGTGCTGGGTTTAAATAGGAAGGGAGTTGGAGTTTCGTTAAAAGATAAGAGTCCAAACTCCCTTGGACTCTAGAACTTTTATGTCGCCCAACCTTGCTTCTATTTGTGCCCAAGTTTCACATGGGAAAGAATTAGATATCCCTTGAATTTTACACACTAAAAAGAGAAGGGCGTGGACCTCTTACATGCACAAAGAAAGGGAGAAAATGGGCGTCCAAATCCAAGTAGGTGTGGGGCTTTGATTGGCGCATGGAAAGGGAGGAATTTTAATCTCATGGGACTCTTCTTTAAGTGGCTGATTTAAATAAATTTAAATCTTAATTAATCTTAATCATATTAGAAACTGATTACATCCAAATAGATAAAAATTCAAATCTGATTTGGAGTCCAAACTATTTAGATTATGTTGGTGCAAAAATCCACCGACGTCAGAGATGTTGGAGTCGAGGGAGTCGCGGTCACCACCGAGACCTGTAAAGAAAGTCTAAACCGGAGTTGGGGGTGCTCCGATAAGACCCTCCGACATTCAAGTCAGTTCTCTGCCTCAACAAGAACGGAGTGCTCGAACGAAAATTTTTAGTAGAGTTTTGAGATAGAGATTAGAGCTTAAGGAAATAACGTATCTGGGGGTCCCTTTTTATAGGCGGAGGGTGTAACAGATTGACAGCGATGTCTGTAGTCACCTGGTAGTGGGCCGTTTGGGGCCATGAGGAGTTTGTTACAGAGAGTAGTGGAGTGGAGTCGTGGCCATCACCATGGCCTGCCACGTGGAACCTGTTGTGGAGAGTGGGGTGATGTCCGTTGTCGTGACTGCCAGAGCATGATGGAGCCACGTGGGATCTGTTACAGGAGGTGGAGCAGAGTCGTGGCCATTACTGTGGCCTGGCAGGGAGTCCAGGCTTGTCGGTCGAAGCTCGATTGGGGTGTCTGGTGGAGAGAGATGGTTCTCCATCTAAGAGGAGCTTGGACGTTGCTGGCGAGCCTTCTACCGTTGGGTGCCTTGGGCACTGGTGTTGCAGGTGAAGGTCATCTGCTGTAGAAGCTCGGTCAGGGGCTTTCTGTGGATGAAGTTCGGTTTCATGTAGAATCCGGTGGAAGGTCGACCGACAGCGGATGTCGGATGGCGCTGGAGAGGTTCGCCCGCTAGAGGGGTCCGACTGCTGGAGTCCGTGTGTCGTAGGGGTTCCTCCTGAATCTATCCGCTACAGAAGTTCAATCGGAGTCTGATTCCCGTAGAAGTTCGGATGGGGCTCATTTGTAGAGGAAGCTCGATCGAAGCCTGCCTGCAATAGAAGTTCGGAGGAAATTCATTCACAATAGAAGCTCGGGTGGAGGCTTACAGTAGAAATCTGTCGTGGATCGCCTGTAGTAGAAATTCAAAGTAGACCGCTTATTGTGGTAGCTCAGAGTAGACCGCTTGTGGTGGGGGCTCGGAGTCTGACCCTTGTCAGAATTCGGATGAGGCCTACCTGCAATAGGAGCTCGGGGCTGAAGTTCGGCTCCTGTGGGAGCCCGAACGAAGTCCGGAAGGCAGTCGACCATCGTAGAAACTTGGATGGAGTCCATCCATCGTGGAGATCTACTGTTGGAAAAGTTTGGCCACCGATGAACTGATGAAGTTCTGAAAGAAATTTGGATTGGAGTCGATCGAACCCTACTGGAGAAAAAAATATGGAAGAGGTCTGGAGAATGGTTGACTTTTGTAAGAGGTCGGTCGACAGCAAAATCCCGAGAGCATTTGGAGCAGCCTGATAGACGACTGAAGAAGCTCATCGTTGGAGAAGTTCGGGAGATGTGGCAGGGGTTCGTCCGTCGGGGGAATCGGGTCGACACTTGCGGAAGAAGCTATAGGAGTTTATCCGTCAGTAGAACTTGAGAATGTTGTAGAAGCTCAACCGCCGAAGAGGTTCAGAAATATGTCGCTCAAGGTCGGACGTTGGCAGAGTCTCGGGAGGGTCGCTCTCGACCTGAACTTCGACTGGGGGGGTATTTTATACCCAACACCAGTCCTCCCACTTTCGAGTTCGAGCTTTGAATGAAGGAAGTACAGAGAAGTTTTTACAGTCGAAGTTGCCCCCTTGAATTCTACGCACGATCGTCCTCAGAAATCCTGACATTTAATGTGCGTGTGCTAGAGTCTTTTCAAATCGGGGTGATCCGAAGAGACTTTTCGAAATTCCTGTTGGAGCGCAGTCCTAAGTGCCACACCATAATGATCCCATCAGCAGTCAACCATATGCCACGATGAGTGGGACACGTGACGGGCATTGGTCTGCTTAGGGAGATCCGCGATCATTATAGTGCCATATCTCAGGGTCTATTTAAACCCGCCCTTCTTCCTCCAAGAGTTTCATTCTGCCTGAAAGTCCCTCAGAACCCTCATACTGTAGACGAACCCACATCTAGGACTGGGTCTCGTCCGATTTTTGACTCGGACCGATCGCGATCGAGAATGATCGAAGAATTTCTCCGACCTTCAGCAACATCTCCAGGATGCCGAGGCGAACTATAATGCATACCGGGCCGACTGGTGCAAGCAGGTGGACGACTACAAGAGGAAGCTCAGGATGGCGACCGACAAGGTTGCCCGCCTCCAAAGGCAGTTATCTGAAGGAGCCCAGTTTGTTCCTGTTCGGGATCCCGATGAGCTCCAATCCCTGAGAGGAACCATAGAAGAGCTATCCGTGGCCCTTGGGGAGGGGAAGGCTGAGCTGCAGTAGTTGAACATCTAGCTGGTATACGAGCAGCAGGCGGTTAAGGATGCGGAGGCAGAATCTGAGGTCCTGAGAAAGAGGCTCCGAGAGGCGGAGAACGAAAGCCAACGGTTTCATCGGAGGTATATGGAGATGCTAATGAGGGAGAAAGAATTGGAAGAAGAAGTCGAAAGCTTAAGGCACTCCCTGATGAGGGTCGAAGTCGAAAGTTCGAAGTCGGAAGAAGCCAGACCCCTTAGGGTTCTTTTTGCCTTTCATCCTCCTATGTGTCTTTTTTTTCTGCTCTTATCATTTTTCTCTCCTTTTTTTTTTGTTGGGCCTTCTGGGCTCTGTAACGCATACCTTGCTAATGAAATGAAAAGGAGATTTTTTGGTTACCTTGCCCGTGCGTTGTGTTGAATTGTCATCCACTGGACTTATTTCATTTTTGTCTCGTTTGATGTCGATGTTGCCCGAAGGTTCCTTGTTCATTTTTGTATTAGGTCGTTGTTATCGAATTTCTTGTGTCCTTTGATTTGTTCGATGTCAACATCGTTTGAAGGTTCCTAGCCGTTGTCGCGTTGATTTGCCTTTTCGTTCATAACCGTAGGTCTCTCTTTCTCTCTTTCTCTTTCTCCTTCTTCATGGAGATGAGGTCCTTTGTGTCTTTGGCATAGTTTGGCTTCCATTTTTCACTGGTGTAGTCCATCGCTTTTCCTTCACATCTCCCTCCTCTTTTTAAGCGAGAGTTCTTCTTAGCTTTTTACGGGGTCGCGGGAGCGTAGAAGGGCCGTTGAGAAGGTTCTCTTTTTTCTTATCAGATCTCGAATGGCTTGACCTTAGTTGGTGTCAGGACGAGGTTCTTTCTTTATTTCTGATGTGGTCGATTTTAGCTCAGGTTAGGACGAGGTTCTCCTTCTGTTCCTAACAGGGCTATGGAGGCACATATGGGCATTCAGGGCCTCTCCCTCCATCCGATCTAAGGGTAACCGGACCTTCGACTTTGCTCATGTTAGGGCGAGGTTCTCCTCCTGTCCCTAGCAGGGCTGCGGGGGCACATATGAGCGTTGCAGGGCCTTTCCCCCCATCTGGTCTAAGGAGAACCGGGCCTTCGACTTTGCTCATGTTAGGGCGAGGTTTTCCTCCTGTCCCTAACAGGGCTGTGGGGGCACATATGGGCGTTGCAGGACCTCTCCCCCCATCCGGTCTAAGGGTAACTGGGCTTTCGACTTTGCTCATGTTAGGGCGAGGTTCTCCTCCTGTCTCTAACAGGACTGTGGGGGCACATATGGGCATTGTCGGGCCTCTCCCCCCATCCGGTCTAAGGAGAACCGGGCCTTCGACTTTGCTCATGTTAGGACGAGGTTTTCCTCCTGTCCCTAATAGGGCTGTGGGGGCACATATGGGCATTGCCGGACCTCTCCCCCCATCCGGTCTAAAGAGAACCGGGCCTTCGACTTTGCTCATGTTAGGGTGAGGTTTTCCCCCTGTTCCTAACATGGCTTTGTTTTCGTTGTCTGAAGGGGTTATCCCCTGTTGTTACGAGTCCATGCCAAAAGGGAAAGATATGCAAATCTGAAAGGAATCTTGATTTAAAGCAAAGTCGTTCGTAATACATTTACAGGTTTTCCAAATCTCATGGCTGTAGAAGGTCTGCTCCCTGTCAAGGTCCTCCAGAGATGGAGTTGATGATCCCAATTGGAGGCCGATCTCCGGGCTGCTCTTCTCTCCTCGACGGCTCAAGTTGTGGCGGGGCCCTTGGCCGATCCTCTCTACCCTCAGGCCAGCGTCGGATGAACCTGTCGAGCCGATCTCGTCTGATGAGCTCCTCGATCTCATCTTGGAGTTGAATGCATTCCTCTATGTCGTGGCCGTGGTCACGATGGTAGAGGTAGAATTTGTTGGGATTGCACATCTCGGAGTGTGTGCGCATCCTTTCTGGCCTTGGGAGCTGCTCTCTGACCTCCATCAGCACCTGGGTTTTCGACACGTTGAGGGGGGCATAGCTACGGAACCTTCCTGGGGGAGAGCCCCGTCGAACCCTATGGTCTGGGCTTCTCTGCCTGCATGCTCGGGGAGGAGTCTGGGCGTGCTTGTACCCGAGAGGAGTCCGAGAACGTGGTCGGGCTTCATTCGGGCCTCTTTCAACTGCGGGCTTGCCGGGGTCACCCGCTTGCCGCTCCTTCGTGGCTTCCTCATCCTTCAGCTTGAAGGCTTCCTCCACTCGGGCATATCCTTCGGCCCGAGCCAGCAGATCGACAAAGTCTCTAGGATACTTCTTTTACAGGGAGAAGAGGAGGTCATTCTTTTGAAGGCCGCTCTTTAAGGCGGCCATTGCAACCGATTGGTCCAGGTTTTGGACCTCCAGGGCGATGACGTTGAAGCGGTTGACGTAAGCTCGGATGGACTCTCCCTCCTTTTGCTTGATGTTGATGAGGGACTCCGAACCTCGCCAGGGATGCCGGCTGCTAACGAAATGAGCCACGAACTGGTGACTCATTTGGTCAAAGGAGAAGATTGTACTCGGCTTCAATGTCGAGTACCAATTTCTTGCTGCTCCCTTCAAAGTAGATGGGAAAGCTTGATACAAGATGGCGTCTGGCGCACCATGGAGCAGCATCTGTAGGAACCAGATCTAGAGTTTCAGGGTTAGATCTTGAAAAAGAGGGTTAGATCTTGAAACTTTTTCAAGATCATACAGCGGAAGACTAAAATAAATCAAAATTTATTTTCTAAGATCAAAATATTTCTAGATCTAAGATCCTATTACATGATTATTACATGGCATTAAATCAGAAATTAAAATATATAAATATAGCATGAACTACATGTTGATCATATCAACATGTTTCTATACTACATCTAATGTATGTATTAAACAATAGATCAAATCTATTACCTTGCAAGTTAGACATTCTAACCTTGCTGATCTGGGCTTGAGGATGATGTTGCAAGCCGCACACGCGTCCGGCCTCTAGGAGTCATCCACACGAGCCCACGAATCTCGATCAGAAGTCCTGCTTCAAGAAATCAGCACAGTATGCTAGTACTGCGCTGATCCTTCTATGATGGTTGATCAGGCACCTCCTTCTTCTTGATTTGGACTCTTCCAAAGATGGAAAGTAGAAGGAGGAGTTTCAGATCTGAGACACTCTCAGGAAACTCAAGATGGAGGGAGGAAAGATGTGAAAACAAAAACCCAAGAAGAAGACCCTCTTCTTCTTCACGTTTTTCTCTCTAGACACCCAAACTTGTATCTTTTATATCTCCACTATCCAAAGGTATTTCTCTCTGATTTTTATATGGAACAAAGGTCTCTCAAATCTCTGACTTATTCTAAAATTTTATAAAGAAACTCATCTTATATAGAGAGATATGATAGAGTCTTTGTCTAGGTCAAATACCTAGTCAAGGCTTATCCAAACATGGCAAGTTAAGGGACGCCCAACTCTTGAGCACCTCCATATTTTTATGTATGGATCAACAAAAAAGGGTGCACAATGTATACCCTAAAAGTCACAAAAATTCCAAAAAAAATTTGGATAAATTCGGTGCAAAATTGAAAGAGTTTTGGATTTCTAAAACTCTATCTCATAGAATTCAAAATCCAAACTTATTCCTTTTAGATTTGATCCAAACCACCTTCCATGTAAGAAAGAAGAGAGGAGACCTTTTGTGAACGTGGGAGAGATCTGAGAGAGGGCTTTTGTCACACAAAATAAGCGAAGATTGACGTTGAATAAGAGAGAGGGCGTGGAGAAGGCTTATGTGAAGCAAGGTGGAATCCTAGTGTTACTAAAATTCTGTCTTATGACTTGTTTTAATTTGGTTTCCCAAATCAAATCAAATCAAAATTAGATCAACCCAATTAAAATAGATCTTAACCCAATTAAAAACTTAATTTAATCAGATTAAATTAGATTTGTTGGTGCAAAAATCCGCCTGCGCCGGAGAAGCTGGAGTTGAGGAAGCTGCGGTCGCCGCCGGGACCTGCAAGGGAAGTCTAAACCGGAGGTGGGGTTGCTCCGGCAAGACCCTCCGACGCTCAAGTCAGTTCTCTGCTTAACAAAAATGGAGTGCTCGAACGGAGAGTTTAGCAGAGAACTGACTTGAGCGTCGGAGGGTCTTGCCGGAGCAACCCCACCTCCGGTTTAGACTTCCCTTGCAGGTCCCGACGGTGACCGCGGCTTCCTCAACTCCAGCTTCTCCAGCACAGGTGGATTTTTGCACCAACAGGATTGGCGCTAGACGAAGGGCTGTGTCTTCACAGCACCCTTGTTCTTGAAGGAGCGCTCAACGGACCCGCTTCCGGTCATCTTTTCCGGCATCCAATCCTCTTTTTCCCATCCGATGCCCTCCCATGAGGTTTCCGCACAACTACCTCCGGCTATGGTTGAGATAAAGGGTGGCCGGATGACCAGCCTTCACCGGATTCCGTCAACGTCATCTCGGGAGAATCTCGGCCGGAGGCAACCAGCACATCAGCTGCACACCTCAAGCGGCAAAAAGTTGAAGAGCCCATAGCCTTCACTGAAGAAGACGCCCAGGGAGTCCAATTCCCTCATAACGATGCGGTCGTAGTTTCCTTGAACATAGCAAATTATGATGTCCATCGCATTCTCGTCGACAACGGAAGTTTGGCCGACATCTTATTCTACAGCGCCTATTCGAGAATGGCTACTCTTGGCGGTCATCTAAGGCCGATGTGCTCTCCCTTGATAGGGTTTACTGGTGATGCCGTTCCGACGGAAGGAATGATAGCTCTAACTGTGACCGCTGGTCAGCATCCAAAGCATTCCAGAGCCCTGGCGAATTTCCTGATGGTAAAGGCGCCGTCTGCCTACAATGCAATTCTCGGCCGACCCGGCCTCAATGCCTTTAGGGCCGTTGTTTCAACCTACCATTTGAAGTTGAAGTTCCCCACTGACAAGGGGATTGGAGAAGTTCGGGGAGACCAAGCGCTGGCCAGGCACTGCTACAATATTGCCCTGCAAAGAAGCGATCAAGCGGACCTCTGTCCAGTCGACGGGTTGGATGCGCGCGACGACCTCACTGAAGAGAGGGGCGGCCCGATCGAGGACCTAATACCAATTCCTTTGAATGATGGGAATGCGGAGCATGTGGTGTTAATTGGCTCCAACCTGGAGGAGGAGGTGCGGACGCATCTCGTGGATTTTCTCCGAAGGAATGCGGATGTTTTCGCATGGGTCCCGACGGATATGCCGGGGATTGAGACAGAAGTCATGGAACATCATCTGGCGGTCGACCCTAAACATCGGCCAACAAAAGAAAAAATCCAGAGTCATGCCCCGGAGAGGCAGAAGGCGATAGCCGAGGAAGTGGATAAACTTCTCAAGGCCGGATTCATCAAGGAGGTCAATTATCCAGAGTGGATCTCCAATGTTGTCTTGGTCAAGAAAGCAAACGGGTTATGCCGTTCGGCCTCAAGAACGCGGGTGCAACCTATCAACGACTGGTGAACAAAATTTTCAAGGAGCAGATTGGCCGAAATATGGAAGTTTATGTGGACGATATGCTCGTGAAAAGCAGGTCTTCCGGGAATCATGTCACCGACCTCGAAGAAACCTTTGGCGCTCTTCGAAAGTATAGAATGAAGCTGAACCCAACCAAATGCGCCTTTGGGGTAACCTCGGGGAAGTTCCTGGGCTTCATGGTATCAGGGCGCGGGATTGAGGCCAATCTGGAGAAAATCCGCGCCATCCAAAATATAATTGCCCCAAGATCGATCAAAGAGGTTCAGTGCCTCACAGGAAGAGTTGCGGCTCTCAATCGCTTTATCGCAAGGTCGGCCGAGCGATGTCTGCCCTTCTTTCAAACTCTCAAGCAGCCGAAAAACTTCTGTTGGACCCCTGAATGCCAACAGGCATTCGAATAGTTGAAAAGCTATCTTGGCTCACCCCCACTGCTGGCAAAGCCCGAGCCCAAGGAGGAATTATTTTTGTACCTGGCGGTCTCTCCCACAGCCCTTGCAGCTGTCCTTGTTAAGGAGGAAATGAAAGTCCAGCGACCGGTCTACTACATTAGTCGCGTGTTGAGGGACGCCGAGACCAGGTATACTAAATTAGAAAAACTGACCTACGCCTTGTTGATTGTAGCTCGGAGACTCCGACCTTACTTTCAAGGGCACACGGTGACGTTACTCACCGACCAACCGATCAAGGTGGTTTTACACCGAGCTGATATCTCCGGAAGAATGGCGAAATGGGCCATCGAGCTCACAGAATTCGACATCAACTACAAGCCTAGACCGGCGATAAAAGCCCAAGTGTTGGCAGATTTCATAGTAGAATGCACCATCCCCGAGGAGGCCGAACCTGAGCAAAACAAAATTGATGACCTGAGGACTCAATCGAACTCCCCCGACGAAGAAGCCAGTTCGTCCGATAACTTTTGGACCCTCCATGTGGACGGATCATCCAACATGGCAGGTGCGGGTGCAGGCCTGATCTTGACCAGCCCAGAGGGAGTCATTGTGGAGTACGCTCTGCGTTTCGAATTCCCCGCAACGAACAATGGAGCGGAGTATGAAGCTCTGATCGCAGGATTGAGGATCGCTAAGGAGCTTGGAATAGGTCAACTCCGGGTGCACAGCGATTCCCAACTTGTGGTGGGGCAGGTCAGCGGGAGCTTTGAAGCACGGGAGGACAGTATGGCCAAATATCTCGGAAAGGTGAAGGAGTTCATCCTTGCCTTTGGCAATTTCGACATCAGGCAAATTCCAAGGTCGGAGAACATCAGAGCCGATCTTCTCTCCAAACTGGCGACATCGGTTCCGACCGAATTGCCAAAGGGCGTCCTTTTTGAAGTTTTAAAACAACCGAGTACGGAAGAACCGCGACTCGTAATGGAGATCGACCACGAGCTCAGCTGGGTCGACCCGCTAATAACCTATCTTAGAGATGGGATTCTCCCCCAAGATGCGAAAGAAGCCCGGAAACTCCAAAATCAAGCCTCCCGGTACATCCTTTATGAAGGCAAATTATACAAAAGATCGTACTCCTTGCCTCTCTTGAGATGCCTCCGACCCTCAGAAGCTGACTGCGCTTTATGGGAAGTGCACGAGGGAGCTTGCGGAAGCCATTTAGGTGCCAGGTCTCTATCCCACAAGCTACACCGCCAAGGGTATTACTGGCCAACAATGCACCATGATTCAATTGAATATGTCAAAAAGTGTGATCGATGCCAGAGGTACGCCAACGTCCAGAGACAACCTGCTACCGAGCTTACACCCTTGAGCGCCCCATGGCCTTTTGCGCAATGGGGAATGGATATTCTTGGCCCCTTTTCCCATGGCGTCTGGTCAAAGGAAATTCCTCCTTGTAGCGATCGACTACTTCACCAAATGGGTCGAGGCCGAGCCACTAGCCAAAATCACAGAAGCGAAAGTGCAGGATTTCGTCTGGAAATCGATCGTGTGCAGGTTCGGTTTGCCTAGAACCCTCATCACTGATAATGGACGGCAATTCGCGGGAGCCAGATTTGCTGAATTCTGTGAAGACCTAAACATCTCCCACAAATTCACATCAGTGGCCCATCCCCAGGCGAACGGCGAAGCCGAGGTAACAAACAGAACCCTTTTGCAGGGGATTAAGACCAGGCTCGAAAGAGCAAAAGGGACTTGGGCGGACGAACTTTATCATGTACTATGGGCTTATCGGACCACCCAGAGGTTGCCTACAGGAGAGACTCCCTTTGCTCTAGCCTTTGGTATGGAAGCCGTCATCCCAATCGAGCTTAAACTCCCGTCGGCACGAGTCGTGGCATTCGACGAACCCCAAAATGCGCAAAGTCTCAGAGCCAACCTCGACCTACTGGAAGAAAGGCGGGAGATTGCTCAGGTTCGAATGGCAGCCTACAGATAGAAAGTTGTCCGATATTACAACGCCCGAGTGAAGAACAAGGCATTCAAAGCAGGGGATCTAGTGCTCCGACGAGCTGCTGTCTCACAACCTCAGGACCAGGGGAAGCTTGCCCCAAACTGGGAGGGACCTTATGAGGTCAAGGAAGTAGTCCGACCTGGAACTTATTATCTCAGGGAACTCGGGGGAGCTGACCTCCCGCGACCGTGGAGCTCAGAAAACTTGCGGATGTACTACCAGTGATTTCGTCCTAATCAAAAAATGCGTGCCCATTTGTCTTAGGACAATTCAAGCAGGCGGTATCAAAAATGAGAGGGCAACCTTATAAAAGTCGAAGGCCCGGTTCATTTAGACCGGATGGGGGGAGAGGCCTTGCAACGCCCATATGTGCCCCCACAGTCCTGTTAGGGACAGGAGGAGAACCTCGCCCTAACTTGAGCAAAGTCGAAGGCCCGGTTCTTTTAGACCGGATGGGGGGAGAGGCCTTGCAACGCCCATATGTGCCCCCACAACCCTGTTAGGGACAGGAGGAGAACCTCGCCCTAACTTGAGCAAAGTCGAAGGCCCGATTCTTTTAGACCGGATGGGGGGAGAGGCCTTACAACGCCCATATGTGCCCCCACAGCCCTGTTAGGGACAGGAGGAGAACCTCGCCCTAACTTGAGCAAAGTCGAAGGCCCGGTTCTTTTAGACCGGATGGGGGGAGAGGCCTTACAACGCCCATATGTGCCCCCACAGCCCTGTTAGGGACAGGAGGAGAACCTCGCCCTAACTTGAGCAAAGTCGAAGGTCCGGTTCTTTTAGACCGGATGGGGGGAGAGGCCTTGCAACGCCCATATGTGCCCCCGCAGCCCTGTCAGGAACAGGAGGAGAACCTCATCCTAACATGAGCAAAGTGGAAGACCCGGACTCCTACGGGAGCCGGGTCCCTACGCTAAGAAAACTTCGCCCGGACTCCTACGGGAGCCGGGTTCTGCCGCCAAGAAGACTTCACCCGGACTCCTACGGGAGCCAGGTTCCACCGCAAAAAAAACTTCACCCGGACTCCTACGGGAGCCGGGTTCCGCCGTCAAGAAGACTTCACCCGGACTCCTACGGGAGCCGGGTTCCGCCGCAAAGAAGACTTCGCCCGGACTCCTACGGGAGTCGGGTTCCGCCGCTAAGAAGGCTTCGCCCGGACTCCAACGGGAGCCGGGCCCCGCCATCGACAGCAACAAAGGCTTCGCCCGGACTCCTACGGGAGCCGGGCTCCACCGCCAACGACAGCTACAGGACAACTCCGCCCGGACTTCTACGGAAGCCAGACTTTACTTATGACTTTGATTGCAGAAAAACTTTGCCCTGGCTCTTACGAGAATCGAGCTACTCCAACTCCCGGAGGGCTTCTCCGTTCGGACTATCAAGGGAGCCGAACTTAGCCCCGACTTCAGCGGAGAAGAATCCGGGCGAACCTGACAAGTGGGTATCCCCGAACGGCACAAAAGTTGAAAAGGAGCTCGGCAAATGACGACCCCACATGAACTGAAAAAGTCACCGACGACCTTGGAACAACGTAACACAGACAAAGAGAACGAAAGGAAAACGAAGAAGTCCGGCAGACAACTATTTAACACAAGATGCAAACAAGATACTGAAATCACTTTTTCATTTAACAGAAGTACATATTACAGGATCCGGTGGGTCAGGAAAAAAGAAGATACACGTCATCGCAAGTATCGCGGGCACGGTTCGGGCAGGACGAACCGGAGACCGCTCCGAGCTACGAACTCCGTCTCTATCCTTCTCAATCGCATTCTCCAGTGCGTGTAACAGCTCTCACCCATCTCACCTCATTCTGTTCCCGAGGTCCCAACCTTGGAAGGAAAGGGGTGGGGTAGATCCCCGGAGGCGGAGGGGGCAACGACGGCCGCCACCCGAGACGCTCCGGCAAGGTCGGCATGCGTTACTTCCACCGCCCCCGCAACAAGTTCTACTGCCCCACCGTCAACGCCGACCGCCTCTGGTCTCTCGGCCCCGATGGCGTCAAGGATCCCGTCATGGCCTGTGACGTCTATTCTGCCCTCTTGACCGGTATCACCCCGCCTTACTGCCCCGAGATTCACACGCAGAATAGCTTCCCCGACAGCCCCCGTTATTAAACCCCTGTTGTTGAAGGAATTCTTCCTTGGGCTCCCTCTAGAGCGACGGAGATTCTCACCGGCCGCCATTTTCCTTCTCTCCTTCCTCCAAACCCTAAGAATTCCCTCGAGGACAGCCTCCCGAGTAGATAACATGGTATAAGGGAAGGAGACAGGGACTGGGGGAGAGAAGCAGGGCTCTCAGATGAAAGAACAACGCCAGAATGAAGCTACGAAGGGGCCGAGGGGTTTAAATAGCCGATGGATCCTGGCGCAGTTATGGCGGCGGGTATTCCTGGGCCAACCGATGTGTGCCGCGTGGCGCGCTTATCCCCTTCACCGCCATCGAGGGTTGACCGCTCACAAATTCTCGCAAAGCGACGCTTGGGATCGCATTTCAGCGGGGGTTCCGAAAAGACTTTTCAAGTCACCTTCACCGAAAAACGGACTCTGACGTGCGCGCATTAAATAGGGGCGGCAGTGCGCAGGGTTCGAAGGGACGATTCCGGCTGCACACATCTCTCTCTGTATACTTCCTTTGCTTGAAATTCAAACTCGAAAGTAGGGGGACTGGAGTTGGGTATAAATTACCCGCAGTCGAAATCGACAGCAGAACGGCTCCGCCTGAACTCCTACGGGAGCCGGGCTCCTCCATCAACAGCAGAACGGCTTCGCCCGGACTCCTACGGGAGTCGGGCTCCTCCTTCAACAGCAGAACGGCTCCGCCCGGACTCCTACAGGAGCCGGGCTCCTCCATCAACAGCAGAACGGCTCTGCCCGGACTCCTACGGGAGCCGAGCTCCCCTTCAACAGCAGAATGGCTCCACAGAACGGCTCCGCCCGGACTCCTACGGGAGCCGGGCTCCTCCATCAACAGCAGAACGGCTCCGCCCGGACTCCTATGGGAGCCGGGCTCCTCCTTCAACAGCAGAACGGCTCCGCTCGGACTCCTACAGGAGCCGGGCTCCTCCATCAACAGCAGAACGGCTCCACCCAGACTCCTACGGGAGCCGGGCTCCTCCTTCAACAGCAGAACGGTTCCGCCCAGACTCCTACGGGAGCCGGGCTCCTCCTTCAACAGCAGAACGGCTCCGCCCGGACTCCTACGGGAGCCGGGCTCCTCCATCAACAGCAGAACGGCTCCGCCCGGACTCCTACGAGAGCCGGGCTCTGCCATCGACAGCAGGGTGGCTCCATCCGGATCCCTATGGGAGCCAAGCTCCGTCCTTAGTCTCCGACCTTAGTATCAGCTGCTGGAGCCGGACTCCACCCACGACCTCGTCCGAAAGGGGGACTCCTCCCGGACTCCTACAAAGGCCAAACTCTGACTACTGCCGAGCCTTGATCAACAGATCCGTGTCCCTTGGCAGATAACAATAACTGCCATGATCCTGTTCCACTTCCTGTAGCGGATTCCACGCGGCTCCACCTCCCCCTGCGACAGGTGCTGCACGATCCCACTACCCTCTGACAGGCTGTGTCAACAGCTATGATGCTGCTCCGCTCCCTGCGGCAGGTGCTGCACGATCCCACTACCCTCTGACAGGCTGTGTCAACAGCTATGATGCTGCTCCACTCCCTGCGGCAGGTGCTGCACGATCCCACTACTCACTGACAACTAGCAGTAACGGACGCCGCTCCACTACCTGCAACAGGCCCTATGTGGCGGGCCATGATGATGGCCACGTGTCTGCTCCATTATCTTTCGCAATCAATTCCCCTGACCATGGGCGGCCCACTACCAGGCGGTTACAAACGTCGCCATCAGTCCGTTGCCTCCCCCGCCTATAAAAGGGGGACTCAGATACGTTATTCTTTAAGCTCTTTTGCCTTATCTCAAAACTCTGCTAAACTCTCCGTTCGAGCACTCCATTCTTGTTGAGGCAGAGAACTGACTTGAGCGTCGGAGGGTCTTGCCGGAGCAACCCCACCTCCGGTTTAGACTTCCCTTGCAGGTCCCGGCGGCGACCGCGGCTTCCTCAACTCCAGCTTCTCCGGCGCAGGCGGATTTTTGCACCAACAAGATTTAAATCTGATTTAATTTTCTAATCAAATTAGAAAATAGATTGACCCAAGTCCTAGTTGAACTAGGACTAGTTTTTCCTTGCACTTGGCTTATCCAATAAACCAATTGGACTTGATCCAATCAAGCTCAAAATAAATCTAATTAAATTATATTTAATTAGACTTAATCTCAGCCCATTGGCTTAATCAAATTAAGCCAATTAGCAATCGAATTGCTAATCGATCCTCCTGCAACACTTGCACTGGGTTAAATGTCAATCGTATTGATCATTTAACCCTAGAACGATTCTTAATCGTTGATCAACCATCTGATCAGATCATGAACTCTAATGTGTGTGACCTCATAGGTCCAAACCTAAGCCAGTAGCATAGGAAGAAATTTCTATACCAATCGAAGTGACCATCTAGCAATGGTACCCGACGATCGGATAGATCGAATGTGTAGAACAACATCCTTAGAACCCATGTGGATATAGTTTTCATATAATTCATCCCCTTGACCAAAATGATCATAGAACACCCCAGAGTTTAACTGTCAACTCTAATCAGGTTGTCCACATTGTATTTCAAAATATCAAATCCATCTGATGGATTACCCTGGCCAAGGTTTTGCTAAATTGAAATACAGCGACTCATTCTTCTCCAACTCTTGGAGTGGTCAATCCCATCTCGATCACACTCTGACTTCGCAAGTACTTGACTGTGCCCAGAAGCCTTCCATCCCTGAATTAAAAATTCAGTTAGTCCATACCAAAGCACAGTGAGTTGCTTGCAAGTCACTGAGGCGATCTCAGGTCTAAGGGACACTTATACCTATATCCCATCAGAGATATTCTCGACAGTAGAATACTCTGGAGTTGGTCACGTTCAATGATGATGTACCCTTACATCTCACCTGTATGCCATACCAGTGTCTCCACACTCCTTGGTTAAGAGGACAACCAACCCATATGGCCTACAGTGACCTATGCTCGATAGAAGCTGTCGTCCTTATTAACAGCCTATCATTTGATCGTGAATAGTTTTAAGGACTAATCGATAAATCCTCTCTTTATCGAACTTAAATAGTCCTAAGGACTTCATCATAACAACGGAGTTCATTAGAAGATGAAAGCTTATGATGAAAATGCCAAATATATTTTATTTATTAACAAATCAATTACAATACTTGGTTGCTCAACTGTCAACAGCTTGACGATTGGCTTTTTGGGATACATTTCCCAACAACTCCCACTTGTCCTAAAGCCACTCGACACAGTATCTAATACCCATCTTTGACTTGTGGTTGTCGAACTCCTTTATTGCCAAGGCTTTAGTGAAGGGGTCGGCTTGGTTCTCCTTTCCGTCGATCTTCTGAAGGTCGATGTCACCTCGATCCATGATCTCTCGGATCAGGTGGAAGCGGTGCAAGATGTGCTTCATCCGCTAATGTGCTTTGGGTTCCTTCACCTGAGCTATGGCACCAGTGCTGTCGCAGTAGGGCAGGACTGGACCATCGAGGGAGGGTGCTACTCCGAGCTCGTTGATGAATTTCCTCAGCCACACAGCTTCCTTCGCGGCATCTGATGCTGCGATATACTCCGCTTCACAAACAGAGTCTGCCACAGTATGCTGCTTGGAACTCTTCCAGCAGATGGCTCCACCATTCAGAGTAAAGATATAACCCGACACGCTCCTGCTATCATCATGGTCAGATTGGAAGCTGGAGTCTGTGAACCCCACAAGTTTCAGATCTGACTCGCCATAAACTAACCATTGGTCCTTAGTATTTCTCAAATACTTAAGGATGGCTTTAACCACTTTCCAGTGATTTTCTCCAGGATCAGATTGGTATCTACTCACTACTCCTAGTGAGTATGCCACATCTGGTCTTGTACATGTCATGGCATACATGATAGATCCCACGGGTGAAGCATATGGGACTCTACTCATATGCTCTCTCTCTTCAGGAGTTGTCGGACAATCCTTCTTAGAGAGAGAAATTCCATGGCCTATCGGTAGATAGCCCTTCTTGGAATTTTTCATGCTGAACCTCTTCAGCACAGTGTCTATGTACATGGACTGGGATAACCCAAGCATCCTTTTAGATCTATCCCTATAGATCTTCATCCCTAGGATGTAGGATGCTTCACCCAAGTCCTTCATGGAGAACTGTGATGACAACCAAACTTTTATTCCCTGTAGTGCGGGGATGTCATTCCCGATTAAGAGAATGTCATCCACGTACAAGATAAGGAATACCACAACTGGACCATTTGCCCATTTATAGATGCAGGGCTCTTCTCCATTCTTAATGAAGCCATACGTTTTGATCACCTTATCAAAACGCATGTTCTAACTCCGAGAAGCTTGCTTCAGTCCATAAATGGAACTCTGAAGCTTGCACATCTTGGACTCATCTGTGGATGTAAACCCTTCAGGTTGTATCATATACACCTCTTCAGTCAGCTCTCCATTCAGGAAAGCTGTCTTTACATCCATCTGCCAGATCTCATAATCCAGATGGACAGCTATTGCAAGCATTATCCGAATAGATTTGAGCATTGCCACAGGGGAAAATGTCTCGTCATAGTCAATACCATAACGTTGATGATACCCCTTGGCAACCAAACGGGCTTTATAGGTCTCCACCTTTCCGTCTGCGCCCCTCTTCCTTTTGAAGACCCATTTACACCCAATGGGTTTAACCCCTTCAGGTGGGTCAACCAATGTCAATACATCGTTGACCTTCATGGACTCCATTTCGGATTTCATGGCTTCAAGCCATTTCTCAGAATCAGGTCTCTGCATAGCATCCATATAGGTGATCAGATCCTCATTATTCTCATCAAGTTTGATGGGATCACCGTCTCGGACCAAGAAACCGTAGTATCTGTCTGGCTGATGCGGTACTCTACCGGATCGCCTTAATGGTGCAGGTATATTGGGCTCCGGATGTGATCTAATCATATCCAACTCAGGTTCAGCTATTGGTGTCAGTCCTTCTACCTGTTGAACTTCATCAAGTTTAACCTTAGAGGCAACGGTTCCTTCACCAAGGAACTCCTTTTCTAAAAAGATTGCCTTAAGGCTGACGAACACCTTTTGTTCATCAGCATGGTAGAAAAAATATCCTTTTATCTCTTTGGAGTACCCTATGAATGAGCATTTGTCAGACCTAGGTCCAAGTTTGTCTGTGACTAATCGTTTGATATAGGCCGGGCACCCCCAGACCCTAAGGTGTGAAAGTACCGGCTTACGCCCTGTCCATATCTCATATGGAGTCTTAATTACAGACTTACTTGAAATCCTATTTAACAGATAACAGGCCGATTCGAGTGCATATCCCCAGAAGGATATCAGCAAGCTAGCAAAAACCCATCATGGATCGGACCATGTCTAACAAAGTCTGATTCCTCCTTTCAAACACACCATTATGCTGTGGTGTTCCTGGAGGAGTCCATTGGGAGAGAATCCCATTCTCTCCTAGATATGTGAGAAACTCACTAGAAAAGTATTCTCCTCCTCGATCAGATCGAAGAGTTTTAATACTCTTCCCAGTTTATTTTTCTACTTCACTTCAGAATCATTTGAACATTTCAAATGAATCCGACTTATGTTTCATCAGATAGACATATCCATATCGGGATAGGTCATCCGTGAAAGTTATGAAGTAAAAATATCCACCTCTAGCACTGGTGCTCATGGGCCCACATACATCAGTATGTACTAGGCTCAAGAGCTCAGTAGCTCTCTCACCTTTTTCAGTAAAAGGTGACTTGGTCATTTTACCAAGAAGACAGGACTCACAGGTTGGAAGTGATTCACAATCACTAACTTCGAGGATTCCCTCTTGAGTCAACCTGTTTATTCTGTTCTTGTTTATATGACCTAGCCTACAGTGCCATAAGTAGATATCTGACACACTATCTAATCTAGGGTGCTTGCCAGTAGAATAGACTCTTATCAGGCTTGACCTTTTTGGTCTGGCTCTGCATTGATGTCCTAGCTTGAACTTGCACCTTCTTTACTTTCTTCTTCTTGTTCTTCTTCCCTTTCTTAAAAGGTCGAGAACCAGAAGACGAACCTCCCACTAAATTCACCGACTCCTTGTGAAGTTGGTGATCCTTCTCAAAGTTTTGAAGCAACCCCAGTAACCCGTGGTAGTTCTCTTCAGGCTTTGTCATTCTATAATGAGTGAGGAATGGGAGATAAGACTTGGGAAGTGAGTTCAGTATTGCATCTTTCCCAAGCTGCTCATACAAGGAAAAGTCGAGCTTGCTCAATCATTCCATCAGCTCGATCATGTACAATACATGATCAGTGACAGAGGCACCATCCTGCATTTTGGCGTTGAAGATGGCACAACTAGTCTTGTGCCTCTCCACGTCATCGGGTGTGCCAAAGGCATCCTCCAACACTTGAAGCATATCCTTTGGCTGAGCCGTCTCGAATCTGCGACTGAACTCGTCGCTCATAGCAGCCAGCATGATACAGCGCACCGTGGTCCGATCACTAAGCCACTTCTGGTAAGTGTCTCTGACTATTCCACGTGCATTGACAGTTGGCTCCTTAGGTGCAGGATTCATTATCACATATAGGATCCGTTCATGCTCCAGGACTATCTTCAACTTTCGGTACCAGCTACCGAAATTGGGTCCCACCAACTTATCATTGTCCAACAATGATCGGAGCGATAGGGAAGTGGCCATATCTGCACAAAAGGGAACCATAACCTAATTAGTAATTGATTCATTAAACCTAAAGATTTGGACTTTAATCAAAAGGTTTCTCTCACTATTTTATTCGAATTGGTAGCCTCTACCTCCAATTCGAGGAATTACCCTAATTCTTTAGCGGGTACTAGAATCTACTTAGACTGCACACAAGCCCAACTTTGGTTGGCCAACCCATGTACATCTAAGGGTAGGTTCATAACCAATTATTTCTCTAAACAATTTCTAGTAATTATAATTTTGCCCCAGAAACCTAATCAGTAGGCTTTGGCCTCCACTGTAAGGATCCAGTTAGGTCCAACCATTAACATGATCATACTTGGTATATCTAACCAACGAATGATTAAGCCCAACTTTGGTTGGCTCACCTAACCACCATTAGAGAGACACTTCCAAGTCATCATATGATGAGTGATAATTCCATTAGTCAACAAGCACCAGGCCTTTGGGTCTACAATGATTATTGAGTTAATGGACTCATTATCAAACACCTTAATGGGAGGCTATGACTCAGTTATCTCCATAACTTTATCATTTTAAGGACCTAATAATTTTAGAGAATTTAAATAATATAGAGGATGAGGTCAGATGAACCAGCTTATCATGATCCTCCCACTGGCTTCACCAAGTCAGCTTAAGGGAGACCAGGGCTGGTCTAGGAGCACCTAAATCAGTCACACTGATTTACCTAGCTGACATGGGTCAGCTCGAATAGTCAAGTGATCCGATCAAAACATAATTTCACCAAGAGGCCAGGTAAGTTTGATTAATGGGAGGGTCTGTCAAAGCTTGCCTTAGACACCATCAGAAATGGCCAGGTAAGCGGACTCCCAATTAAAAACCATCGGTCTGGTTTACCTTAGACACCAACTGGTTTAACTAGTTTCGATTAGATCAACCTAACAGTTCGTGCTAGATCACTTAGCCAAGAATCAAGTCCATTTGGTTCTCGTTAAAGACATGGACTTGACCAACTACAACTATTGTAATTGATCTAGAGAATCCTTGACCTAATCTAAGACAATAATTGATTAGATTTAGTCAATTCTCTAATTAAGTCCATCTTTAATCTAACCATAGGTCTAACCCAATTAATGGACCTAATTCCCACTAACCCATTAACCCAATGTGTTATGATTTGTGTCTTAGGTTCTTCAATTCACAATCCTAGAACCTAATCAAACAACTTCTTAATTCTTAATTAAGTTTTGGGCTGAGGGTTGGGTTCGGTTTTTCAAAAAATAATTTTCATATTTATAAAATAATTTTACAATATGATTCTACCAACCATATTGCATGTTTGATTCATAATCAAGATGCAAGTGAAATAAACATGAAACTACTTTAGATCTAATCTAAACAGGTTCATGTAATTGAAATAATTTCAATTTTAAATAATTTCTTTGCACAAAAATTATTAACAAAGAGATTTTATTTTAGATTTAAACAACTTTTAAATCTAATAAATCATAAATTTAATCTAGATCATATCTAATAAATTTATGATTAAAGATAGATCTACACAAACTAGGACAACCTTTGCACTGTAAGGGGTAAACCTTACAGCAGGACAACCTTGCAGTTTGTGATTGATCTAAAATTTTAATTTCAGATTTAATAATCAGATTATAAATTAGATCTAATCTAAAAAATAATCTAAGCAAGTATAAATAATCATGTAATAAAGAACCTGGCTCTGATACCAATTGTAGGAACCAGATCTAGGGTTTCAGGGTTAGATCTTGAAAAAAGGGTTAGATCTTGAAACTTTTTCAAGATCATACAGCGGAAGACTAAAATAAATCAAAATTTATTTTTTAAGATCAAAAAATCCCTAGATCTAAGATCCTATTATATGATTATTACATGACATTAAATCAAAAATTAAAATATATAAATATAGCATGAACTACATGTTGATCATATCAACATGTTTCTATACTACATCTAATGTATGTATTAAACAATAGATCAGATCTATTACCTTGCAAGTTAGATGTTCTAACCTTGCTGATCTGGGCTTGAGGATGATGTTCAAGCCGCACATGCGTCCGACCTCTAGGAGTCATCCACACGAGCCCACGAATCTCGATCAGAAGTCCTGCTTCAGAAAATCAGCACAGTATGCTAGTACTGCACTGATCCTTCTTTGATGGTTGATCAGGTGCCTCCTTCTTCTTGATTTGGACTCTTCCAAAGATGGAAAGTAGAAGGAGGAGTTTCAGATCTGAGACACTCTCAGGAAACTCAAGATGGAGGGAGGAAAGATGTGACAACAAAAACCCAAGAAGAAGACCCTCTTCTTCTTCACGTCTTTTTCTCTAGACACCCAAACTTGTATCTTTTATATCTCAACGACCCAAAGGTATTTCAATCTAATTTTTAGATGGGACAAAGGTCTCTCAAATCTATGACTTCTCCTAAAATTTCACAAAAAAACTCATCTTATATAGAGAGATATGATAGAGTCCTTGTCTAGGTCAAATACCTAGTCAAGGCTTATCCAAACATGGCAAGTTAAGGGACGCCCAACTCTTGAGCACGTCCTTCATATTTTCATATATAGATCAACAGAAAAAGGTGCATAATATATACCCTAAAAGCCATGAAAATTTCAAAAAAAATTTGGATAAATTCGGTGCAAAATTGAAAGAGTTTTGGATTTCTAAAACTCTATCTCATAGAATTCGAAATCCAAACTTATTCCTTTTAGATTTGATCCAAACCACCTTCCATGTAAGAAAGAAGAGAGGAGACCTTTTGTGAACGTGGGAGAAATCTGAGAGAGGGCTTTTGTCACACAAAATAAGTGGAGATTGACGTTGAATAAGAGAGAGGGCGTGGAGAAGGCTTATGTGGCGCAAGGTGGAATCCTAGTCTTACTAGGATTCTGTCTTATGACTTGTTTTAATTTGGTTTCCCAAACCAAATCAAATCAAAATTAGATCAACCCAATTAAAATAGGTATTAACCCAATTAAGAACCTAATTTAATCAGATTAAATTATATTTAAATCTGATTTAATTTTCTAATCAAATTAGAAATTAGATTGACCCAAGTCCTAGTTGAACTAGGACTAGTTTTTCCTTGCACTTGGCTTATCCAATAAACCAATTGGACTTGATCCAATCAAGCCCAAAATAAATCTAATTAAATCATATTTAATTAGACTTAATCTCAGCCCATTGGCTTAATCAAATTAAGCCAATTAGCAATCGAATTGCTAATCGATCCTCCTGCAACACTTGCACTGGGTTAAATGTCAATCGTATTGATCATTTAACCCTAGAACGATTCTTAATCGTTGATCAACCATCTGATCGGATCATAAACTCTAATGTGTGTGACCTCATAGGTCCGAACCTAAGCCGATAGCATAGGAACAAATTCTTATACCAATCGAAGTGACCATCTAGCAATGGTACCCGACGATCGGATAGGTCGAATGTGTAGAACAACATCCTTAGAATCCATGCGGATACAGTTTTCATATAATTCATCCCCTTGACCAAAATGATCATAGGACACCCCAGAGTTTAACTATCAACTCTGATCAGGTTGTCCACATTGTATTTCAAAATATCAAATCCATCTGATGGATTACCCTGGCCAAGATTTTGCTAAATTGAAATATAGCGACTCATTCTTCTCCAACTCTTGGAGTGGTCAATCCCATCTCGATCACACTCTGACTTCGTAAGTACTTGACTGTGCCCAGAAGCCTTCCATCCCTGAATTAAAAATTCAGTTAGTCCAGTACCAAAGCACAGTGAGTTGCTTGCAAGTCACTGAGGCGATCTCAGGTCTAAGGGACACTTATACCTATATCCCATCAGAGATATTCTCGACAGTAGAATACTCTAGAGTTGGTCACGTTCAATGATGATGTACCCTTACATCTCACCTGTATGCCATACCAGTGTCTCCACACTCCTTGGTTAAGAGGACAACCAACCCATATGGCCTACAGCGACCTATGCTCGATAGAAGCTGTCGTCCTTATTAACAGCCTATCATTTGGTCGTGAACAGTTTTAAGGACTAATTGATAAATCCTCTCTTTATCGAACTTAAATAGTCCTAAGGACTTCATCATAACAACGGAGTTCATTAGAAGATGAAAGCTTATGATGAAAATGCCAAATATATTTTATTTATTAACAAATCAATTACAATACTTGGTTGCTCAACCATCAACAGCTTGATGATTGGCTTTTTGGGACACATTTTCCAACAGCATCATGGTCCGAAAGGCCTCCAGGTGGTCGATCGGGTCCGAGGTCCCATCATAGCTCTCGAATTAGGGGAGCTTGAAGTTCGGCGGGATTGGTTCCTACATGATCATTTGAGAGAAAAAAGGGTCAGTGCAGATGTCTTCACCGTAAGCAATGGGAGCACGGTGGAGCTCTTCGATCCACCGGTTCATCTCCTGGAGTCTCTGATCCAGGAGCTCCTCTCGACTGCGGGCCTCGAGGGTTTTCTGGTGGAGCAGAGGCAGGGACTCTCCGGGGGTTGAATCGTGATCGAACGGGAGACTTTCTGCCTTCTATTTTTCTTTTCTGGGGAAGACAAGGTGGCTGGCCCAAGTGGCCCGTCCAGTCGTCGGATTCTGGAACTCCAGTGATGCTCTTTCCAGCTGCACTGATGCCTGCGGCTGCTGCTGCATGGCCTGCACTGCTTCGGTGAGGCCTCTGACCTATTGAACCAACAGGTCAAACTGCTCCATGCCGACCACCATCGTCGGAGGAGGAGGAGCCTGGAAAATCGGAGATGAGGCCGGGGCTTGCGGGGCTCGCTGAGATCTGGCCGTGGAGGTCGTTGACCACCTAGTAGATGCCCTTCGGGGAGGGATTAGGTGGAGATCAGGCAGGCAACCGGAGGAAGAGATGTTGGAGAAGATGATCGAAGGCGGTCTCGTTGAGCGCTCCTTTAAGAACAAGGGTACTGCGAAGACACAGCATCCCTTCCTCTAGCGTCAATCCTGTTGGTGCAAAAATCCACCGTCATCGGAGAAGCTGGAGTCGAGGGAGTCGCGGTCACCGTCGGGACCTGCAAAGAAAGTCTAAATCGGAGTTGGGGGTGCTCCGGCAAGACCCTCCGACGTTCAAGTTAGTTCTTTGCCTCAATAAGAATGGAGTGCTCGAACGAAAATTTTTAGCAGAGTTTCGAGATAGAGATTAGAGCTTAAGGAAATAACGTATCTTGGGGTCACTTTTTATAGGCAGAGGGTGTAACAGATTGACAGCGATGTCTGCAGTCGCCTGGTAGTGGGCCGTTCGGGGCCATGAGGAGTTTGTTACAGAGAGTAGTGGAGTAGAGTCGTGGCCATCACCGTGGCCTGCCACATGGAGCCTGTTGTGGAGAGTGGGGTGATGTTCGTTGTCGTGACTCGTCAGAGCATGATGGAGCCACATGGGATCTGTTACAGGAGGTGGAGCAAAGTCATGGCCATTACTGTGGCCTGACAGGGAGTCCAGGCCTGTCGGTCGAAGCTCGGTTGGGGTGTCTAGTGGAGAGAGGTGGTTCTCCATCTAAGAGGAGCTCGGACGTTGCTGGCAAGCCTTCTACCGTTGGGTGCCTTGGGCGCTGGTGTTGCAGGTGAAGGTCATCTGCTGTAGAAGCTCGGTCAGGGGCTTTCTGTGGACGAAGTTCGGTTTCATGCAGAATCTGGTGGAAGGTCGACCGACAGCGGATGTCGGATGGCGCTGGAGAGGTTCGCCTGCTGGAGGGGTCCGGCTGCTGGAGTCTGTGTGTTGTAGGGGTTTCTCCTGAATCTGTCCGCTACAGAAGTTCGATCGGAGTCTGGTTCCCGTAGAAGTCTGGATGGGGCTCATTTGTAGAGGAAGCTCGGCCGAAGCCTGCCTGCAATAGAAGTTCGGAGGGAATTCGTTCACAATAGAAGTTCGGGTGGAGGCTTACAGTAGAAATCTGTCGTGGACCGCCTGTAGTAGAAATCCGAAGTAGACCGCTTGTTGTGGTAGCTCGGAGTAGACTGCTTGTGGTGGGGGCTCGAAGTCCGACCCTTATCAGAATTCAGATGAGGCCTACCTGCAATAGGAGCTCGGGGCTGAAGTCCGACTCCCATGGGAGCCCGGACGAAGTTCGGAAGGCGGTCGACCACCGTAGAAACTTGGATGGAGTCCATCCGTCGTGAAGATCTGCTGTTGGAAAAGTTGGCCACCGACGAACTGACAAAGTTTTGGAAGAAATTTGGATTGGAGTCGATCGAACCCTATTGGGGAAAAAAATCTGGAAGAGGTCCGAAGAACGGTTGACCCTTGTAGGAGGTCGATCGACAGCAGAATTCTGAGAGCATTTGGAGCAGCCTGATAGACGACTGAAGAAGCTCATCATTGGAGAAGTCCGGGAGATGCGGCAGGGGTTCGTCCGTCGGGGGAACCTGGTCGACACTTGCGGAAGAAGCTGTGGGAGTTTATTCGTCAGTAGAACTTGAGAATGTTGCGGAAGCTCAACCGTCGGAGAGGTTTGGAAATATGTCGCTCAAGGTCGGATGCCGGCAGAGTCCCGGGAGGATCGCTCTTGACCCGAACTTCGGCTGGGGGTGGTATTTTATACCCAATAGATTAGATGTCACCTAATTAGAGAAGGAGTTTTAGTCCTTTTGGACTCTCTTTTGGTGCTTGAGTCAAGCTCAATTTAATCCTAATCTAATTAAGATTTGGTGCACTCATAAAATTGAAAATTTTTAGTCCAAATAAAAATTCAAATATTTTTATTTAGATCCTAGTCTAATTAGAAATTGAGTTAAACCCAAATCCTAATTCAATTAGGAATTATCCTCCCATCCAATTCGATTATCTTATAACTCAATTAGGTTTGATCAAATCAAATCCATATCAAGTTAAATTAAATCTAATTTAATTAGACTTGATGCAAGCCCCATAGCTCAATCAAATTGAGCCAATTAGTAATTCAATTGCTAATTAATCCTCCTATAACTCACTAACTCTTTAGGGAATTACTTAATGCAACTTTTACATTGGAACAATCATCAATCAAATCGATAATCAAATCCTATCATGATTTATAATTGTAATTCAACCATCTGATCAGTTGAAAGCCTCTTTGTGTGTGACCCTATAGGTTCTATTCTGCCTGATAGTGAGATATATTATAATTTCTATCACAATATCATTGAAATTCTTTTTAATGGGTTGGAACCATTCCAACTCTGCCCACCAAGGATCATTGATCATCAAGATGATACTCATGGATCTCACAATCTACCAGTGATGTCTAGCAGTATGTAGTGGCAATCCAATAGAATAAAAGGTGATGAACCTCTAGGTACTGTTTGTTGGGAAATGTGTCCCAAAAAGCCAATCGTCAAGCTGTTGACGGTTGAGCAACCAAGTATTGTAATTGATTTGTTAATAAATAAAATATATTTGGCATTTTCATCATAAGCTTTCATCTTGTAATGAACTCCGTTGTTATGATGAAGTCCTTAGGACTATTTAGATTCGATAAAGAGAGGATTTATCGATTAGTCCTTAAAACTGTTCACGACCAAATGATAGGCTGTTAATAAGGACGACAGCTTCTATCGAGCATAGGTCGCTGTAGGCCATATGGGTTGGTTGTCCTCTTAACCAAAGAGTGTGGAGACACTGGTATGGCATACAGGTGAGATGTAAGGGTACATCATCATTGAACGTGACCAACTCCAGAGCATTCTGCTGTCGAGAATGTCTCTGATGGGATATAGGTATAAGTGTCCCTTAGACTTGAGATCGCCTCAGTGACTTGCAAGCAACTCACTGTGCTTTGGTACTGGACTAACTGAATTTCTAATTCAGGGATGGAAGGCTTCTGGGCACAGTCAAGTACTTGCGAAATCAGAGTGTGATCGAGATGGGATTGACCACTCCAAGAGTTGGAGAAGAATGAGTCGCTGTATTTCAATTTAGCAAAACCTTGGCCAGGGTAATCCATTAGATGGATTTGATATTTTGAAATACAATGTGGACAACCTGATCAGAGTTGACAGTTAAACTCTGGGGTGTCCTATGATCATTTTGGTCAAGGGGATGAATTATATGAAAACTATATCCGCATGGGTTCTAAGGATGTTGTTCTACACATTCGACCTATCCGGTCGTCGGGTACCATTGCTAGACGGTCACTTCGATTGGTAAAGGAATTTATTCCTATGCTACCGGCTTAGGTTCGGACCTATGAGGTCACACACATTAGAGTTCATGATCCGATCGGATGGTTGATCAACGATTAAGAATCGTTCTAGGGTTAGATGATCAATACGATTGATATTTAACCCAGTGCAAGTGTTGCAGGAGGATCGATTAGCAATTTTATTGCTAATTGGCTTAATTTGATTAAGCCAATGGGATGAGATTAAGTTTAATTAAATATGATTTAATTAGATTTGGTTTGGGCTTGATTGGATCAAGTCCAATTGGTTTATTGGATAAGCCAAGTGCAAGGAAAAACTAGTCCTAGTTCAACTAGGACTTGGGTCAATCTAATTTCTAATTTGATTAGAAAATTAAATCAGATTTAAATATAATTTAATCTGATTAAATTAGGTTCTTAATTGGGTTAAGACCTATTTTAATTGGGTTGATCTAATTTTGATTTGATTTGGTTTGGGAAACCAAATTAAAACAAGTTATGAGACAAAATCCTAGTAGGACTAGGATTCCACCTTGCGCCACATAAACCTTCTCCACGCCCTCTCTCTTATTCAACGCCAATCTCCACTTATTTTGTGCAACAAAAGCCCTCTCCCAGATTTCTCCCACGTTCAAAAAAGGTCTCCTCTCTTCTTTCTTACATGGAAGGTGGTTTGGATCAAATCTAAAAGGAATAAGTTTGGATTTCGAATTCTATGAGATAGAGTTTTAGAAATCCAAAACTCTTTCAATTTTGCATCGAATTTATCCAAATTTTTTTGAAATTTTTGTGGATTTTAGGGTATACATTGTGCACCCTTTTTTGTTGATCCATACATGAAAATATGAAGGAGGTGCTCAAGAGTTGGGCGTCCCTTAACTTGCCATGTTTGGATAAGCCTTGACTAAGTGTTTGACCTAGACAAGGACTCTATCATATCTCTCTATATAAGATGAGTTTCTTTGTGAATTTTAGGAAAAGATAGATATTTGAGAGACCTTTCTGCCATCCAAAAATCAGAGAGAAATACCTTTGGGTCATGGAGATATAAAAGATGCAAGTTTGGGTGTCTAGAGAGAAAAACGTGAAGAAGAAGAGGGTCTTCTTCTTGGGTTTTTGTTTTCATATCTTTCCTCCCTCCATCTTGAGTTTTCTGAGAGTGTCTCAGATTTGAAACTCCTCCTTCTACTTTCCATCTTTGGAAGAGTCCAAATTAAGAAGAAGGAGGCACCTGATCAACCATCAAAGAAGGATCAGCGCAGTACTAGCATACTGTGCTGATTTTCTGAAGCAGGACTTCTGATCGAGATTCGTGGGCTCGTGTGGATGACTCCTAGAGGCCGGACGCGTGTGCGGCTTGCAACATCATCCTCAAGCCCAGATCAGAAAGGTTAGAATGTCTAACTTGCAAGGTAATAGATCTGATCTATTGTTTAATACATACATTAGATGTAGTATAGAAACATGTTGATATGATCAACATGTAGTTCATGCTTTATTTATATATTTTAATTTCTGATTTAATGCTATGTAATAATCATGTAATAAGATCTTAGATCTAGAGATTTTTTGATTTTAGAAAATAAATTTTAATTTATTTTAGTCTTCCGCTGTATGATCTTGAAAAAGTTTCAAGATCTAACCCTGAAACCCTAGATCTGGTTCCTACAATTGGTATCAGAGCAAGGTTCTTTATTACATGATTATTTATACATGCTTAGATTATTTTTAGATTAGATTTAATTTATAATCTGATTATTAAATCTAAAATTAAAATTTTAGATCAATCACAAACTGCAAGGTTGTCCTGCTGTAAGGTTTACCCCTTACAGTGCAAAGGTTGTCCTAGTTTGTGTAGATCTATCTTTAATCATAAATTTATTAGATATGATCTAGATTAAATTTATGATTTATTAGATTTAAAAGATATTTAAATCTGAAATAAAATCTCTTTGTTAATAATTTTTGTGCAAAGAAATTGTTTAAAGTTGAAATTGTTTCAATTACATGAACCTGTTTAGATTAGATCTAAAGTAGTTTCATGTTTATTTCACTTGCATCTTGATTATGAATCAAACATGCAATATGGTTGGTAGAATCATATTGTAAAATTATTTTACAAATATGAAAATTATTTTTTGAAAAGCCAAACCCAACCCTCAGCCCAAAACTTAATTAAGAATTAAGAAGTTGTTTGATTAGGTTCTAGGATTGTGAATTGAAGAACCTAAGACACAAATCATAACACATTGGGTTAATGGGTTAGTGGGAATTAGGTCCATTAATTGGGTTAGACCTATGGTTAGATTAAAGATGGACTTAATTAGAGAATTGACTAAATCTAATCAATTGTTGTCTTAGATTAGGTCAAGGATTCTCTAGATCAATTACAATAGTTGTAGTTGGTCAAGTCCATATATTTAACGAGAACCAAATGGACTTGATTCTTGGCTAAGCGGTCTAGCACGAACTGTTAGGTTGATCTAATCGAAACTAATTAAACCAGTTGGTGTCTAAGGTAAACCAGACCGATGATTTTTAATTGGGAGCCCGCTTACTTGGCCATTTCTGATGGTGTCTAAGGCAAGCTTTGGCAGACCCTCCCACTGATCGAACTTACCTGGCCTCTTGGTGAAATTATGTTTTGATCGGATCACTTGACTATTCGAGCTGACCCATGTCAGCTAGGTAAATCAGTGTGACTGATTTAGGTGCTCCTAGACCAGCCCTTTTAATGGTCTCCCTTAAGCTGACTTGGTGAAGCCAGTGGGAGGATCATGATAAGCTGGTTCATCTGACCTCATCCTCTAAATTATTTAAATCCTCTAAAATTATAAGGTCCTTAAAATGATAAAGTTATGGAGATAAATGAGTCATAGCCTCCCATTAAGGTGTTTGATAATGAGTCCATTAACTCAATAATCATTGCAGACCCAAAGGCCTGGTGCTTGTTGACTAATGGAATTATCACTCATCATATGATGACTTGGAAGTGTCTCTCTAATGGTGGTTAGGTGAGCCAACCAAAGTTGGGCTTAATCATTCGTTGGTTAGATACACCAAGTATGATCATGTTAATGGTTGGACCTAACCGGATCCTTACAGTGGAGGCCAAAGCCTACTGATTAGGTTTCTGGGGCAAAATTAAAATTACTAGAAATTGTTTAGAGAAACAATTGGTTATGAACCTACCCTTAGATATACATGGGTTGACCAACCAAAGTTGGGCTTGTGTGCAGTCTAAGTGGATTCTAGTACCCACTAAGGAATTAGGGTAATTCTTCGAGTTGGAGGTAGAGGCTACCAATTCGAATAAAATAGTGGGAGAAATCTTTTGATTAAAGTCCAAATCTTTAGGTTTAATGAATCAATTACTAATTAGGTTATGGTTCTCTTTTGTGCAAATATGGCCACTTTCCTATCGCTCCGATCATTGTTGGACAATGAGAAGTTGGTGGGACCCAACTTCGATAGCTGGTACCGAAAATTGAAGATAGTCCTGGAGCATGAATGGATCCTATATGTGATAATAGATCCTGCACCTGAGGAGCCAGCTGACAATGCACGTGGAACAGTCAGAGACACTTACCAGAAGTGGCTCAGTGATCGGACCATGGTGTGCTGTATCATGCTGGCTATCATGAGCGACGAGTTCAGTCGCAGATTCGAGATGGCTCAGCCAAAGGACAAGCTTCAAGTGTTGGAGGATGCCTTTGGCACACCCGATGACGTGGAGAGGCACAAGACTAGTTGTGCCATCTTCAACGCCAAAATGCAGGATAGTGCCTCTGTCACTGATCATGTATTGTACATGATCGAGCTGATGGAATGATTGAGCAAGCTCGACTTTTTCTTGCATAAGCAGCTTGGGAAAGATGCAATACTGAACTCGCTGCCCAAGTCTTATCTCCCATTCCTCACTCATTATAGAATGACAAAGCCTGAAGAGAACTACCACGGGTTACTGGGGTTGCTTCAGAACTTTGAGAAGGATCACCAACTTCACAAGGAGTCGGTGAATTTAGTGGGAGGTTCATCTTCTGGTTCTCGACCTTTTAAGAAAGGGAAGAAGAACAAGAAGAAGAAAGTAAAGAAGGTGCAAGTTCAGGCTAGGACATCAGTGCAGAGCCAGACCAAAAAGGTCAAGCCTGATAAGAGTCTATTCTACTGGCAAGCACCCTAGATTAGATAGTGTGTCAGATATCTACTTATGGCACTGTAGGCTAGGTCATATAAACAAGAACAGAATAAACAGGTTGATTCAAGAGGGAATCTTCGAAGTTAGTGATTGTAAATCACTTCCAACCTGTGAGTCCTGTCTTCTTGGTAAAATGTCCAAGTCACCTTTTACTGGAAAAGGTGAGAGAGCTACTGAGCTCTTGAGCCTAGTACATACTGATGTATGTGGGCCCATGAGCACCAGTGCTAGAGGTGGATATTTCTACTTCATAACTTTCACGGATGACCTATCCCGATATGGATATGTCTATCTGATGAAACATAAGTCGGATTCATTTGAAATGTTCAAACGATTCTGAAGTGAAGTAGAAAAACAAACTGGGAAGAGTATTAAAATTCTTCGATCTGATCGAGGAGGAGAATACCTTTCTAGTGAGTTTCTCACATATCTAGGAGAGAATGAGATTCTCTCCCAATGGACTCCTCCAGGAACACCACAGCATAATGGTGTGTTTGAAAGGAGGAATCGGACTTTGTTAGACATGGTCCGATCCATGATGGGTTTTTGCTAGCTTGCTGATATTCTTCTGGGGATATGCACTCGAATCGACCTGTTATCTGTTAAATAGGATTTCAAGTAAGTCTGTAATTAAGACTCCATATGAGATATGGACAGGGCGTAAGCCGGTACTTTCACACCTTAGGGTCTGGGGGTGCCCGGCCTATGTCAAACGATTAGTCACAAACAAACTTGGACCTAGGTCTGACAAATGCTCATTCATAGGGTACCCCAAAGAGACAAAAGGATATTTTTTCTACCATGCTGATGAACAAAAGGTGTTCGTCAGCCTTAAGGCAATCTTTTTAGAAAAATAGTTCCTTGGTGAAGGAACCGTTGCCTCTAAGGTTGAACTTGATGAAGTTCAACAGGTAGAAGGACCGACACCAATAGCTGAACCTGAGTCGGATATGATTAGATCACATCCGGAGTCCAATATACCTGCACCATTAAGGCGATCCGGTAGAGTACCGCGTCAGCCGGACAGATACTATAGTTTCTTGGTCCGGAACAGTGATCCCATCGAACTTGATGAGAATAATGAGGATCCGATCACCTATATGGATGCTATGCAGAGACCTGATTTCGAGAAATGGCTTGAAGCCATAAAATTCAAAATGGAGTCCATGAAGGTCAACGATGTATAGACATTGGTTGACCCACCTGAAGGGGTTAAACCCATTAGGTGTAAATGGGTCTTCAAAAGAAGAGGGGCGCAGACGGAAAGGTGGAGACCTATAAAGCTCGTCTGGTTGCCAAGGGGTATCGTCAACGTTATGGTATTGACTATGACGAGATGTTTTCCCCTATGGCAATGCTCAAATCTATTCGGATAATGCTTGCAATAGCTGCCCATCTGGATTATGAGATCTGGCAGATGGATGTAAAGACAGCTTTCCTGAATGGAGAGCTAACTGAAGAGGTGTATATGATACAACCTGAAGGGTTTACATCCACAGATGAGTCCAAGGTGTGCAAGCTTCAGAGATCCATTTATGGACTGAAGCAAGCTTCTCGAAGTTGGAACATGCATTTTGATAAGGTGATCAAAATGTATGGCTTCATTAAGAATGGAGAAGAGCCCTGCATCTATAAATGGGCATATGGTCCAGTTGTGGTATTTCTTGTCTTGTACGTGGATGACATTCTCTTAATCGAGAATGACATCCCCGCACTACAGGGAATAAAAGTTTGGCTGTCATCACAGTTCTCCATGAAGGACTTGGGTGAAGCATCCTACATCCTAGGGATGAAGATCTATAGGGATAGATCTAAAAGGATGCTTGGGTTATCCCAGTCCATGTACATAGACACTGTGCTGAAGAGGTTCAGCATAAAAATTTCAAAAAGGGCTATCTACCGATAGGCCATGGAATTTCTCTCTCTAAGAAGGATTGTCCGACAACTCCTGAAGAGAGAGAGCGTATGAGTAGAGTCCCATATGCTTCAGCCGTGGGATCTATCATGTACGCCATGACATGTACAAGACCAGATGTGGCATACTCACTAGGAGTAGTGAGTAGATACCAATCTGATCCTGGAGAAGATCACTGGAAAGTGGTTAAAGCCATCCTTAAGTATTTGAGAAATACTAAGAACCAATGGTTGGTTTATGGCGAGTCAGATCTGAAACTTGTGGGGTTCACAGACTCCAGCTTCCAATCTGACCATGATGACAGCAGGAGCGTGTCGGGTTATATCTTTACTCTAAATGGTGGAGCCATCTGCTGGAAGAGTTCCAAGCAGCATACTGTGGCAGACTCTGTTTGTGAAGCGGAGTATATCGCAGCATCAGATGCCGCGAAGGAGGCTGTGTGGCTGAGGAAATTCATCAACGAGCTCGGAGTAGCACCCTCCCTCGATGGTCCGGTCCTGCTCTATTGCGACAGTACTGGTGCCATAGCTCAGGCGAAGGAACCCAAAGCACATCAGCAGACGAAGCACATCTTGCGCCGCTTCCACCTGGTTCGAGAGATCGTGGATCGAGGTGACGTCGACCTTCAGAAGATCGACGAAAAGGAGAACCTAGCCGACCCCTTCACTAAAGCATTGGCAATAAAGGAGTTCGACAACCACAAGTTGAAGATGGGTATTAGATACTGTGCCGAGTGGCTTTAGGACAAGTGGGAGTTGTTGGGAAATGTGTCCCAAAAAGCCAATCGTCAAGCTGTTGACGGTTGAGCAACCAAGTATTGTAATTGATTTGTTAATAAATAAAATATATTTGGCATTTTCATCATAAGCTTTCATCTTCTAATGAACTCCGTTGTTATGATGAAGTCCTTAGGACTATTTAGATTCGATAAAGAGAGGATTTATCGATTAGTCTTTAAAACTGTTCACGACCAAATGATAGGCTGTTAATAAGGACGACAGCTTCTATCGAGCATAGGTCGCTGTAGGCCATATGGGTTGGTTGTCCTCTTAACCAAAGAGTGTGGAGACACTGGTATGGCATACAGGTGAGATGTAAGGGTACATCGTCATTGAACGTGACCAACTCCAGAGCATTCTGCTGTCGAGAATGTCTCTGATGGGATATAGGTATAAGTGTCCCTTAGACTTGAGATCGCCTCAGTGACTTGCAAGCAACTCACTGTGCTTTGGTACTGGACTAACTGAATTTCTAATTCAGGGATGGAAGGCTTCTGGGCACAGTCAAGTACTTGCGAAGTCAGAGTGTGATCGAGATGGGATTGACCACTCCAAGAGTTGGAGAAGAATGAGTCGCTGTATTTCAATTTAGCAAAATCTTGGCCAGGGTAATCCATTAGATGGATTTGATATGTTGAAATACAATGTGGACAACCTGATCAGAGTTGACAGTTAAACTCTGGGGTGTCCTATGATCATTTTGGTCAAGGAGATGAATTATATGAAAACTATATCCGCATGGGTTCTAAGGATGTTGTTCTACACATTCGACCTATCCGGTCGTCGGGTACCATTGCTAGACGGTCACTTCGATTGGTATAGAAATTTATTCTATGCTACCGGCTTAGGTTCGGACCTATGAGGTCACACACATTAGAGTTCATGATCTGATCGGATGGTTGATCAATGATTAAGAATCGTTCTAGGGTTAGATGATCAATACGATTGATATTTAACCCAGTGCAAGTGTTGCAGGAGGATCGATTAGCAATTTGATTGCTAATTGGCTTAATTTGATTAAGCCAATGGGATGAGATTAAGTCTAATTAAATATAATTTAATTAGATTTGGTTTGGGCTTGATTGGATCAAGTCCAATTGGTTTATTGGATAAGCCAAGTGCAAGGAAAAACTAGTCCTAGTTCAACTAGGACTTGGGTCAATCTAATTTCTAATTTGATTAGAAAATTAAATCAGATTTAAATATAATTTAATCTAATTAAATTAGGTGCTTAATTGGGTTAAGACCTATTTTAATTGGGTTGATCTAATTTTGATTTGATTTGGTTTGGGAAACCAAATTAAAACAAGTTATGAGACAGAATCCTAGTAGGACTAGGATTCCACCTTGCGCCACATAAACCTTCTCCACGCCCTCTCTCTTATTCAACGCCAATCTCCACTTATTTTGTGCGACAAAAGCCCTCTCCCAGATTTCTCCCACGTTCACAAAAGGTCTCCTCTCTTCTTTCTTACATGAAAGGTGGTTTGGATCAAATCTAAAAGGAATAAGTTTGGATTTCGAATTCTATGAGATAGAGTTTTAGAAATCCAAAACTGTTTCAATTTTACACCGAATTTATCCAAATTTTTTTTGAAATTTTTGTGGCTTTTAGGGTATACATTGTGCACCCTTTTCTGTTGATCCATACATGAAAATATGAAGGAGGTGCTCAAGAGTTGGGCGTCCCTTAACTTGCCATGTTTGGATAAGCCTTGACTAAGTGTTTGACCTAGACAAGGACTCTATCATATCTCTCTATATAAGATGAGTTTCTTTGTGAAATTTTAGAGGAGATAGATATTTGAGAGACCTTTCTACCATCCAAAAATCAGAGAGAAATACCTTTGGGTCATGGAGATATAAAAGATGCAAGTTTGGGTGTCTAGAGAGAAAAACGTGAAGAAGAAGAGGGTCTTCTTCTTGGGTTTTTGTTTTCATATCTTTCCTCCCTCCATCTTGAGTTTTCTGAGAGTGTCTCAGATTTGAAACTCCTCCTTCTACTTTCCATCTTTGGAAGAGTCCAAATCAAGAAGAAGGAGGCACCTGATCAACCATCAAAGAAGGATCAGCGCAGTACTAGCATACTGTGCTGATTTCCTGAAGCAGGACTTCTGATCGAGATTCGTGGGCTCGTGTGGACGACTCCTAGAGGCCGAACGCGTGTGCGGCTTGCAACATCATCCTCAAGCCCAGATCAGCAAGATTAGAACGTCTAACTTGCAAGGTAATAGATCTGATATATTGTTTAATACATACATTAGATGTAGTATAGAAACATGTTGATATGATCAACATGTAGTTCATGCTTTATTTATATATTTTAATTTTTGATTTAATGCTATGTAATAATCATGTAATAGGATCTTAGATCTAGGGATTTTTTGATTTTAGAAAATAAATTTTGATTTATTTTAGTCTTTCGCTGTATGATCTTGAAAAAGTTTCAAGATCTAACCCTGAAACCCTAGATCTGGTTCCTTCACTGTTAACGTATGATATAGTCCCTCTATCGTGAGTCCCGACCAGATGGCTGGTCATGGATGAATTGTCAAACCTCATCATCGATCATATGATAGATTCAATCAACTCGTATCTATGTATGATCCTCACGAATTTTTTTTTCTATTAAACATATTACTATGAACATAGACTTAAAGACTCAGCTTCATAAATCTCATAGGACTACTCCCTTCTACTAGGGTTGATAGATCCCATCAAGGTGTACATCCTACTCCTACAATGGATCCATTGTCGCCAACATCCACTATAAGGGCTCATTGAGATCTATATTTATATGTCAGTTAAACTCCAACAGTCTCACTGCGAGTAGCTGTAGCATCGCAGATCAAAAGATCAGTCATGTAACTACAGCATCAAAAAAATCACTAACAAGTGAGCAGACATCCATGTGACTTCTCGTGTTGGTCACACTCAGTGGTCGTTATTTTTTAACAATCATTTGAACTCTCACTCCAGTGTCACTACACCACAGACTTGAGACCTATCTATCCGAAGGAAGCGATCCATGCATTAGTCTATCTGGATCAATCATCATCCCCATGATGATCCTATGACCAAGAGCAATTTAGGAATTAACCATCAATGACACATATCTCAAATTTTTAACTCTTTAAGAATATATATCATTATCTTGTTAATCTTTTGGATGATTCATGTACACATAAAATATAAATGATAATATAAATATTCATAAAGTATAAAAATATATCTTAAAAATATAATATGTGTCAGCCAAGATTGGCTTCTAGGACATACATCCAACAATCTCCAACTTGCACAAAAGCCAATCTGTCAAGTACCAAGCCCCATCTTCACAAGACAGATTTTAGTCTTTGGCTAGCCAAGTGACTTACCAGTGGGTTATCCACATCTCATGTAAAGTTTGCTCTCTGCACCTCTATATATTTTTACTTGAGGTAGTCGCATGTTCTGCTGCTCTATGTGCTTGGATATCTGGTGAGACTTAGACTCCTTAGCAAAGGCTATAGTGCCATTGTCTTTGCAGTATAGTGTCATGGCATCTGATGACATGGCATCCAGTTCTACAACTAAAATTAGAATCAGAATACATCCTTCACATCTATAGTGTACTCAGCTTCCATCGATCGATTATTTGAAATCCTTCTAAAATATCGACACAGGAACACACCCCATGATGTAGATATTCTACCATCAATATCAAACATAAAATCTGAATTGGTGTATCCTCTCACTCTTAGTTTTGATTTTTCTTCAAATTAAGAATAAATTCTTAGTTCTTCTTAAGTACTTAAAGATGTTTTCACAGCAATCCAGCACTCTCAGCCTGGATTCAACTGATATCTACTTGTGACATTCACAGTATTATCTATATTAGTTCAAATACATTACATGGTACACATCTAAGCCCGAGAGGATAGCAGACCTCTCTCTGAGATTTTCATGCTGAATCCTTTCAGCATCTAGTCTTTGTACTTTATTTATGAAAACACAAGCATCCAATTACATCTATCTCTATAGATCTTTATATTCTCAGAATATAGGATGTTTGCTTTATATCTTCCATGAAGAAATCTATATACAATTATATTTTAATCACTGTCAGTATTGGACACTCCTACTGACCCTTTTGAAAATACATAAATCTTATTTTCTGATCAAAGAATTTGATCATATCATCGAAATGAATATTTTAATGTCAAGATTATTACAGACTTTGTGATCTCCTATCACGAGAAGTGAAATCTATAAGCTACTCCATATAAAAATCTTCAAAAGATATCCAGTTAGAAAAGCTAATTCACATCTTTTTTTTAGAGTCAATATCTTATGTCATCACATTGTAGGTTTTGGGATCATCTTGAAGAAAAGCGTGGTGGATTTTGTGCATGTATTTTTACAAATTTAAAGCGAAACATATATAGATTAAATAATTTAATCTACAATGCATGCATAGATCAAATCTAAAATCACCATACATGATCTATGATATGAACTAATATGCATGTATCCTAAACTAAAATCTAAAATTCAGCAAGTATAGATCATATCCATATGTAATTAGATCATATCTAATTTATATTTAGATCACATCTAAATATTAATTGAGATCAAAATCTCATACCTGAGTGTAGGTAGTAGATCACCGCATCTAAAATCTGTGGTACTTGATTCTTCATGATGCTTTGCAACCGCACATGCGTCCGACCTCTACAGGTATCCATACGAAGCCCTTGTACTGATCGATCTCTTCGAGAGTGCTAGCTTGTGAGGACATCATGCTTTGACTGATTTAAAAAAAATCATGAAGAAGATGAAGAATAAGGAGATCCTCTTCTTTTTTTTTTTGGATCCACGCATCAGATCTCTACAATAGAGATCAAGAGAAGAATCCTTTCTTCTTAATTTTTTTTCACGCATAAGAGAACCTTTCTCTCTTCCTTTCATGCCCTTAAGAAGAATTTTTCTTCTCTAATTTTTAGTGATAAAAATTAGATCTAATCTAATTTTTTATACTAAAAATCATATAGATTTTTAAGTCTTAAAAGAATCCAAAAAAGAGATCCAAGAAAAGAATCGTTCTACTTTCTTCTTCTCCCTTTTTCTTCTTGATCTAGAACTCTAGGAAGCCCCAAATATCCAACCAAATTTTTTTAATATCTTTTCTCTAAATTTTTATATTAAAAATTAAATCTAATCTAATTTTTATTCTAAAAAAAATTAAAAAAAAAACTCCTTCTTCAAGACTGCACACAAGAAAGAAGACCCTTCTTCTTCCTTGATCTAGAACTCTAGGAAGCTCCAAATGAACAACCAAAATTTTTTATGATATTTTTTCTCTAAATCCTTATATTAAAAATTAAATTTAATCTAATATTTATCTTAAAAAAATAAAAAAAAATTGAAAAAAAAACTCCTTCTTCTTCAAGGCTGCGCACAAGAAAGAAGACCCTTCTTCTTCCTTCTCTTTCTCTCTTTGGAAAGAACTTTTTTTCTCTAATTTTCTACTATAAAATCAGTAGAGGAGCCTCTCTTTAACATCCAAAAATCAGCAAGCAAAACCTCACAAAATCACATCAAGATGGGGAGAAGAAGAGGGGTTGGCATCATGTGGAATTGGGGCATCCAACTCTTGGACTTGGATGCCCCTTCTTGTTTTTGGCGACTAGAAAAAAAAGAGGGAGAGATGCCCTATTTCTCTCACAAAACATAAGAAGGGCATGGCCTTTAGTGGGGTGTGGGATCTCACATTGAAGAGATGTAAAGGCGTGGGAATAAATATCACATGGACTTGGGTTGGTTTAGTTCTATTCCAAATAGGATTCAAGATCTTGTTCCAACTCTAACTAACTCTTGGATCCAATCCTAACCAATTTAAGAATTAGTTATAACAAACTAACTAATTAGATCCTAGTCTAATTATGAAACCAATTAGAGTCCAATCCAATTAAAAATTAGTTAGATTAAAACTTCATTGATCTAGAGATTGATTCTTAATGGATATTAGAAAAGTTTTTGATAATAGGATTTGATCAAATCAAGCCTATTATCCAATAGGGTTTGACCAATCAAAATATATAGAAAATTAAATTGAATCTCATTCAACTCAAAATTTGATTTGCATCTCTGAGATCAATTAGAACAAGCCCTGTTATTCAGTAGGGATGCATCTAATCAATCCAAAACCAATCTAATTGAATCTAATTTAATTAGATCTGATCCAATTCCTATTACTTGATCAAATTGAGATAATTAATAATTAAATTATTAATTAATTATTTTTTTAATTTATCAACTGTTAGTAAATAATTTATTATACCCTTTACATAGGATTAATCATCAATCAAATTAATAATTAAATCCTTCAACAATTCATAATCGTCGATCAGTCATTTGATTAGACAGGTACTTCTATATGTGTGATCCCATAAGTTCGAACCTAAATCGGTTGCACAAGAATAATTTTTGTACTAATCGATGTAACCATCTAGCAATGAGACCCGATGTCTGGATAGGCCAAATATATGGCCAGCAACACTCTAGAATCCATGTGGATATAGTTACTGTATAATTCATCCCTTTGACACTTGATGCTCATGGATGACTAAGGATTAAACTTTCAATCTAGGAAGAGTGGTCCACATTGTGTCTCAATCTCAAAAATTTTGTGACTCTTCACTATGACTACTTTGGCCAAAGTTTTACTAAATTGAAACACAGTGATGCATCATTTCCAATTTTACTTGGAGCGGTCAATCCCATCTTGACTCGCACTCAAACTTCATAAGTACTTAATTATATTCAAAAATCTTCCATCATCGAATTAGAAATTCAGATAGTCCGACATCAAAGCACAGTGAGTTGCTTGCAAGTCATCAAGGCAGTCTTAGATCAGAGGGATACATATACCTATATCCCATCAGAGTAACCTTTGGTAGCAGAGTACTCTGAAAGTGGTCACGCTTAGTAAAATATACTCCTACAAATCATCCATATGACATATCTGTGTCACTGCACGCCTTGATTAAGAGGACAACCAATCAATATGGCATACAATGACCTACACTCGATATAATTATCATCTTTGTAATAATTGTATCATTTGATCACGATCAGGATTTAAGAACTACATGATAAATCTTCCTTTATCATTTTGGAAGTAGCTCTAAGGACTTCATCATAACATATGAGTTTTATTTTAGAAGATGTATTCCTTATGATGAATCTGTCAGATAATATTTATCATGTTATAATTCATATACTTGTATGGAACACAATCATCTACAACCTAGATGATTGATTTTAGGATATATTTTTTATAACTCTCACTTAGACTAAAGCCAATAGATTAGTATCAAATATCCATCTTTCATTTTAGATCATCGAACTCATTGGATCCAATTTCTCTAGTCAATGGGTCGGTCAAGTTCTTCTTTCAATCGATCTTCCTAAGGTCGACTTTATTTCAATCTTATCAAACAAGATGATTGTAATACAAAAAATATTTGGTTCTTAAATAGAACATCAATTCTTCAGTTTAAGCTATGGCTCCAGTACTACTGTCAATACAGAAAGACTGGACCATCAATGGAGGGTGCTACTCCATGCTCGTTGAGGAATTTTTATAACTAAACAACTTTTTTACCAGTATCAAATACCGCAAAGAACTCTGTATCGCAAATAAAATTGGCTACTGACTATTGCATGGAACCTTTCCAGTATGTCACTCCTCTTTTTAGGATAAAAATATAATCTGACATAACTTTATCATTTCGATCCGACTAGAAACTGAAATCAATATTCCATAAGTTTTAAGTCAGACTCTCCATAAACGAGCCATTGATCTTTAGTACTTCACAAATACTTAAGAATAGTTCTAATAACCTTCCAAACGTTTATGGAGAACGGAGATGACAACCAAGCTTTTATTCTCTATAATATAGGGATGTCGTTTTTAATTAAAAAAATTTCATTCAAATAACATAAAGAATACTTTTACAGAACTATCAGCCCATTTGTACATATAGAATTTTGCTTTATTTTGAACAAAACCATATGTTCAAAATATATATTTTAACTTCGAGAAGCTTGATTCAATCTGAATGGACTTGAGGATTGCTACAAGAAAAACTTTTCATCACAGTCAACACTATAACTTTGATAAAATCCTTTGACAATCAGACAGAATTAATAGATCTTCACCTTTGCGTCTATGCCTCTAATCCATCTAGAATCTACTCACACCCTATGGGTCTTACCCCCTTAGGTGAATCAACTAATGTCCATATATCGTTGATCTTCATGGACCTCATTTTAGATTTAATGGCTCCAAGCCACTTCTCAAGGTTAGATCCTTAGATTGTATCCATATGGGAGATCAAATCCCCATCCTGAACTTAGAATCAAAGTATCTATTCGGTTGATATGATACTCTACCATATCTACTCAAGGATGCCTTTACATCGAGCTTCGGATTTGATCTAATCAACTTCAGTTCTATTAGTTTGTGTCAGAGTTGGTTCCTCTACCTATCAAGCTTTATCAAGCTTGATCTTAACGGCATCAGTTCCTTTACCAAGAAACTTCTTTTCAAAAAAGAATGCTTTAAGATTCATGAACATCTTATGTCCATTAGGAAGGTAGAAGAAATATTCTTAATATAATATTTATCCGACCAAGATCCAAGCTAGTCGATTTGTGAATATTTTATATAAGTCTGACACTCCAAATAAGAGAGTATCGAATTATCCAAGTCCATATCTAATATAGAGATTTGGTGATCGATTTGCTCAAAATATTCTTGAGTACATATCAAGTAGTCTCTAAAATATAACCTCAAGCAGACCAGCAAACCCCATAGTGGATCAAACCATGTCTAACAAAATTCGATTCCTCCTTTCAGACATCCTTTTTAAATAGTGATGTCCCAGAAAAGGCCCATTAAGAGAGAATCTAATTTTCTCTAAGATATGTCAAAACTTACTGTAAAGGTATTTACTTCATCAGTCAAACCAATGAATTCTAATACTCTTTGTAGTTTATTTTTCTATCTCATTATGGAATCATTTGAACACTTCAATCGATTTGGATTGTGCTTCATAAGCAAGATGCAACCATGTCAAAATAGGTCGTCAGAGATTTTAATGAAGTAGTAAGTCCTCTTTTGGCACCAATATTCATGAGTGTAAATACATCAATATGTACCAAACTCAGAACATTATTGGCTTATTCATCCTTTCCAATAAAAGGTGACTAAGTCAATTATGCCAAAGGCAGGCTTCAGTGACATTATCTAATCTAGGATGCTAGTCAGACGTGTACATTACACTAACAAGCTATGGTACTGAGTTTATATCATTTTTAATTATCCACTCATTATTGTAGTATCATTCACAATGATATTACAATAATCATACTTATCGATACCATCAATAAGATTGGACATTACTGACAATCACTTAAAATGACATCTTTAGGATTGAAAATAAGTTTGATGATTTCTAATGTTAAGACTAGAATAGACTTTCATTTCTTACATTTAGGAGTATCTTATCATTTTCAAACCTTCTACTATCCTGAAATCTTTTATAATTATTTGCAAATATGACTTGTACTGTCAGTATCCTATACCCAAGTAGTAGTATTACCAATAGAGAAACTTCAAGGAGTTATTATATAACTATTTTGACCAGCAATCATTTGTTGTTTTCTTTTTTAAGCCTATTTGGGTTAGTCTGAGATTTTTTGATCAATTAGCTCTAAAACTATACTCAACTTCTGATACTGGCTATCGAAGTTAGATCTGATAATATTTTCACTGTCTAACAGTGAAGAGAGCGATAATTTTCTAACCATTTCTGAAAAAAGAATAATTGACCTATCAATATATGAACTACTTTAAGCCTAAAGACTTGGACTTTAGTTTAAAAGTTCTCCCACTATTTTATATGAATTGATAGCCTCTACTTCCAATTCAAAAAATTACCTTAATTCCTTAGTGGATACTAGAATCCACACAGATTGTATATAAGTCTGAAGATGGCTCGATCAACCCATATGCATCTATGGGTAGGTTTTCAACCAATTATTTCTCCAAACAACTTCTAGTATTTAATTTTATATTAGATTTTATTTCAGTAGGTGATGGGCCTCTACTGAAAGTTCCGATTAGGTCCAACCATTAACATGAACCTACTCAGTGATTCTAGCCAAAGAATGATCAGGCCTGATGATGGCTCAGTCAACCTGACCACCATTAGATAGTTCAACAGAGTCATCATATGATGAATGATAATTTCATCATTCAGAGAGAATACCAGACGGATGGCACCTACAATGTCAATCTAAAATAATAGACTCATTATCATTCATCTTAATGGAAGGCTATGATTTAGTTATCCACATAATTAGCTCATTTTATAGACCTAATAATTTAGAAGATTTGATTAAATCTTTTAAAAGATATCAATCGATCACAAGTCATAAATCCTCCCACTGACTTCATCAAGTCATGTAAAAGACTAGAGACTAATTGATCCGACCGACACATCGTAAATCCTCCCACTGACTTCATCAAGTTATGAGAAGGACTAGAGATAAGTCGGTCCAATCGACAAGTCGATTCAGGGCACCTAAATCAGTCATACTGATTAACCTTAACAATATGGATCAACTCGAGTCACCTAGCGATCTAATCAGCCTAATGACTCAGGCTCAACCTTTAAGCCTCAATCAAGATCCATTTGGTTTAATCAAAGATATGGACTCGATCATTTACAACTATTATTTTTGATCTAAAGTACCCTTGATCTAATGTAAATCAACTATTAGTTAGATTGGATCAACTACTCTTTTTAGTCCATTAAGTCTTTGATTCTAACCTTAGGTCTAACCCAATTAAAAGGATCTGATTTGAGCTAACCCATGTCTCATATTTTATGCAATATCATTAGATATTTAATCATAATTCTAGATCTAAAATATATTTGTTAACTCTTAATTAAGTATAGCATTAACATCGGTTAAGATTATTTATTGAAACTATTTTAATTTTGTAAAATAATTTTACATCATTTTTATGCAAAATTTTTTATTTCGAAAACTATATCGGCTCACCCCTAAACTGAGTTGGTTCACTTCAGTAGGTCGACTAAGTCTGATACTTGATCGACTAACTGATCATGAACAATAACCATTACTGTTTGGCCTGAGACAATTAGGTCGAGTCAGTCAACACTGAACTGATTAAAATAGGAGACTGGGTCGACTCAGTTCAAAACTAGTCGGCTCAGTTGGCATGCCAATATGTATCACATAGTTTCAAAATTTTCACATAAACTAAAATAAAATCAATCATAACAAACTTTAGATCATATCTAAATATTTTATAATTTTAAATTTTATTTTTATAATAAAAATAATTTTAATCATATAGATTAGATGTTCTATTTTTCATACAATTCATGCTTTGTATCACATACAACAAATCCTAAGATTTTAACATCTAAGGTTTTACAGAAAAGTAAGTTCTTTCTTTCACGTTCTTCTTCATGGGACCTCACAATGGCACCCCTACACGTCATAAAGAGCACCCCATTGAATAGAAAGAGAAGGTCATGTAACCCTACTTGCTCCTATGATCGGATGGCCTGGTGATTATCCAATCTGAGTACTTTGCTACTCAGAATATCTAATCTAATTCATATATCATATATGAAAAAAAAAGATCTAATCTAAATTATATTAGATCTGATTTTACAATAGATCATATCTAAAATCAGATCATAATACATCTCATGCATTGCTAAATTTAGATTTTATCTCTACATGCATATATGTTCATGTCATAATGAACCTTCACTCTTATACTATTTGAAGGGAAGCATGGTAGGTTTTGTGCATGCATTTTTAAAAATTTATAGTAAAACATACATAGATTAAATAATTTAATCCATAATGTATGCATAGATTAAATCTAAAATTACCATACAGGATCTATGGAATGAACTAATATACATGTATTCAAAACTGAAATCTAAAATTCAACAAGTATAGATCATATCTATATGTAATTAGATCATATCTAATTTATATTTAGATCATATCTAAATATTAATTGAGATCAAAATCTCATACCAGAGTGTGGGTAGTAGATCACCACATCCAAAATACATGATACTTGAATCTTCATGATGCTTGACAGTCGTACACACGTCCGGCCTCTACGGATATCCACACGAAGCGCTTGTACTGATCGATCTCCTCGAGAGTGCTAGTTCATGAGGATACCATTCTTTGACTGATCTAAGAGGAATCATGAAGAAGATGAAGAATAAATAGATTCTTTTCTTTTTCTTTCTGGATCCACAATCAGATCTCTACAATAGAGATCAAGAGAAGAACCCTTTCTTCTCAATTTTCTTTCACGCCTAAGAGAGAACCTTTCTCTCTTTCTTTCACACCCTTAAGAAGAATTTTTTTTCTCTAATTTTTTATAATAAAAATTAGATCTAATCTGATTTCTCATGCTAAAAATCATATAAATTTTTGAGCTCTAAAAAAATTCAAAAGAGAGACCCAAGGGAAGAACCGTTCTTCTCTCTTCTTCTCTCTTTTTCTTCTTGATCTAGAACTCTAGGAAGCCCCAAATGTCTAACCAGATTTTTTTTAATATTTTTTCTCTAAATTCTCATATTAAAAATTAGATCTAATCTAATTTTTATTTTTAAAAAATTTAAAAAAAATCTGAAAGAAGAACTTCTTTTTTTTCAAGGCTGTGCATAAGAAAGAAGACCCTTCTTCTTCCTTGATCTAGAACTCTAGGAAGCCTCAAATGCCTAACTAAATTTTTTTTAAATATTTGTTCTCTAAATTTTTATATTAAAAATCAGATTCAATCTAATTTTTATCTTGAAAAAAAGTAAAAAAAAATTGAAAGAAGAACTTCTTCTTCTTCAAGGCTGCACACAAGAAAGAAGACCCATCTTCTTCCTTCTCTTTTTCTCTTTGAGAAGAATTCTTCTTCTCTAATTTTCTACTATAAAACTAGCAGAGGAGCCTCTCTTCAATACCTAAAAATTAGCAAGTAAAGCCTCACAAAATCACATCAAGATAGGGAGGAGAAGAGGGGTTGGCATCATATGGAATTGGGGCATCCAACTCTTGGACGCCCCTTCTTATTTTTGGCGACTAGAAAAAAAAGAGGGAGAGATGCCCTATTTCTCTCATGGAACATAAGAAGGGCATGGCCTTTAGTGGGGCATGGGATCTCACATTGAAGAGATGTGGAGGCATGGGAATAAATATTACATGGGGTTGGGTTGGTTGAGTTCTATTCCAAATAGGATTCAAGATCTTGTTCCAACTCTAACTAACCCTTGGACCCAATCCTAACCAATTTAGGAATTAGTTATAACAAACTAAGTAATTGAGTCCTAGCCAATTATGAAACCAATTAAGCCCTAATCCAATTTAGAATTAGTTAGATTAAAATCTCATTGATCCTGAGATTGATTCTTAATAGATATCAGGAAAATTTTTGATAATAGGGCTTGATCTAATCAAGCCTATTATCCAATAGGGTTTGACCAATCAAAACATATAGAAAACTAAATTGAATCTCATTCAACTTAAAATTTAATTTGCATCCCTGAGATCAATTGGAACAAGCCCTGTTATTCAATAGGGATGCATCCAATCAATCCAAAACCAATCTAATTGAATCCAATTCAATTAGATCTGATCCAATCCCCATTGCTAGATCAAATTGAGCCAATTAATAATTAAATTATTAATAAATTATTTTTTTAATTTACCAACCATTAGTAAATAATTTATTACAATCTTTGCATAGAATTAATCATCAATCAAATTGATAATTAAACCCTTTAATGATTCATAATCGTCGATCAGCCATTTGATCAGACAGATACTTCTATGTGTGTGACCCCATAGGTTCGAACCTAAATCGATAGCACAAGAATAATTCTTGTACTAATCGATGTAACCATCTAGCAATAGGAACCGACATTCGGATTGGCTGAATGTATGTCCAGCAATACTCTAGAACTCATGTGAATATAGTTACCGTATAATTTATCCCTTTGACTCTTGATGCTCAAGGATAACTAAAGATTAAACTGCCAACCCAAGAAGAGTGGTCCACATTGTGTCTCAACCTCAAAAATCCTGTGACTCCTCATTAGGACTATTTTGGCCAAATTTTGCTAAATTGAAACACAGTGATACATCATCTCCAATTTTACTTGAAGCAGTCAATCCCATCTTGACTCACATTCAGACTTCATAAGTACTTGACTGTACCCAAAAACTTTCTGTCATCGAATTAAAAATTCGGATAGTCCGGCACCAAAGCACAATGAGTTGCTTGCAAGTTACCAAGGTAGTCTCAAGTCAAAGGGAGACATATACTCATATCCCATCAGATCAATCTTTGACAGTAGAGTGCTCCAAAAGTAATTACACCCAGTAAAATGTACTCCTACAAACCATCCATATGTCATACCTGTGTCACCACACACCTTAGTTAAGAGGACAACCAACCAATATGGCATACACTTACCTACACTCGATATAATTATCATCCTTGTAACAATTCTATCATTTAGTTACGATCAAAATTTAAGAACTACACAATAAATCCTTCTTTATCATTTTGGAAGTAGCTCTAAGGACTTCATCATAATATATGAGTTCTATTATGAAAGATATATTTCTTATGATGAATCTACCAGATAATATTTTTTATTTTATAATTCATATACTTGTATGGAACACAATTATCTACAACCTAGATGATTGACTTTAGGATATATTTTCTAATACATCTTTATGTTCCCCATCTCTCATAAGAAACGACTTTCTCTATATCCTCTGTTAAGCATACCCAAGTACCTTTCGAGAGGATTGAAGATCCTACTATATGTACAAGGTGAAGGAGGAATATATACATACTGGCTCATCATGAATAGGGTCTTTAGGTCTTATAACTCGCTGCTCTTTAGAGACACTCTCTTCGAGCTTAACCTTCCTCTCACTACTTCATCTTGGTTAAATAATTTTTTAAGAAGATAGCATATCGGGTCACAATCACATTGCAATCCTTTCAGAAGATAGTATCCCAAACTCTTTTAGAATGAGCTTTATAGACCTATCCTCTAACATATCCACTTACTGTCCTTGACACAGGCTAGACATCCTTGGATCTTGAAATAAGCAAGATTTAGTTCTCACCATGCCATATCTCATATAGTGGGGTAGGAACAGGTTTAGAGAAAATCTAATTTCATAGAAATAAAGCATGTTTCTAAAGAAATAAAATAAATCAATGAAGTCCATCATGGACCAGACTATATCTCATATAGTCCCATGACTCTTCATATCTCGTTGAGTTGAGATGTACTAAGAGATGTCTAATATGAAACTATGCTATTTTATGAGATAATTGAAAAAAATTTTTCTTTGGTATTGCATCGTCAATCTGATCGAAATACCTTTAGAAATTTTTCGATTTGCTTCTCTACTTTACATCTGAATAATTTGAACCTTTCAAAAATTTTAGATTTGTATCTTATATACTTACCCATACTATGACTGATCATCGATAAAGGTAATGAAGTAGAGATAACTCCTTTGTTAGCACATCACATAGGCTACATACATCAAATGTGTTCAAGGATAAATATCTCAGTGGTCCTTCTTCTCTTGTCCCATAAGAGTAGCTTGGTCATATTTCATCAAAGTGATGATGCACAAACTAGATATGACTCAGCAGTCAATAAGCCCAAAAGCTCATATATCTTCAGTTTGTTAATCATTTCTTCTCCAATATGACTTAGCCTAAGGTTCCACATATACTCAAGGTTTATCTCAATTATAGATCTCTCAAATCCAATGGCATTCACCACTTGCTCAATTAAATTTACAGATGCATCACCATGCAAATGATAGAGACCATCTCTAAAAACTAAATCCAAACAATAATTACAAAGGACATATACCCATAGCAACAGTAGTAATTCTTATCCTATTACCAATTTTAAGGGTTATTTCCTTAGCCCTCTACCTTTTCATAGACTCTATAAAAATCACTAGAGTCTATAACTCAACTGGAAGAAGAAAAAATTGTAAAGATAGTATTGAGCAATTTCGACATGCCTACTCTATGTGTGTCTTTATTTTTTTAGGCTCTCCAAGTATTTACCTCTGAACTCTTTCAAAGTTTTTTAGTTAGCAACAATTTGATCAATTCAGATAAGATGCCAAGATGGTCATTCTTATGGTAGTTTACTATAAACTATCCATATAAACTAATCAGAGATCACAGGATCAAATTCACAAGTAATTCTTTATGCATGATCATGTCGAGCCTTTTAAGATCTTTAATATCTTTAATCATTATCAAATAACGATCATAGACTGACTGCCCATCACGCATCACATGCATTGTGTGACTCTAATCACCTCACAATACTTGTAGATGAATCAATGTGTCGTTGGCAGTGAACATGTGCTCATGCATATGTTGGAGTTCATCTAACATGGACTTCAATATATAGCACCTATCTTTATTGTCATTGTCCATCCACTCATCAAGTATAGCTCGTTGACTTTGGGTTGGAGAGGTTGTTAACATCAAAATAGCCTGGTAGAGAACATCACTTAATTAAGAATGATTCTTAAATTTATGAGCCAGTCCATGTAATTGGTTTCAGTTAATCAATTGATATGTAGGATTTGATCTAGAGGGTTGGAAGCGGACACAATAAACAACAAAGAGCAAAGATTCTAGTTGGATATTTATACTTATTTTATAATTTACTCTACAAACTTTTAGATGCAAAAGAGACTCTTATTATTTTATCAGATCTCCTACACTCTTCGGATGAAGAAATGAAAATTCTAACACGACAATTAGGTTTTTAGTGGATGCTGTGGTCCTACCGATGTCGTGCACCTCACCTAATAGTTATTGGTAATATGAATAAATATCGATGCATGGATAACTCTTTGTCCAGATACTTCTCTAAGCATGTTGTAGCGACTTGATCTTTAAGTCATGTGGACTTATCTAACAGTTATTGCCCGTACTCTTTAGTTAAGTCAGACCCACCATTCACAAGTAGGTACAAAGCCATCAGTGGGTTCCTTACCTAATAGTTATTGGGCCCAACCCCATCTTTACCTTGGAGCAACTTTTTTCTAATAGAGTGATTACATATTTTCGATGCAACTGAACCACTGTGACCAATCGAGACAATCAACATTGATAGCATGTCCACACATCTACAATGGTGGAAGACCATTGGACTTAATATTTATGGAGAGATTTGAATTTAGATCTCATCTAATCAATCATCACATGACTGATCTAATTGGCATGGACTAAATTAAACTGTCAAGCAACCATATTTAAGACTCAATCTTTTAAATTGGCTAGGTAAGTGAAGATCGATGGGGGTCCCCCCGTTGCTTTCCTTAGACACCAATAAATTAGCCAGATCAGTGAATGAAATCAATTAAATAACCATCTTTCAATTACTTGCCTTAGACACCAATTGATTAATTGATCCAAATAGGTTAGCTTAGGTGAATCAGATTCGAGCCATAGAGTCGAATTAGGTTCTTAGGTTAATTGATTCTACACAAAGGTGTCAATCGATTTGATCAACAATAATTGTATGATCTTGAGCTTTATTAACCTCATCTTAATCAACACTTGACTTGATTCGATTAACTACTAAATCAATTTTGATCCAATATAATCAAATCAGAAATCTTAGATGTAATCCAATTACATGACCTAATTTGATCTACCTATGACCAATCCTTCATACACAAACACTAATTTCAGATCTTAAATCTAAATTTTTAGATCTAAATTCTTTATTTGAAAAGTAAATTTTGATCTTGAAATAATTTTTAAATCATATATATAAATATATATCATATACATGAACAAATTTAGGTCATAGAAATAAATTTCAATCCTAAACATGCCATCATATATCATATATATGAATCAAAATAGACTTGAAACTCTTTTTAGATCTAAACAATAAAACATATATCACATATATGTTGAAAAAATTAGTTCTAAAATTTTATTTAATTAAAAAATTTAATATCATTTTAGGACAATCATACAGTATAACAAGTTATGCCAGGGCAATCTTATGTCAGAATAATATCAAAAACTTTTAGATCTAAATTTTTTTTCTATAGATTTTAGATCTACATCCTAATCTTATGCATATGACGTGGCTCTGATACCACTGTTGGAGTTTCATGATTTCATGTATGCAAAATTTTTCAAAATGAGTATGCAATAAAATTTAAAAATTTTTAGATTAAATCTAATTTAATTTAAGCATGCATAAAATCAAATCTTAAAATCATAAACAAGATCATCATATATGAGATAGGATTTAAATATAAAAATTAAATAAAAAAATATAAATAAAAAATATATCTTGGTATGGATCAATCTTCACCATAAATTGATGATCATGGATATCTTCCGAAGGTCCCTTGAAGTCACACAAGTATCCGACTTCTACGAGTATCCATACGAGACTTTGATCTGATCAGAAGCTTATTGATCTCACCGGAGTGCTAGCTCTCTTGCAGAGATCGCATCTTGATAGTTAAAAATCTTCTTTTCTCTCAAGACACTCTTAGAGAAGAAGAAGAATATAGGAGGATGTTGATCTCTATGCTAGAGATCATAAGAAGAACCCTTTCTTTTCTTTTCTTTCTAAAACCCATACGCTAAATTTTTACACTGGAGATGTAAGAATTTTATCCAATTTTTGGATAAAAAGAAGAAGAGAAATCCATATCCAAATATGGACAAAAGAGAGAGAGGAGAGTCCCCAATAGCCAACCTTTGGTTGTTGTAAGAAAGAAGGGATATGGACACACAAACCTCATGCCATAGCCCATGATGCTGTGCCTCTCTTCTCCCTTGAATTTTCATGCACATCTCTCCATCTTTTTAGCATCAAAACCTGATCCCTCTCTGATTGTTTCATGCCCCATAAGGTGCTAGGTTTAAATAGGAAGGGAGTTGGAGTTTGGTTAAAAGATAAGAGTCCAAACTCCCTTGGACTCTAAAACTTTTATGCCACCCAACCTTGCTTCTATTTGCGCCTAGGTTTCACATGAAAAAGAATTAAATATCCCATGAATTTTACATGCTAAAAAGAGAAGGGTGTGGACCTCTTACATGCACAAAAGAAAGGGAGAAAATGGGCGTCCAAATCCAAGTAGGCGCGGGGCTTTGATTGGCGCATGGAAAGGGAGGAATTTTAATTTCATGAGACTCTTCTTTAAGTGGCTGATTTAAATCAATTTAAATATCAATCAATCCTAATCATATTAAGAACTGATTAGATCTAAATAGATAGAAATTCAAATCTGATTTGATGCCCAAACTATTTAGATCAGATGTCACATAATTAGAGTAGGAGTCCTAGTTCTTTTGGACTCTTTTTTGGTGCTTAAGTCAAACTCAATTTAATCTTAATCCAATTAGAATTTGGTGCACCCATAAAAATAAAAATTTTTAATCCAAATAGCAACTCAAACATTCTTGTTTAGATCCTAGTCTAATTAAGAATTGAGTCAAATCCAAATTCTAATTCAATTAGAAATTATCCTCCTATCCAATTCGATTATCTTATAACCCAATTAGGTTTGATCAAATCAAATCCATATCAAATCAAATTAAATCTAATTTAATTTGACTTGATGCAAGCCCTATAGCTCAATTAAATTGAGCTAATTAGCAATCCAATTGTTAATTAATCCTCCTATAACTCACTAACTCTTTAGCGAGTTACTGAATACAACTTTTGCATTGGATCAATCATCAATCAAATTGATAATCAAATCTTATCATAATTCATAATCATAATTCAACCATCTGATCAGTCGAAATTCTCTTTGTGTGTAATCTCATAAGTTTTATTCTGTCTGGTAGTAAGATATATTATGATCCTTATCATAATATTATTGAAACTCTTTTCAATGAGTTGGAACTGTTCCAACTCTATCCACCAAGGATCATCGATCATCAAGATAATGCTCGTGGGTCTCACAATCCATCTGTTGGTGCAAAAATCTACTTGCACCGGAGAAGCTGGAGTCGCGATCGTCGTCGGGACCTGCAAAAGAAGTCTAAACCAGAGGTGGGGTTGCTCCGACAAGACCCTCTGACGCTCAAGTCAGTTCTCTGCCTCAACAAGAATGGAGTGCTCGAATGAAAATTTTAACAGAGTTTCTAGGTAAAAATGAGAGCTTATAGAATAACGTATCTGGGGTCCCCTTTTATAGGTGGAGGGGGCTGCAAGCTGATAGCGACATCTGTAACCGTCTGGTAGTGGGCTGCCTAGGGTCAGACGGAGTTTGTTGCGAAGAGTAGTGGAGTAGACCCATGGCTATCACCGAAGCATGCCACGTGGAGTCTGCCGCAGGGAGTGGAGCGGCGTCCGTTGTCGTGACTTGCCAGGGGATGGAAGAATCGCATGGTATCCATCGCAGGAAGTGGAGCAGTGCTGTGGCCGTTACTGCGGCCTGCCAGGGAGTAATGGAGCCGCATAGGATCCACCGTAGGGAGTAATGGAGCCGCATAGGATTCACCGAAGGGAGTAATGGAGCTGCATAGGATTCATCGAAGGGAGTGGAGCAGAATCGTGGCCGTTACTACGGCCTGCCAGGGAGTCTAGACTTATCGGCTGAAGTTCGATTGGAGTCTGTAGCTGGAGAGAGGTGGCTAACTATCCGTCTGAGAGGAGCCTGGAGTCCGGCTCTCGCAGGAGCCCGGACGGAGTCTTCTTTCAATTGAAGTCGGGGATGAAGTCTGGCTCCCACAGGAGCCCGGACGGAGTCTTCCCACAGCTGGGGCTGGAGACGAGGTCTGGTTCCCATAGGAGTTTGGGCGAAGTCTATCTGCAATTGAAATTGGTAGTGAAGTCTGGCTCCCGTAGGAGTTCGGATGAAGTTTACCTGCAAGTAGAGTCGTGGGCGGAGTCCGGCTTCAATAGGAGCCCGGACGGAGCCTGTGGGAGAAGTCGTGGGCGAGGTCTGGCTCCCGTAGGAGTCCGGATGAAGCTTACCTGCAATTGGAGTCAGGGATGAAGTCTAGCTCCCATAGGAGTCCGGACAAAGTTTACTTGCAGCTGGAGTCGTGGGTGGAGTCCGACTCCCGTAGGAGCCCAGGCGGAGCTTGCGGGTGAAGTCGTGGGTGAGGTCTGGCTCCCGTAGGAGTCCGAATGAAGCTTACCTGCAATTGGAGTCAGGGATGAAGTCCGGCTCCCGTAGGAGTCCAGACGAAGTTTACCTGCAGCTGGAGTCATGGGCGGAGTCCGGCTCCCGTAGGATCTCGGGCGAAGCCTACGGGTGAAGTTGTGGGCGAGGTCTGGCTCCCGTAGGAGCTCGGGCGGAGCCTGCAGGTAAAGTCATGGGCGAGGTCTGGCTCCCGTAGGAGTCCAGACGAAGCTTACCTGCAATTGGAGTCAGGGACGAAGTCTGGCTCCCGTAGGAGTTCGGATGAAGTTTACCTACAGTTGGAGTCGTGGGCGGAGTCCGGCTCCCGTAGGAGCCCGGGCAGAGCCTGCAGGTGAAATCATGGGCGAGGTCCGGCTCCCGTAGGAGTCCGGACGAAGTTTATCTGCAGCTGGAGTCATGGGCAAAGTCCGGCTCCTGTAGGAGCTCGGGCGGAGCCTGCGGGTGAAGTCGTGGGCGAGGTCCGGCTCCCGTAGGAGTCCGAACGAAGTTTACCTGCAATTAGAGTCAGGGATGAAGTCCGACTCCCGTAGGAGTCCGGACGAAGTTTACCTGTAGCTGGAGTCGTGGGCTGAGTCCGGCTCCCATAGGAGCCCGGGCAGAGCCTGCGGGTGAAGTCGTGGGTGAGGTCCGGCTCCCGTAGGAGTCTGGACGTCGTGAAGAATCCAGTTGACGCTGGTGGGGTCCTGTCCGTCGGCAAAACTTGGGAGTGTGGCGGAGGCTCGACCGCCCGGGAGGTTTGAAGAGATGTTGCCAGAGGCCGAAAGTCAGTTGGGTCCCCGGAGGGTCACTCCCATCACGAACTTCGGCTGGGGGGTATTTTATACCCAACACTAGTCCCCCTACTTTCAAGTTTGAATTTTGAATGAAGAAAGTACAGAAAGATTGTCACAGCCGAAGTTCTTCCCTCGATGTCCGCACGCGATCATTCTCAGATATTTTGGCATTTAATATGCGCATGCTGAAGCCTTTTTTCGATTAAGGTGACCCGAAGAGTCTTTTCGGAACTCCCACCAGGGCATGATCCCAAGCATCACGCCATGAAAGTCTGCGAATGGTCAACCATAGGTCACGGTGAGTGGGACATGCGGTGAGCATTGGTTGGCCTAGGGACACCTGCCACCATAATTACGCCAGGCTCCGTCGCCTATTTAAGCCCCCACCTCTCCTCCAGAGGCTTCACTTCGCCTGAGGGATGACAACTTTCCTTCGCCTGAGAGCTTAGCCACTCAGCCACTCCATCGGTGCCCCTTCCGGCTCCAAGCGTCCCTCGCACTGGTCTTTGCCATCTCCACCGGCTCTCAGCTGCTTCTAGTCCCCCGAATCTCTCCACGGGGTTCCCCTACATGGGCCTCCGCTCTGGAGGCCAATCTTCAGATGATGCCATGGGCCAAGAAGAGTACAAGGAGGAGAACAGCAGTCTGTGAATTCTTCGATCGTCGAACTACCGTCGAGGGTTCCTGCCGCCTTAAAGGGGGCTCGAGGGAGAATTCCTTTAACAACAGGGGTTTAATAATGGGGACAATCGATGTAAGCATTCTGCCTGAGAATTTTGGAGTAGTTGAACGGGGTGACACCGGTCAAGGGGGCGGAGCTGTTATTACAGGCCGAGGCGGGATCCTTGATGTCGTCGGGGCCGAGGGACCAGAAGCGATCGGCGTCGACGGTGGGGCAGTAAAACTTGTTGCGGGGATGGTGAAAATAGCGCATGTCGATCTTGCCGGAACGCCTAGGATGATGGTTGTCATGGAGCATCCGATGATGGTGCATATCTCCGGTGCCATTGCTACCTCCAGGGTAACTCTGGTTCTTCTTGAAATAGGTCATCATCGCCGCTGCCATTGCCCTTGCTGCCCCCTGAAATCTATCCCATCCTTTTCCCCCTAGGGTTGGGATTTCGGAGGTGGAGCGGAACGAGGCGGGGGGCGAGAGCCGAGAGGCTTGTCACACATGCTGGAAGATGCTGCTGGGAAGGATAGAATCGGGAAGAGAAGTCTACATCTCGAAGTAGCCTTCGATGTGTCCCTTTCAAGTCTTGTAATAATGTTTTATTTTTTTGGCTCTCCGGGTCTTGTAACGTACATCAAGGAATGGGAAAGAGATTTTGTTACCTCGTTTGCGCATTGCGTCGAATTGTTGTCTGCCGAACTTCCTTTCTTTACCATTGTTGCGGTTGTATTTCCTTCTCTTTACTCTTCTTTTTCCTCTCTTTTCTCTTCTCTCTTTTTTTTTTTTTTGAATTTTTTTCTCTGCTCTTGGTGGGGCTACGGGAGTTCGGCTCCCGTGAGCGAAGTCGGGGCGAAGTTCGGCTCCCGTGAGAGTCCGGACGGAGTTTACCCGCAAGCGATGTCGTGGGCGGAGCCCGGAGTAGAAGACAGAGTCCGACTCTCGTAGGAGTCCGGACGAAGTCTTCCTATAGTCGGAGTAGAAGACGGAGCCCGGCTCCCGTAAGAGTCCGGACGAAGTCCGCAAATGAAGTCGTGGGCGGAGCCCAGCTCCTGTAGGAACCCGAGCGAAGCCTTCCCGCAGTCGGGGTCGAGGATGGAGCCCAGCTCCCATAGGAGTCTGGGCGAAGTCTGCCTGTGGCTAGAGTCAGAGACGAGATTTGGCCTCCGTAGGAGTCCGATCGTAATCCGTCTGCAATCAAGGTCAGGGACGAAGTCCGGCTCCCGTAGGAGTTCGGACAAAGTTTACCCGTAGGTGAAGTCGCGGGCGGAGCCCGGCTCCCGTAGAAACCCGGGTGAAGTTTGTCCACAGTTGAAGTTGGAGGTGGAGTCCGGCACCCGTGGGAATCCGGATGGAGTTTACCGACGGTCGAAGTCGGGGACGAAGTCTGGATCCCGTAGGAGTCCGGACGGAGCCTTATTGCGAAGGGGCCGCTTGGGAAGGTCCCCCCTTCCGGTCTAAAAAGAACCGGTCCTTCGACTTTGCTCGAGTTAGGGCGAGGTTCTCCTCCTGTCCCTAACAGGGCTGTCGGGGCACATATGGGCGTTGCAGGGCCTCTCCCCCCATCCGGTCTAAAGAGAACCGGGCCTTCGATTTTGCTCAAGTTAGGGCGAGGTTCTCCTCCTATCCCTAACAGGACTGTGGGGGCGCATATGGGCATTGCAGGGCCTCTCCCCCAATCCGGTCTAAAGAGAACCGGACCTTCGACTTTGCTCAAGTTAGGATGAGGTTCTCCTCCTGTCCCTAACAGGGCTGTGGGGGCGCATATGGGCGTTGCAGGGCCTCTCCCTCCATCCGGTCTAAAGAGAACCGGGCCTTCAATTTTGCTTAAGTTAGGGCGAGGTTCTCCTCCTATCCCTAACAGGGCTGTGGGGGCGCATATGGGCGTTGCAGGGCCTCTCCCCCCATTCGGTCTAAAGAGAATCGGGCCTTCGACTTTGTCGAGACGAGGTTCCCCTCTTGCTTCTGATACAGTTTGTTTGGACTGCCCTGTCGATGTAAGATAGTGCCAAAGGGGGGAGACATGTAGATAGACAACTTTTAATTAAAATAAAGTTATTGGTAGTACATCTGTATGTTTTTCGAGCTCCATGGTCATGGGAGGTCGGCTCCTCTGAGTTCCTTAAGATAATAAGTTCCGGGTCGGACTACTTCTTTGACCTCATACGGGCCCTCCCAGTTTGGGGCGAGATTCCCTCGATCCTGAGGTTGCGAGACAGTGGCCCGTCGAAGCACTAGATCTCCTGCTCTAAAGACTTTGTTCTTGACCCTGGAGTTGTAATAGCGAGCAACTTTCTGTCTGTAAGCTGCCATTCGAACCTGAGCTACCTCCCACCTTTCTTCCAGCAGGTCGAGGTTGGCTTTAAGACCTTGCGAATTTTGATGTTCATCGAATGCCACGACTCGTGCCGACGGGAGTTTAAGCTCAATTGGGATGACGACCTCCATTCCGAAGGCCAAAGCAAAGGGGGTCTCTCCTGTGGGCAGTCTTTGGGTAGTTTGATACGCCGACAACACATGATAAAGTTCGTCCGCCCAAGTTCCCTTCATCTTTTTGAGCCTTGTCTTAATCCCCTACAGAAGGGTTCTGTTAGTCACCTCAGCTTCGTCGTTCGCCTGAGGATGGGCTACTGATGTGAAGTTGTGGGAGATGTTTAGATCTTCATAGAATTCGACGAATCTTGCTCCCGCAAATTGCCGCCCATTATCAGTGATCAGGGTCCTAGGCAGACCGAACCTACATACGATCGACTTCCAGACGAAATCTTGCACTTTTGCTTCTGTGATTTTTGCTAGTGGCTCGGCTTCGACCCATTTGGTGAAGTAGTCGATCGCTACAAGAAGGAATTTCCTCTGCCCCGATGCCATGGAAAAGGGGCCAAGGATGTCCATCCCCCATTGCGCAAAAGGCCATGGGGCACTCAAGGGTGTAAGCTCGGTGGCGGGCTGTCTCTGGATGTTGGCATATCTCTGGCATCGATCACACTTTCTGACATATTCAATCGAATTATGATGCGTTGTCGGCCAATAATATCCTTGGCGGAGCAACTTGTGGGATAAAGATCTAGCCCCCAGATGGTTTCCGCAGATTCCTTCATGCACCTCCCACAAGGCGTAGTCAGCTTCTGAAGGTCGGAGACATTTCAAAAGGGGCAAAGAGTATGATCTCTTGTACAACTTGCCCTCATAAAGGATGTATCGGGAGGCTTGATTTCTGAGCTTCTGAGCCTCTTTTGCATCCTGGGGGAGAACTCCATCTCTGAGATAGGTCATCAGTGGGTCGACCCAGCTGGGCTCATGGTCAATTTCCATCACGGGCCGTGATTCTTCTATGCTCGGGCACTTTAGAACTTCAAAAAGAATGCCTTTGGGCAATTCGGCCCGAGCCAACGTTGCCAGGTTGGAAAAAAGGTCAGCCCTGGTATTTTCCAACCTCGGAATCTGTCTGATGTTGAAGTCGATGAAGGCAGGGACGAGCTCCTTTACCCTTTCAAGGTATTTAGCCATGCTGTCCTCCCACGCCTCATAATTTTCATTGACTTGTCCCACTACCAGTTGAGAGTCGCTGTGGACCCAGAGCCGATCTACTCCCAGCTCTTTGGCGATCCTCAGTCCCGCAATCAGAGCTTCATATTCCGCTCCATTGTTCGTTGCGGAGAACTCAAAATGCAGAGCATACTCCGCGATGATTTTCTCCGGACTGATCAAGATCAGGCCCGCACCTGCGCCTGACATGTTGGAAGATCCATCCACATAGAGGGCCCAAAAGCGATCAGAGGGATCTGCTTCTTCTTTGGGGGAGTTCGGTCGGGGCTTCAGGCCGCCAATTTTGCCTTGTTCAGGTTCGGCCTCCTCTGGGATGGTACACTCCACTATGAAATCTGCCAATATTTGAGCCTTCACTGCTGGCCTGGGTCGATAGTTGATGTCGAATTCTATGAGCTCGATCACCCATTTTGCCATCCTCCCGGAGGCATCCGCCCGGTGCAAAATTGCCTTGATCGGTTGGTCGGTGAGCAGCGTTACGGTGTGCCCTTGAAAGTAGGGTCGCAGCCTCCGGGCTGCAATCAACAAGGCGTAAGTCAGTTTTTCTAATTTGGTATACCTGGTCTCAGCATCTCTCAACGTGCGACTGACGTAGTAGATCGGCCATTGGACTTTCGCTTCTTCTTTGACAAGGACAGCCGCGAGAGCCATAGGAGAGATCGCCAGGTATAAAAATAGTTCCTCCCCAGGCTCTGGCTTTACCAACAGTGGGGGTGAGCCGAGGTAGCTCCTTAGTTCTTCGAATGCCTGCTGGCACTCAGAGGTCCAACAGAAGTTCTTTGGCTGCTTGAGGGTTTGAAAGAAGGGTAAGCACCGTTCGGCCGACCTTGCAACGAAGCGATTCAGGGCCACTACCCTCCCTGTAAGGCGCTGAACCTCTTTTATCGACTTTGGGGCAGCCATCTCCTGGATGGCACGAATTTTTTCTGGATTGGCCTCAATCCCGCACCCCGATACCATGAAGCCCAGGAACTTTCTCGAGGTTACTCTGAAAGCGCATTTAGTCGGGTTCAGCTTCATTTTATATTTTTGGAGAACATCGAAGGTCTCCTCGAGGTCGGCGATGTGGTCCACGAAAGATTTACTTTTTACGAGCATGTCGTCCACGTAGACCTCCATATTACGGCCGATTTGCTCCTTGAAGATTTTGTTCACCAACTGCTGGTAGGTTGCGCCTGCATTTTTGAGGCTGAAAGGCATGACCCTGTAATAGTAAAGGCCATGGTTAGTAATGAAAGTGGTCTTTTCTTCATCTTCTGGTGCTATCCTGATTTGATTATAGCCAGAGAATGCATCCATGAAGGTGAGGAGCTCATGGCCCGAGGTCGCATCCATCAGTTGATCGATTCTGGGAAGGGGGTAGCTGTTCTTTGGGCAGGCTTTATTCAGCTTTTTGAAGTCTATGCACATCCTCCACTTGCCGTTTGCTTTTTTGACTAGGACAATGTTGGAAATCCAATCAGGATAATTGACTTCCCTAATGAATCCGGCTTTAAGGAGCTTGTCCACTTCCTCGGCTATCGCTCTCTGCCTCTCTGGCGCATGACCTCAGATTTTTTCTTTCATCGGTCGATGCTTTGGATCGACGGCCAGGCGGTGCTCCATGACTTTCGTGTCAATCCCTGGCATGTCCGCTGGAACCCAAGCAAAAATGTCTGCATTCTTTCGTAGGAAATCGATGAGATGCGTCCACACCTCCTCCCCCAGGTTGGAGCCGATCATCACTACATGCTCCGCGTTCCCGTCGTTCAAAGGGATCGATACCAGATCTTTGATTGGAACGCCCCTCTCTTCAGTGAGGTCATCGCGAGCATCCAGTCCATCGACTGGACAGGGGTCAAATTGGTCGCTTCTTTGCAGGGCTATGTTGTAGCAGTGTCTGGCCAGGGCTTGGTCTCCTCGGACCTCTCCGATCCGCTGGCTGGTGGAGAATTTTAACTTTAAATGGTAGGTTGATACGATGGCTCGGAGAGCATTGAGGTCAGGTCGGCCGAGGATTGCGTTGTAAGCTGACGGTGCCTTCACCACCAGAAAATTCACCAGAGCCCTGGATTGCCTTGGATATCGACCTGCGGCCACAGTCAAAGTTATTATTCCCTCCGCTGGATCAGCGTCGCCGGTAAACCCTACCAGAGGGGAGCTAATCGGCCTCAAATGGCCGTCAAGGATGGGCATTCTTGAAAAGACGTCGTAGAACAAAATGTCGGCCGAACTTTCATTGTCGACAAGAATGCGGCGAACATCGTAATCTGCTATATTCAAGGAAACTACAACCACGTCATTATGAGGAAATTGAACTCCCTGAGCGTCTTCTTTAGTAAAAGTTATGGGTTCCTCAATCTTTTGTCGCTTGGGGGGTACGGCCAGTACGTTGGTTGCTTCTTGCCGGGATCCTCCCGAGAGGGTGTTGGCGAAATCCGTCGAAGGCCAATTGTCTGACCACTCCATGCCGACGACCATTGCCGGAGGATGTGGGGCTCGGGAACCCAGAGGCGAGATCGGAGCCTGAGATCTGGCTGCGGAGGTCATGGGTCACCGTGTGGATGCCTTACGGGGAGGCATCGGGCAAAGACCAAGTGGAGGAAGGAGGAGAGAGTGCCGAAAAAGATGCCCAGGGGTAGTCCTGTTGAGCGCTCCTTTAAGAACAAGGGTACTGCGAAGACACAGCCCCCCTTCCTCTTGCGCCAATCCTGTTGGTGCAAAAATTTGCTTGCACCGGAGAAGCTGGAGTCGCGGTCGCCGTCGGGACCTGCAAAAGAAGTCTAAATCGGAGGTGGGGTTACTTCGACAAGACCCTCTGACGCTCAAGTCAGTTCTCTACCTCAATAAGAATGGAGTGCTCGAACGGAAATTTTAGCAGAGTTTCTAGGTAAAAATGAGAGCTTATAGAATAACGTATCTGGGGTCCTCTTTTATAGGCAGAGGGGGCTGCAAGCTGATAGCGACATCTGTAACTGTCTGGTAGTGGGCTGCCCAGGGTCAGGTGGAGTTTGTTGCGAAGAGTAGTGGAGTAGACCCGTGGCTATCACCGAAGCACGCCACGTGGAGTCTGCCGCAGGGAGTGGAGTGGCGTCCGTTGTCGCGACTTGCCAGGGGATGGAAGAATCACGCGGTATCCATCGCAGGAAGTGGAGCAGTGCTGTGGCCGTTACTGTGGCCTGCCAGGGAGTAATGGAGCCGCGTAGGATCCACCGTAGGGAGTAATGAAGCCGCATAGGATTCACCGAAGGGAGTAATGGAGCAGCGTAGGATTCGCCGAAGGGAGTGGAGCAGAATCATGGTCATTACTACGGCCTGCCAGGGAGTCTAGACTTGTCGGCTAAAGTTTGATTGAAGTCTGTAGCTGGAGAGAGGTGGCTAACTATCCGTCTGAGAGGAGCCTGGAGTCTAGCTCTCGCAGGAGCCCAGACGGAGTCTTCTTTTAGTTGAAGTCGGGGATGAAGTCTGGCTCCCACAGGAGCCCGGATGGAGTCTTCCCGCAGCTGGGGCTGGAGACGAGATCTGGCTCCCATAGGAGTTCGGGCGAAGTCTACCTACAATTGGAGTTGGTAGTGAAGTCTGGCTCCCGTAGGAGTCCGAACGAAGTTTACCTGCAAGTAGAGTCGTGGGCAGAGTCTGGCTCCCGTGGGAGCCCAGGCGGAGCCTGCAGGTGAAGTCGTGGGCGAGGTCTGCTCTCGTAGGAGTCCGGATGAAGCTTACATGCAATTGGAGTCAGGGACAAAGTCTGGCTCCCGTAGGAGTCCGGACGAAGTTTACCTGCAGCTGGAGTCGTGGGCGGAGTCCGGCTCCCGTAGGAGCCCGGGCGGAGCCTGCGGGTGAAGTCGTGGGCGAGGTCTGGCTCCCGTAGGAGTCCGAATGAAGCTTACATGCAATTGGAGTCAGGGACAAAGTCCGGCTCCCGTAGAAGTCCGGACGAAGTTTACCTGCAGCTGGAGTCGTGGGCGGAGTCCGGCTTTCGTAGGAGCCCGGGCAGAGCCTGCGAGTGAAGTCATGGGCGAGGTTCAGCTCCCGTAGGAGCCCTAGCAGAGCCTGCAGGTGAAGTCATGGGCTAGGTCTGGCTCCCGTAGGAGTCCGGATGAAGCTTACCTGCAATTGGAGTCAGGGATGAAGTCTGGCTCCCGTAGGAGTCTGGACGAAGTTTACCTGCAGTTGGAGTCGTGGGTGGAGTCCGACTCCCGTAGGAGCCCGGGCGGAGCCTGCAGGTGAAGTCGTGGGCGAGGTCTGGCTCCCATAGGAGTCCGGATGAAGTTTACCTGCAACTGGAGTCGTGGGTGGAGTCCGACTCCCGTAGGAGCCCGAGCGGAGCCTGCGGGTGAAGTCGTGAGTGAGGACCGGCTCCCATAGGAGTCTGGATGAAGTTTACCTACAATTAGAGTCAGGGATGAAGTCTGGCTCCCGTAGGAGTCCGGATGAAGTTTACCTGCAGCTGGAGTCGTGGGCGGAGTCCGGCTCCCGTAGGAGCTCGGGCGGAGCCTGCAGGTGAAGTCGTGGGTGAGGTCCGGCTCCCGTGGGAGTCCAGATGTCGTGAAGAATCCGATCGACGCTGGCGGGGTCCTGTCCGTCGGCAAAACTTGAGAGTGTGGCGGAGGCTCGACCGCCCGGGAGGTTTGAAGAGATGTTGTCGGAGGTCGAAAGTCAGTTGGGTCCCCGGAGGGTCACTCCCATCACGAACTTCGGCTGGGGGGTATTTTATACCCAACACCATCAATGACATCTAGTAGTATGTAGTGACAATCCAACAGAATAAAAGATGATGAACCTCTAGGTGTAGTTAACATATGATACAGTTTCTCTATCGTGAGTTTCGATCAGATGGCAAGTCATGGATGAATCATCAAATCTCATCATCGATCATATGATAGATTCAATTAGCTCAAGTCCATGTATGATCCTCATGGAAACTCTTTTTTATTAATCACACTGCTATGACCATAGACTTAAAAACTCAGCTTCTTAAATCTCATATGACTACTCTCTTCTGCTAGAGTCGATAGATCCCATCTAGGTGTACACCCTACTCCTACAGTGGATCAACTATCACCAACATCCACTATAAGAGCTCATTGAGATCTATGTTTATGTGTTAGTCAAACTCTAGCAATCTCACTACGAGCAGCTATAGCACCACAAGTCAAAGGATCAGTCATACAACTGCAGCATCGAGAAAGTCACTAATGAGTGAGCAGATATCCATATGACTTCTCATGTTGGTCACGCTCAGTGCTAGTTATTTTCTAACAACCACCTGCACTATCGCTCCAGTATCACTACACCGCAGACTCAAGATCCATTTATCCGGAGGAAGCAATCTTGCACTAATTTATTTAGATTAATCACCATCCCCATGATGATTCTATGACCAGGAGCAATTTAAAAATTAACAATCAATGACACATGTCTCAAATTCTTAACTCTTTGAGAATATGTGTCATCATCTTGTCAATCCCTTGGATGATTCATAGACATATAAAAAATGAATAATAATATAAATATCTATAAAGTATAAAAATATATCCTAAAAATATACTATGTATCAGTCAAGATTGGCTTTTAGGACATACATCCAACAGTAAGCTCTCACAATCCACCAGTGACACCTAACAGTATGTAGTGGCAATCCAATAAAATCAAAAATAAACCTCAAGGTATATTTAACATGTGATTCAGTCTCTCTATCATGAGTCCCGACTAGATGACAGTGTTAGATGTGTGCCTTAGATGCCAGATTGGCTGACATATTTCTATACAAATGTAAGGGTAAAATTGTAATTTTGACTATAAATGAATAAAAGGGTTATTCTACTATCACATTGTGTACATTATGCCTGTGATACATCCTTTGAGTTAGTAGAAATTTAATTTATATTTTTAAGAGTTAAAAATTTAAGGCATGAATTTACATAACTAACTCATAAACAGCTCCTGACCATAGGATCATCATGAGGATGGTGATCGATCTGAAAGGTTGGTATACAATCACTTCCTTAGGGTAGATGTATCTTGAGTCTACGGTGTGGAGACATCAAAGTGAGAGTACAGGTATTCATTGAGAACGAAAGTACTGAGCGTGACCACCTCGAGCAGTCATAAGGAAGTCTACCTTCTCATCGATGACTAGCTCGATGCTACAGCTGTGTGTCTAGTTCTTTGACTTGAATTACATCGATAGTTCATCTTGAATGTGTTATAGTTTGACTATGCCATAACTCGATCTCCTAGCCATTTGGAACCCTGAGGTGTATGTTGGCTGTAGTATATTCTTTGTAGAAATCAGATTGCACCAAGATGGGATCTATCAACCTCGGTAGATAAGAATAGTCTTATGATGATCGAAAGATTGAGTCCTTAAGCCCATGGCCATGGCAGAGTGAAATAATGGAAAAGAGTTTTTCATTAAGGTTTTACATCAGACTTGGATTGATCGATTGATTCATATGACTGATATTGGGTTTGACAAGTTCACCTTAACCCTAATTCAGTCGGGACTCATGATAGAGGAACTCAATCACACAGGTAGCTGCACCAAGAGGTTCATCTTCATTTCTGATGGGTTGCCACCATATATTGCTAGGTGTCACTGGTAGATTTTGTGAGCAATTAGAATGATCTTGATGATCGATCATTCTAATTATCTGAATCAGAAGAGTTCTGATCCATCGAAAGGAGTTTCGATGATGTCGATGATGAGATCACGACATGTCTCATTACCATACGGAAATGAACCTAACTGGATCACACAAACAAGAGTTAGAATCTGAATGTCATCAATTAAGCTAGCCCAATTTGATTGATTTGGATTAGATCCAATTAGGTTCAAGAAAATCGTGCTAGCACACGATTGAGCCTAACTTTCTCCTCATGTAATCTTTTCTATCTCGACTGAGCTAAATATGATTTGACTCACCCAGAGAACCTTAAAAAGGTTTCTCACAGTCTGACTGGAGTTAGTCCAGCTTAGAAAAGACTTATCTTAATTCATGAGATGAATTTAAGACAACACCTGCTAATTCCTGTCACCTGCCATTTTTATTTTAGGACATTGGTCAAACGTTGATCCATGGACCTTGGACTGAAGGCCACTTGACAAGAGGTCATTGGAGATTTTTTATGGAGTGTCCACCTGCTAAATTGGACATCAAAGTAGGCACCATATTCAGATTGGGCGTGCGCCCCAAGTGGATAAGGATAGAGTCCCATGAGATGAGGACTCTGATCCCTTGATCAACTTGGACTGTGGGGTGCCAATCTCACTGTGCTTATCCAGTGTTGGCACCAACGGTAGGAGGAATTATGGGGATTCTTATTTGATATGATCAGATGACATCACTCCATCAATCAAAATTTTTTTAGAATTAATTAAAATTTTTTAATTGGTCAAATGATGTGGCACTGCATGGCGTAGCAGGGTCTATTTAAACCCTGTCTGCGTCTAGGGTTTAGAGACTCTGCTCAATACCCAGTAAAAGCCTAGAATCCTCTTCACTTCTCTATGGCCCCTCTGCTCCTTTCCCTCTCCTCTTCGCATCCAAGAGGTTGGGCATCCATCTGGTGCTTGTCCAAGGCGTGGTGGCTCTTTGATTAGAAGGTTGCAGAGATTTGTCGAGAAGCTGCTGCTCCAGCTTCAGAAGATCTTTTGAAGATCTTTCAGATTAGATCCAAATCTAATTTTTAGCACAAAGATTCATGAGGAGAAGATGATCCAGATCCTACTCAAGTGGATATCGGTAGAGGCCAGACAACTGTGTGGCTATTTTAGAACCTCGGGTATTGCTGCGATCATTTACAGGGTAATGTAGTTACCCTAGAGGTATTTCTCTATTCCTCATGATTTTAGATTTAATTTTAGATTTAATATCAGATAATAAGAATTAGATCTAATAGATCTTAGATCTAAAATATTATGAGATAATTTTTTTTGAAATATTCTACCCCAGATCTCATTAGATCTGGAAGATCCTACAAGAAAAAAGTTGGTTTTTCCTTCAACTGGTATCAGAACCAGGTTGATGGCTCTATTTCAGATCTAATTTAGATCTAATTTTTATTTTTATTTATCTAATATTGATGAATTTTAGATATCACATCAGATGTGATATGATTTGAAATCAAAAAAATTTAAAATTAAATCTTAGTAGATCTAACATGTATGAGATGCATGACTAGACTAGGAATAGTTTAATCTATGAATAGTCTTATAGTTTTATATTTTAATATGATTAAAAAATAAATTAGATTTAATTTATTCTCTATTTTTTTGATGTTATAAATATTATATTTAGATCAAAAAATAAAATTTAATTAATTCATAAGATTGATCTATTGCATTCCTAGACTAGTTATAGAATTGTTCTAGTAACTGTCTAGAATAGATTTCATATTGAATAGTTCAATTTAAATCTTATTTTTTTAGATATTATATATGATGTATCAAATCTAAAAGCATGCTAATTAGATCAGATTTTAATACATGAGATATATGCAAAGCATGTATAAGTTAGATCTGAAATTATATATGTGATATGTAACTTAGATCTAACTAGTTTTGTAGTTAAATTAATATTTCTGATTAAGGTGTTCCTCATGGCCGTCCGATCATAAAAATAAAATAGGGTTTAAGACCCTCTCCTCTCATTCAGTGGGATGTTCTTATGGCGTGTAGGGGTGCTGTGCGTTCATCCTTAATTAGAAATCAAAATTTATTTTTCTGCAAAATCCTAGATCTTGAAATCCTAGGATTTATTTTACATGTTTTGTTTATGAACCCAAGACTTAATTAATGAATTAAGCCTATGAAATCAAATTAGGTCTAAAATTGAGAATTTTAGATGTAAGCCATTTTCATAAAATTGGGTTTGGGCTTGGGTAGCTTAATTAGGTCTAGCGGTTGATCAAATCGAATCAAAAATTGGTTAGGTGAAATCATGAAAGCTAATAATTGACCAGATAATAGGATTAAGTCTAGGTCAAGGTTGAATCACATTCATATGTGACTCGATCAAGTTAAGACCTAATTTGGCTCAGTGGTTAGAGCTTGGATTGTAGGCTAACCCAATTAGTTCTGATTCGATAATTTGGTGTCTAAGGTAAGTTGGACATATGCGACCGACTGATTTTTAATTAAGAGCTACTCGACTCAAATGCGTTCTTGTCAAGTTAATGGCATATCCCTCCCACCGGTCTCACTTGGCCATATGTGTCGATCCAGTTCTGATTTGAGATGGCTAACAATTCGAGCTAACCCATGCCGTTAGGTTAGTCATAATTGTTATGACTATGTCAAGTCAAGTTTAATGAGACCTAAATCAAATCTCCCTAAAAAAATATTAAGTCTAAGGTCTTCCACCATTGTGGATGTGCGGGCCCTTCCCGGGGTTGATTGTTCTCGGCTAGTTACAGTAGCTCAGTTGCACCGAGAAGATGCAACTATATCCATTAGGCATTGGATGCTACGGATTAGAGGATGGGTTATGCTCAATATTCTGGATACAGTGAGGGACCCAATCAAGAATCTAGTTCATGCAAATGGTGGGTCTGACTTAACTAAGGATTGGAGCAATATTCTAGGCACAGTGAGCTTCATGAATTAGAGATCAAGTTTTGGGTGCATCATGATTAGAGAATCATTAGACAAGAGTTGTCCACTCATCGGTTGACCCATCATCAATAACTATTAGGTGAGGTGGTGAGCCAGTCGGTGAGACCGCACCACCCACTAGAAATTACTAATCACGGAGATTTTCACATCTCTACCTAGGGAGTGTAGGAATCTGAAAAAATAGTGAGAGCCTAATTTGTTTAAAAATGAAACTCCTAAACAAATTGGTTAAGTCTGATTACAAAATCTAACTAGAAACTTTTGACTCTCTACAGGAAATATGTCTGCATCCAACCCCCTGACCAAAATACTAGACACCCACAGATTGACTGGACCTAATTTCAAGGACTGGTTGAGGAACTACAGAATTATTCTGGGTTTCAAAAAACTGACTCATATCTTAGACCAGGATCCACCTACCATACCAGCACGTCCGACTGCTGAACAGAGAGCATCTCTGGAAAGGTGGATGGATGACGATAACAAAGTCAGGTACTACATGTTGGGTGCCATGTCTGATGATTTGCAGTGCCAGTATGAGAACATTATGACTACCCACCAAATGTTGGCTCACCTACAAGAGTTGTTTGGTGAACAAAGTCGTGCAGCCAAGTATCAAGTCTGCCAAAAACTTTTTAAGGCTAAAATGCATGATGGACAGTCAGTCCAAGATCATTGTTTGACAATGATCAAGGACTTTGAGGAGCTTGAGAAGCTCGGTGTCATCTTAGACAGAGATTTTCAGATTGATGTGATCCTTCAATCCTTGTCTGATGCATATGGTCAGTTCATCATGAACTTTCATATGCATAAGATGTAGTGTACCTTGGCTGAGTTAATGAACATGTTGGTTACGGCTGAGCTTTCTTTGAAGGGTTTAAAAGGCTCAGTCCTTACTGTAGAGCGAACTTCTTCCAAGAGAAAGTCTTTTGGAAAGAAGAAGAAGTCTGCGAAGAAGCAGAAGATGGATGGGAAGAAGAAGAAGCTTGCTGAAAAGGGAAAATATTTTCACTGTAATTCAAACGGCCATTGGAAGCGAAACTGTCCTTAGTACCTGGCCACCCTGAAGAACAAGAAGGATGATCCTTCTTGAGGAATGCTCGTTATAGAATCTAATCTTATGATTTTCTCTACATCCAGTTGGGTACTTGACTCTAGTTCTAGTGCTCATTTGTGCACTTCTATGTAGGGTCTTGAGGAGAGCAGGAGGCTGAGGGATGGGGATATGATCCTATGCATCGGGAATGGAGCAAGAGTTGCTACTGTGGTCGTGGGAACCTACCCTCTGCGATTACCATTAGGATTAGATTTAGTTCTTAGAGATTGTTATTATGTGCCTGCAGCAAGCAGGAATTTGATTTATGTTTCATGTTTAGCATAAGAAGGCTATGTGATTAGCTTTCATAAGAACCATTGTAATATATTTTATGAAAATAATAAAGTTGCAAATGGTTTTCTTATTAATGGTCTCTATCAGCTACATATTGACGTATCTGTATTTCATATCTAGCAAAATGTGAATGCCATGGGAATTAAAAGACCTAGAGATAGTCTAAATGATAGGTATCTGTGGCACCTAAGGCTGGTCATATAGCAGAAGATAGGGTTAACAAATTGGAGAAATTCGGGCTATTGAGTCTGTTGACTTTCGAGTCATATCTAGTTTGTGAATCATGTCTTCAAGGCAAAATAACCAAGCTCCCTTTTACGAGAAATGGGGAAAGGGCCATAGACCTACTTGCCCTAGTACATACAGATGTATGCGGCCCATTTGATGTACCGGCTAGAGGCAACTATGTCTACTTCATTACCTTCACCGATGATATGTCTAGGTACGGGTATATTTTCTAATGAAACATAAGTCTGAAGCCTTTGAAAAGTTCAAAGAATTCAGACATGAAGTAGAAAAATAAACAGAAAAGCCCATTAAGGTTCTTCGATCAGATCGAGAAGGTGAATATCTTAATCAGGAGTTTCTAGACTATCTTAAGGACAATGGCATAGTCTCTCAATAGACTCCACCTAGAACGCTGCAACTCAATGGAGTTTCAGAACAGAGAAATCAGACCCTATTAGATATGGTCCATTCCATGATGAGCTTCACAGACCTCCCTGAGTTTCTTTGGAGATATTATCTCATGATAGCAATATATGTATTGAATATGATTTCCTCTAAAATTGTTCCTACCACACCGTATAAGATATGGCATGGTAAGAGCCAAATCTGAGTCATCTCAGAATTTGGGGTTGTCCGGCTCATGTTAAGAGATAGCAGGCGGACAAGTTAGAGTTACAGGTCTTTTAGAGCTCGGTTCATAGGATATCTTAAAGAGTCATTAGGATACTATTTCTATATTCTGGAAGACCACAATGTGATTGTGAATCGACATGCTATTTTTCTTGAAAAATAGTTTATTCAAGATGGTGGCATCAGAAGAATAATTAAGCTCAAGGAGAATGTCTCCCAAGAGCAACGAGCTAAAGAACCTGAGGAACCAAATCAATTAGAACCAGTCCTAACACAACCTCTTCCACCTCATAGATCGATTAGGATTTTTTGTCCTCCTGAAAGGTACTTAGGTACTATACAAGAGAAAGTAGAGGAAAATGGGGCTCATGGTGATGGCCTCAAGTCATATGATGAGGTGATATCAGATATCGAGTCCGAGAAATGGTTAGAGGCAATGAGATCAGAAATTGACTTGATGCACTCAAACCAAGTCTGGACCTTGGTAGATCTACCTGAAGGTATTGTACCTATTAGCTGTAAATGGATCTTCAACAGAAAGATAGGTGTAGATGGGAATGTGAAGACATTCATGGCTAGGCTCATAGCAAAAGGTTATAGTCAGTGCGAAGGCATTGACTATCAGGATACCTTTTCGACCGTAGCCATGCTAAAAACCATCCGCACGTTGCTTGCTATTGCAGTCTATTTCGATTATGAAATATGGCAGATGGATGTGAAAATGGTATTCTTAAATGGATATCTTGAGGAAGATATCTATATGGAACAGCTGCTTGATTTCACATCCAGTGATGATGATCACAAGATCTGCAAGCTGCAAAGGTCCATTTATGGACTTAAGCAAGCATCTTAGAGCTGGAATACTCGTTTCAATGATGTGATCAAAATATTTGGTTTCATCAAGAACGAAGAGGAACTATGTGTGTTCAAGAAGGTCAGTGGGAGCGCAGTTATCTTCCTCATACTGTATGTAGATGACATCCTCCTGATTGGAAATGATATTTTCATGTTGACCTCAGTCAAAATATGGTTGTCTAAGGAGTTCTCTATGAAAGATCTAGGAGAGGCATCCTTTATACTGGGTATTAAGGTCTATAGAGATAGACCAAATAGGATGCTAGGACTTTCACAGAAGATGTACATAGAGGAGGTGCTAAAAAGGTTTAGCATGGAAAACTCCAAAAGAGGTTTAGTACCTTTTAGACATGGCATTCATCTCTCCAAGAAGAAGTGCCCTAGCACACCTGAGAAGATTGAACGCATGAGCAAGATCTCTTATGCTTCCACAATAGGAAGCCTCATGTATGCCATGCTATGTACACACCTGATATAGCCCATGCTGTGAGTGTCACAAGCAGATATCAGTCGAATCCAAATGAAGAGCACTAAACTTCTGTGAAATGTATCCTTAAGTACTTGAGAAGGACTAAGGATATGTTTCTAGTCTTTGGGAATGGAGAACTCCAGGTTCAGAGATTTACAGACTCAGACTTTATGTCTGATATAGATGATCGAAAGTCAACATCTGGGAGTCTGTTCATTTACAATGGTGGTGCAATTAGCTGGAAGAGTTTCAAGCAGACGGTGATTGCTGATTCCACCATGGAGACAGAGTATATTGCTGCATCGAAAGCTGCGAAGGAGGCATTCTGATACAAAAAGTTTACCGCAGAGCTTGGAGTAATGTCATCGAATGCCATCCCTCTTTACTGTGACAATAATGGTGCCATAGCTCTAGCTAAGGAGTCAAGGTCTCACCAGAAGTCCAAGCATATCGAGCGGCGATTCCATCTGATCTGTGATTATCTCGAAAAAGATTATGTCGAGGTTAAGAGAGTCGACTTCACAGACAATATGGCAGACCCACTGACAAAGCCATTAGGCCAGCAGAAGATCGAAGTTGTTGCCCAGCTATGCAACCGAAGAGGGGGGGGTGAATTGGGTTTCTAAAAATTTTAAACTAAACTTACACCTTATGAAGATTATTTAACAATAGCAAGACAAGTAAGGAGAGTGTAATTGATTCAAGGCTAATGGTTGAATGCAAGAATGCAAGAGAATAAAGAAGTTCTAAAAGGAGAGCAATTAAGCATAACACAAACAAGAGGATTTATAGTGGTTCGGTGCCAACCTTGCACCTACATCCACTCCCCAAGCTCCTACTTGAGAATTTCAATCCACTAAACTGTATTCAACTTGAATACACTCGTCGGAAAGTCTGACTCTAGCTATCCCAAGCTAGTCCACTTATTTTTCGGAAACAAGCCAACCCAATACAATCCGATTCAAGGTTCAGATCAACCTTCCCACGTTTTGAAACCCTTCCAAAACAAAAATAATAACTCAAAAGAAGTATTACAATTAATTGCATAAAAATACAGATGAAGCTCCTTTAATAAGCAAATGAAGCTTTAAATATACTTTACTCAAGTAGAAGAAAGCTCTTTCTGATTTTCTCAAGGTGGTTGGAGACTTGAATGAGTACTTGAGGAGTTGGTGAACTTGAATTAAAAGCTTCTTGAATGCTTTAAGTGAGATCTTGCTTAGGGTTGAAAAGAATGCTTGAAGAACCTTTTTCAAAAATCTCTCTCTTTCTTCTCTATATTTGATTCCCTCCTTTAAGTCTCTTTTTATAACATCAAATAATGGTGGAGAGTAATCTGGGCTGAAATAGAGCTGTTAGAGCACATTAAATGAGCATTAAATACAATTGAAATGGGTTAAAAACTAGCCATTGCGAAACTTTTTCATCACAGGGGTCGACTCATAGGGTCGACTCATGCTCATGGGTCGACTCATAGGGTCGACCTCTGTGGAACAGAACAGAAAATAACTGTTCTGTAATTTTGGCCTGCAAAGCAGCAGAGATCGACTCATGCCAATGGATCGACTCATAGGGTCGACTCACAGAGAGTGCCAGCCAGAATTTCAGCGTGCCGTTCAGCTCTTTAAACCATGAGTCGACTCATGGGGTCGACTCAAAAATAAAAATCTGGTTTTCTTGCAAAATATACTTTCAAAAATGTTGAAATTTTTTCTAATAGACTGCACATCTTTTGTTCTCGCTCTTGAGACTTCTGAAATAGGTATTGATAAAATTATGATTTTGCCCCTGAAAAGCAATAAGTCTTTTTTCAATCCAAGATCATTAGTAATCCCCTCAACTGCTTTGTAATCATCAAAATCAATTCAAGGAGTAACAATCTCTCTTTTTTTGATGATGACAAAATACTTGAGCAAAAGCTTATATAAAGTATTGAACATGAATTTCAAATTCATAAAGATGCATCACTTAAATATCATAGCCAAGTATTGAAACGAAATGCATCATAAGTAGTTTAAAGACAGATTTGAAATTTGCTATAAATTTAAAATTTGCTTATAAATTTGAAATTTGCTTATAAATTTAAAATTTGCTTATAGTTCAATCTCTTATTGCTCAATCTCGATTTTGATTTTTGGATTTTTGCTCAATCTCAATCTTAATGTTCAATCTTTGCTGCTCTTATTGCTTTGCTCAATCTCATCAATCTTGATTCTCTACTCCTCCTTTTTGACAGCATCAATTGATATTCTCTACTCCCCCCCTTTTCTTTTTTTTTGAATATATTTTCTATTCCTTCCTTTTGATGGGATCAATTTTACTTCTTTAGCTTCTTTCTTTAATTGCTTGTTTCTGTATTGCTTATTGTTTTACTCCTCCTTAATATAGCAATCGTAAAAGATAGATCAATTTGCTCATTTAAAAGATATTACTATTCAAGTTTTTCATAATTTAAAAGTAATTCAAGTTGATCATATTCAGAGATATTCATTGAAAGTCAAAGTGTATATATATATATCCAAAAGATGAGTGAGTACAAAGATGTTTCAATACATAAGTGTTGACTTAGAGTATAAAAGACATGGATAGAAACTATCTAAGAGTTAAACAGTCAATATTGCATTACATGGCCTACAAGATAGATCCTAGACAAAAACTAAAGAAAAGACTGACTACACTCAATCTAGTAGATATCATGACTGGATGGATCGAAGTCTGATGAATCAAAGATGGGGTGAGGAGATGAAGGATCACGTCCATGGCCTCGACCTCGACCGCGTCTTCCTCTGCCACTGGTAGAGGTACCAACACGAGTGGAAGGGTGAGAGGATCCTGAAGGCTGAGAAGCAAAGGACTGTGCTACAAGTGATAGTCTGATGGTGTCCAGAAGGTTTAAAGCTCTCGAAACAGATTGTAGCAGTGCAGTGAACTGAGTGAAAGCATGCTCACTAGAGCCCCTGATCTCTCTCCTTAGAAAATCAAAGCCACTCTCCAAGACTCCTCGCAGTCTGGCTGCCTCCGTAGATAGGTCTGAGACCTTGTGATGTCCTCATGTGGCTGTGGATGGGCTAGAGCTAGCACTTGCCTCTGCAAGTCAAATACTCTGTCAGTCAGTCTCACTACACAACCCTCAAGCTGCTCGATGCGAACTGACTGATCAAAAATCATCTGGAACATAGCAGAGATGTGGAGGATCAGTGTCTAATCAGATACATCGTGAGATGTCGATCCCTGAGCAAAAACTGAAGTACCCATCTGACGAGATAGTATGGAAGGTACGTACTGAGATATCATCTCTATCTGATCATCAACCAATCTGATCTCTGAGGGATATGCTCTGCTGTCTGACTGCTGGACTGAAGTGTGCCTCCTCATAGACTCTAACGGCCCAGCCTCGTGGTCAGAAACAAACTGAATGTCTGGAGATACAGCCCTGTGATCATGGAGAGGTGATGATGGTCCTTCCTCCTCTGTTCTGTCCTCAGCTCTCTCTTCCACACCTTTTGTCCAACCACCATCAGTCTTGAAAAATCCTATACGGTGCAGAGTATGGCAGTTGATAGTGTCAGAGTGAGAAAGCCTAGCTACTGCCTCCTCCTCAAAGCTAACTCCAAACCTCCTAAATACTAAAGTGAGAGCCATACCGAAAGGCAAATATGCCTTGGACCTATTCAAGGTCTCTCTCATAGCTTCAATCATCAATACCGGAAGGTTCAGGGGGGTTTGAGTAATAACATGATACATAATGCAGATGTCCTGGCCAGATAAGAGATCATGTCTACCACTTCTAGGAAAAAATAACTTAGTTACCATTTGGTGTAGCAGCCTCATCTCAATGGAAAGGATCTTGGCCTCTAATTTGTTTAGGCTTCCCATGAAGGTTCTTCCTAGAATTACAATTATTCCCACTTCCTTAACTGGGAGTTCCATGTTTATGTATCCCTCACAGGGTAAATGAAGGATTTCTCCCAAAAGCATAGGATCTAGGTTAATTTCTACACCCTTTACTGTGGAATTTACTGTTTCATTGCTGTAGCTCAAGTTCAAATAAAATTCTCTAACAAGATCCACATAGGTATTTTCTTTAAGTGAGCAGTAGAATTCCCAACCTTGGTCCTTAATTTTTGATCCGATAGAGAACCCTTCCTTTTCAAAAAATCTGAAATCAATATTTTTGTCGGGCTCTACCTTCCTATCAGAGAGGGATATCTTACTGGAGCTGATTGGAGACTGAGATGTAGCTGGAGCAGATGCAGAAGCAGGGTTTGAAGCTGATGTGGTCTCGGTTGCTTGTCTCTTCCGGCGCACACTTTCTTCCAACCCACGAACTGATTTTCTCCTCTGTGGAAGCTTTATTTTCGGAGCCATTTGCACAACCAGAGCTAGCAAGAAACTTAGGAGAGCAAATGTGTGGAGAGATAGAAGGTTTTTAGGGGAAGGATAATGATTTTGGAGAAGAGGAGTGCTGATTTGGAGAAGACGGGTAGAGACTAGGGCAAGCTCGACTCGCTCCAAATGAAGAAGGAGAAAAGGGAGGAGCTGGGTTCCAAGAGGACGATTTAGAAGGTGAGAGATGGTGGGAGAAGAGTTTTGGGGAAAAACTTGGGTTTGAGGAAGAAGAGAGGGTGTCTTTTGGCTTGGTGGAAGAAAGAAAATGAAGAGTTGGGTCAGCTCAAGAGAGGTTTTCCAACAAAAAGAAGCGCCCGAAAGATTTGATCAAAATTATAAGTTTACCCTAGGGTCAACCCTGGGGGTCGACTCATGGCACAGAGAAATTCAGAAAAATGATGAAATAATTTAAAAAAAATTGAAATATTAGGAGAAGAATGTATACCCAAAAATTGATTATGAGAATGATTATTTTAGGAGTTTGAGCTCAAAAGATGAGAATTAAGCTAAAAGAATTTTTGCTATTGATACCTTGGAATTAGAGAGACACGTAAGCAGATGGATCAAGGATTCTTAGTTCTCTCCTAATTTCACAAAATCTATCTTCACTTAAGGCCTTGGTAAAGATGTTAACTAATTATTTTTCAGTACAAACATAGTCAAGAATTATGTTTTTATTTTGGACATGTTCTCTTATGAAATGATGCCTGATTTCAATATATTTTGACCTAGAATATTGAATTAGATTTTTAGTGAGATTTATAGCACTAGTGTTATCACATCTTATGGGAGTTTCATTAAGTTTGATACCAAAGTCTTCGAGTTGTTGCTTAATCCACAAGATTTGAGCACAACAACTTCCGGCTGCAATGTATTCGGCCTCGACTGTAGACAATGCTTCCGAATTTTGTTTCTTACTAAACCAAGAGATTAGGTTAACTCCAAAAAATTGGCAAGTTCTACTAGTACTTTTTCTATCTAATTTACATCCAGCAAAATCGATATCTGAATATCCTATTAAATCAATTAATGAATCCTTAGAATACCATAATCCTAGAGTTTGTGTACCATTTAAATATCTAAGGATTCTTTTAACTGCATTCAAGTGTGATTCTTTTGGATTTGATTGAAAACGAGCACATAGACAAACACTAAACATAATATCAGGTCTACTAGCAGTTAAATATAATAGAGAACTAATCATGCCTCTATAAAATTTTAAGTCCACACTCTTACCTTATTCATCCTTGTCAAGCTTACATGTTGGGCTCATGGGTGTGCCAATCGGTTTGGAGTTCTCCATTCCAAATCTCTTGAGTAATTCTCTTGTGTACTTGCTTTGGGTGATGGAGATTTCTTCCTTTATTTATTTGATTTAGAATCTGAAGAAGAATGTAAGTTTTCCCATCATGCTCATTTCGAACTCCCCCTGCATGAGCTTTGCAAAATCTAGACAAAGAGTTTCATTAGTAGACCCAAAAATAATGTCATCAACATATATTTGTATAACTAATATATCATCTTGATTTTTTTTAATGAAAATGGTTGTGTCTACATTTCCTCTTGAAAAACCATTATTAAGTTAAAATTTGCTTAACCTTTCATACCAAGCCCTGGGTGCTTGTTTCAAACCATATAAAGCTTTATTTAATCTAAAAATATGATTAGAAAAAGCATGATTTTTAAAACCTGGAGGTTGTTCTACATAAACTTCTTCAGCAATATGCCCATTTAAAAAGGCACTTTTGACATCCATTTGGAATAATTTAAATTTCATAAAGCAAGCATATGCAAGTAGAAGTCTAATTGCCTCTAATCTAGCAACAGGTGCAAAGGTCTCATCAAAATCAATTTCTTCTTCTTGATTATAACCTTTTGCAACTAATCTTGCCTTATTTCTTACATTATTTTTATGTTCATCCAATTTATTCCTATATACCCATTTTGTGCCAATTATTGAGTAGTTTTTAGGGCTTGATACTAAAGTCCATACATTATTTCTTTTAAATTGATTAAGTTCTTCTTGCATTGCATTAATCCAATTATAATCTTTTTCAGCTTCGTCTATAGTTTTAGGTTCAAGATGAGAGACAAAAGCACAATGATTCAATGCATCTTTAAGAGAAGAACGAGTTCTTACCCCATGTGTAGGATCACCAATGATTAGTTCCTTGGGGTGATTGTGATCATACCTTCATTCTTTGGGTAGATGGTTTGTACCTTGAGGTTGTTCTTGTCGTTCTTCACCTTCCTCATCTTGTTTGTCTTCATGTTCTTCATCATCTTGAATTGTTGAATCTTTTAGAGTGATCTCCTTCATCCCTTCTATAAGAGGATCTGCATCATCAAAACCTTCATTCTTCCTTGAAGAAAGATCATTAGTTTCATCAAAGACAACATGTATTGACTTCTCTACTACTAAGGTTCTTTTGTTAAAAACTCTAAAAGCTTTACTAGAAGAGGAGTAACCAAGAAAAATTGTTTCATCGAATTTTGCATCAAACTTTTCTAGTCTTTCTTTATCATTATTTAACACAAAACATCGGCAACCAAAAATATGAAAATATGTAATGTTTGGTTTTCTTTTTTTCCAAAGCTCATAGGAAGTTTTCCTTAAAATTTGTCTAATTAAAGCATGATTTAATATGTAACATGCTGTGTTAATAGCTTCCGCCCAAAAGTATCTTGGAAGGTTGCTTTCACATAGCATGGTACGGGCCATTTCTTCAAGAGTTCTATTTTTTCTTTCTACTACCCCATTTTGTTGGGGTGTCCTAGGTGCTAAAAAATTATGGTCTATTCCTTTTTCATCACAAAACTTTTCAAAATCTTGATTTTCAAATTTGGTTCCATGATCACTTCGAATATTTTGAATTGAAAATTTTTTCTCATTTGTGACTTTTTGATAAAATTTAGAGAAAACTTGAAAAGTTTCATCCTTGTGTGCCAAAAAGAAAACTCATGTAAAACGAGAGAAATCATCAATAATTACAAAATCATATCATTTTCCTCCTAGACTAGTAGTTCTGGTAGGTCCAAATAAGTCCATATGCAATAGTTCTAATGGCCTAGAAGTTGAAACAATATTTTTAGATTTGAATGAAACTCTTATTTGTTTACCTAGTTGGCATGCATCACAAATTCTATCCTTTTCAAAATTTAATTTGGGTAAACCAATAATCAATTCCTTCTTAATGAGTTTTAAAAGTGAGTGCATGCTAATATGTGCAAGCCTACGATGTCAAAGCCAACTAGTTTTATTAATTTTGGCATTCAAGGATACTAGGCATTGCATGTTTATTTTGGATAGATCATTCAAATCTACCATATAAACATTACCATGTCTATGCCCAACAAATTTAATGCCTTCATTAATAGGACTAGTTACATTGCAAATAGAAGATTCAAAAATAACTTTATATCTTTTATCACAAAATTGACTGATGCTTAATAAATTATGTTTTAAACCATCTACTAACAAAATATTTTTAATAAACTTAGAGGGAGTGATACCAATGTTACCTGTTGGTGCAAAAATTCATTGGCATCGGAGAAGCTGGAGTCAAGGGAGTCACGATCGCCATCGGTACCTGCAAAAAAAGTCTAAACCAGAGTTGGGGGTGCTCCGGCAAGACCCTCCGATGCTCAAGTCAGTTCTCTGCCTCAACAAGAATGAAGTGCTCGAACAAAAATTTTAGCAGAGTTTTGAGATAGAAATTAGAGCTTAGAGAACAACGTATCTGGGGTCCCCCCTTTTTATAGACGGAGGGTGCAACAGACTGATAGCGATGTTTGTAACTGCCTGGCAATGGGCCATTTGGGCCCAGGAGAAGTTTATTATGAAGAGTAGTGGAGTGGAATCATGACCGTCACCGTGGCCTGCCACGTGGAGCCCGTTGCGGGGAGTGGAGCAGTGTCCATTGTTGCGACTTGCTAGAGAGTGGAGGAGCTGTGCGGAATCCATCGCAGGAAGTGGAGCAGAGTCGTGGCCATTACTGTGGCCTGCCAGGGAGTGGAGGAGCCGCGCGGTATCCATCATAGGAAGTGGAGCAGAGTCATGGCCATTACTGTGGCCTGCCAAGGAGTGGAGGCCTGTCGGCCGAAGCTCGGTTGAGGTGCCTGGTGGAGAGAGGTAGCTATCCATCCGAGAGGAGCTCGGATGTCGTAGGCGAACCTTCTACCATTGGGTGCCTTGGGCGTTAATACTGCAGGTGAGGGCCACTTGCCGTAGGAGCTCGGTCAGAGGCTTTCCACAGATGAAGTTCAGTTTTGCACAGAATTCGACAGAGGGTCGACCGACAGTGGATGTCGGATGGTGCTGGAGAGGTTCATCTGCTGGAGGGGTCCAACTGCTGGATTCCGTGTGTCATAGGAGTTCGCCTGGAATCTGTCCGCTACAGAAGTTCGATTGGAGTCCGATCTCTGTAGAAGCCCGGATGGAGATCATTTGTCGAGGAATCTCGATCGAAGCCTGCCTGCAATAGAAATTCGAAAGGAATTCATCCACAATGGAAGCTCGGGTGAAGGCTTACAGCGGGAATCCAGTGCGGACCACTCGTAGTAGAAATTTAAAGTAGATCGTTTGTAGCAGAAGCTTGGAGTGAATCGCTTGCAGTAGAAGCTCGGAGTCCGACCCTTGTAGGAGTTCAGATGAAGTCTACCTGCAGTCAGAGTTCGGGGAAGAAGTCCGGCTCCCGTAGGAGCCCGGACGGAGTCTACCTGCAGTTGGAGTTCGGGGGAGAAGTCCGGCTCTCGTAGGAGCCCCGACAGAGTCTAGAAGGTGGTCGACCATCGTAGACACCTGGATGGAGTCCGTCCGTCGTGGAGAATCCAGTCAACACTAGTGGAGGTTTATCCGTCGGCAGAACTCAGGAACGTTGCAGAGGCTCGACCACCAGAGAGGTTCAAAAAGATGTCGCCAAAGGTCGGACATCGGTAGAATCCCTGGAAGGTCACTCCTGACACGAACTTCGGTTGGGGGGTATTTTATACCCAACACCAGTCCCCCTACTTTCGAGTTCGAGTTTCGAATGAAGAAAGTACAAAGAAATTTTCACAGCCGAAGTTGCTCCCTTCAATCCCACGCACGACTGCCCTCAAAAATCCTGACATTTAATGCGCGCGTGCTGGAGTCTTTTCAAATCGGGACGATCCGAAGAGACCTTTCAAAATTCTCACTGGAGCATTGTCCTAGGTACGGCACAGTAATGGCTTTGTCAGCTGTCAGCCGCTTTTAGCTGCCTGCTGTGGTGAGTGGGACACGTGGCGAGCATGGGTCGGCCTGGGGAGATCCACCATCATTATAGCACCGGATCCCAGGGTCTATTTAAACCTGCCTTTCTGCCTCCAGGAGTTTCATTCTGCCTGAGAGTCCTGTTGGTGGCTGCCTTCTCTCCAAGAGCTCTGACCTTCCTCGGCATCTGCTTTGGCCCTAGGTGTTCTTCGAGTCATCCCTATCCTTGTGCCTCTGCATCCTTCAGAGCGACTTAGGTTAGTCCCAAAACTTTCATTCCTTCTCTTGCCATCTAGGTGCCCCTTCTCCCCCATTTTTCTTCTGTCACATCCCTCTTGTTAGGTCCCCCACGAGCGTTTTGGCTCTTATTTCGCCTAATCTCTTCGGGATTTTTAGGGTTTCTGCTTGAAATGTCTTCTGGCACCTCCGCCTCTAGTGGTTCCAGGAGCTCGTCTGCCTCAGTCCCCCAGAACTCTCATATTGTAGACCAACCCACATCCAGGGTTGGGCCTCGTCTAGTTTTTGCGTCGGGCGCCATTCCCTGTTCTCTGACTCCGGATGAACTTTTACTGATAAAGGTCAGTATGGAGTTCCTCCGGAGTATGATCTGGAGCTTCCCGATCCCGCCGACCGGGCCAGCACCCCCCCACCTGGCCGCTTCTACCTGTACCAGGAGGCCTTCTGTGCTGGGCTTCGGCTTCCGCTTCCACCCTTCATCGTTGCTCTTTTCCATTTTTTAGACATTTCTTTAGCTTCAGTCGCGTCGAATTCCTTTAGGTTTTTGATAGGGTTCCTCTCCCTTTGCCACGTAGTCGAAGTTCAGCCATCTCTTTCTTTGTTTAGGTATTTTTATACCTTCAAGCGCCACCCCTCGGCAAAAGACTGGTGGTACTTCTTCCCCCAATTCGGCAAGAAGGGGTTGCTGAAAGGTGCTCCCTCTTCTATCCATAACTGGAAGGGGAAGTACCTCTACGTCCAATGTCTGACCTTAAAGCTGGGATTGCCCCCTTGGGGCTCCCTGAGGGACTCTGTTCGTTGGGCTCCTAGCCTAGGGGAGGATGACCTTCAGGCCGCCCGGAAGCTTCTTAGTTATCCAACTCCTTCCCTTCCCAACCTTTTGAAGGAGCAGTTTCTATTCAACATCGGCTTAAGTCCCCTGGATCCTGTGAGTATTCCATCTTTTCTTTCTTCTTCTTTTCTCCTTTTCTTTTTCTCTCTTTTTTTTTTTTTGCACGTCACCTCTTCCTTTTTCATTCCATTGTTGATCTCTTTTTCTCTCTCTTCTTTTTCTTTTTTTTTTTTTCAGGAATGGACGTCGAAGCAGCACGGATGCTTGCCAGGGGCCTCAAGGTTCACAAAAGGAAAGGTGCTGCAGCCTCCGGGTTGGCAAAGAAGGCCAGAACGAAGAAAATGAGCTCGGCCACGCCTACCCAGGTGGCTCTCACGGTCGACGTTCCTTCAGACATCGAACCTCCGGCTCCCCGGGCCTCTTCAAGGAGTTCTCCCACTGAGGTTCCCGCTTCGGGGGCCCGCTTCGAGGAGGTGCCAGGGGTTGAGAGGGGGAGGAGAAGGAAAATGGTGAACCACAGGGTGAGTGGCCGCCGAGCCGCCATCGAAGAGTCCCATGGTTCTGAAGAAGAGCCGGGGGAGAATCCCTTTAATGACAGGGACCTGATAAAGCGACTGGTCGACGGCTGCATCCTGCCTGAAGTCATCCAGAGGATCGTTCGCGCCGACCCCGAGCAGCGGGTTTGGGACTCTCTAGGGTCCTTTCTCGAGGTAAACAGATTCACTTTCCTCCTTCCCTTCGCACCTTCATTTAATTGGCTTCTCAACTTTCATTCTGACCTCCTAGCCGCCCTTGCAGATCGGACACCAGCTCCTTACCAACATCAAGGTGACGAACCGAGCGAGGAGGGATGCCATCCAGGCGGAGAAGGGTCGTCAGACCGAAGCCGCCCGCCTCAAAGAAAAGGCTGCCGAGGTAGCCAACCTCCAAGAGGTCCTTGAGAAAGAAAAGCAGGCCTCGAAGGAGATGGTGAGGAAGGCGGAGGTCGAGGTTGCAAATTTGACGGAGAAGATTCTGGTTCTGATCTCGGAGGTCAGGGTCCTAGCAGTGGAGGAGTTCAAGGCCTCTGCGGAGATGAGGGACCTAAACATCAAGTTCGGCCAAGAAGCATTCATCAAAGGGTTCGAGCTCTATCAAGAGAAGATGGTCAAGAAATTTTCTGAGCTCGACCTCAGCTTCTTGGATAAGGCATCTGAAGATGAAGCCATGCCCTCTCCCACTGCTGCTACCACCGCAGCCCCCCTTCCAAGAACACCGAGCTCCCCAACTCCTACTTCGGAGGTCTGAGACCTCTGACTTTATATTTTTATTTTACTACAATTTTTCTTTTCCCTTTTGTCTTTAAGAAACATTCAATCAATAAAATTGGGTTTCTCCTTATGGGGGGTTTCTCTACTCTTTTCTTTTTTCTTTCTGCAATGAGTCGCGCCTTGATGCTTTTGTCCCCCGATGGCGGCGTCCTACCGAAGCACTTCCCTTGCCACAGGGAGTTTCACTGAAGTCCATGATCCAACATCTGAGGAAGAGAGTTTGTCATTTAACAAAAGGGTCGAAGGAGATGGAGAACGAACTTCGCGGGTTGAGGGAGAGCCACTCTGAGGCCACTGTGAAGGCCACCTACTTTTGGAACCTCCACGTGAAGGGGATCATGGAGTACAGTCGGGGGAAGGCGAACTTCGAGAAGGAGCTCGAGGAACACAAGAAGCATGCCAGCCATCGATCTTGGGCTCAAGCTTCCAAGATCAGCTCTCTCAGAGCGGAGCTGTCGGCTGCACAGGAGAAGATCAGCCAGTTGGAAGGAAGCTCATCCTGGCTTTCGACTCGGGCCGACTGCGACCAAGAATGGTCGAAGAAGTTCTCCGACCTTCAGCAACAGCTCCAGGATGCTGAGGCGAACTATAATGCGTATCGGGCCGGCTAGTGCAAGCAGATGGATGACTACATGGGGAAGCTTAGGATGGCGACCGACGAGGTTGCCCGCCTTCAAAGGCAGTTAGCTGAAGGAGCTCAGTTTGCTCCTGTTCGGGATCCCGACGAACTCCAATCCCTGAGAGAAACCATAGAGGAGCTATCTGTCGCCCTTGGGGAGGGGAAGGCCAAGCTGCAGCAGTTGAAGATCTAGCTGGTATACGAGCAGCAGGCAGTCAAGGATGCGGAGGCAGAATCTGAGGTCCTGAGAAAGAGGCTCCGAGAGGTGGAGAACCAAAGCCAACGGTCTCATCAGAGGTATATGGAGATGCTAATGAGGGAGAAAGAATTGGAAGAAGAAGTCGAGAGCTTAAGGCACTCCCTGATGAGGGTCGAAGCCGAAAGTTCGAAGTCGGAAGAAGTCGGACCCCCTTAGGACTCTTTTTGCCTTTCGTCCCTCTATATGTCTTCTTTTGCCGTTTGTTTGTTTTTGTTTGTTTGTTTTTCTTTTTTTTAGCCTTATGGGCTCTGTAACGCATGTTTTGCTAACGAAATGAAAAGAAGATCTTTGTTACCTTGCCCGCGCATCGTGTTGAATTGTCGTCTGTCGGACTTCTTTCATTTTTTATCCCATTCGATGTCGATGTTGGCCGAAAGTTCCTTGTTCATCTTTGTATTAGGTCATCATTACCGAATTTCTTGTATTTTTTGATTTGTTTGATGTCGACATCATCCGAAGGTTCCTAGCCATTGCCGCATTGGTTTGCCTTTTCATTCATGATCATAGATCTCTCTTTCTCTTTCTCCTTCTTCGCGGAGATGAGGTCCTTTGTGTCTTTGGTATAGTTTGGCATCCATTTTTTGCTGGTGTAGTCCGCCACTTTTTCTTCACATCTCCCTCCTTCTTTTAAGCAGGGGTTCTCCCTAGCCTTTTACGGGGTCGTGGTAGCGTAGAAGGGCCATCGAGAAGGTTCTCTTCTTTCTTATCAGGTCTCGAATGGTCGGACCTTAGTTGGTGTCAGGACGAGGTTCTTCCCCTATTTCTGATGTAGTCGATTTCAGCTCAGGTTAGGACGAGGTTCTTCTTCTATTCCTAACAGGGCTATGGGGGCACATATGGGCATCGCAGGGCCTCTCCCCCCATTCGATCTAAGAGTAACCGAACCTTCGACTTTGCTCATGTTAGGGCGAGGTCCTCCTCCTATCCCTAACAGGGCTGTGGGGGCACATAAGGGCGTTGTAGGGCCTCTCCCTCCATCCGGTCTAAAAATAACCAGGCCTTCGGCCTTGCTCATGTTAGGGCGAGGTTCTCCTCCTGTCCCTAACATGGCTGTGGGGGCACATAAGGGCGTTGTAGGGCCTCTCCCCCCCATCCGGTCTAAAAATAACCGGGCCTTCGGCTTTGCTCATGTTAGGACGAGGTTCTCCTCCTGTCCCTAACATGGCTATGGGGGCACATAAGGGTGTTGTAGGGCCTCTCCCCCCATCCGATCTAAAAATAATCAGACTTTTGACTTTGCCCATATTAGGTGTTGTTTTCGTTGTCTGAAGGGGTTATCCCCTGTCATTACAAGTCCATGCCAAAAGGGGAAGATGTGCAAGTCGGAAAGGAATCATGATTTAAAGTGAAGTCATTCACAATATATTTACAGATTTTTCAAATCTCAGGGCTGTAGAAGGTCTGCTCTCCGTCAAGGTCCTCCAGAGATGGAGTTGATGATCCCAATTGGTGGCCGATCTCTGGGCTGCTATTCCCTCCTCGGCGGCTCAGGTTGTGACAGGGCCCTTGGCCGATCCTCTCTACCCTCAGGCCAGCATCGAATGAACCTGTCGAGCCGACCTCATCTGATGAGCTCCTCGATCTCGTCTCGGAGTTGAATGCATTCCTTTGTGTTGCCCAGCTATGCAACCCAAGAGGGAGGGTGAATTGGGTTTTTAAAAATTTTAGGCTCAACTAATTACTTATAATGAATGAGAAGAAAGACTTTAAATCAAGTTTAATTACCTAAAGCAAGAATGTAAGGATATAATAGAGAAACAATAAAGCACACCACAAACACAAGGATTTATAGTGGTTCGGTGCCAACCTTGCACCTACATCTACTCCCCAAGCTCCTACTTGGGAATTTCAATCCACTATACTTGTATTCAACCTGAATACAAAACGTCGGAAACTCCGACACTAGCTATCCCAAGCTAGTCCACTTATTTCTCGGGTACAAGCTAACCCAAAATACTCCGATTTCAGGTTCGGATCAACCTTCCCTTGTTTTGGAAATCCTCCAAAAATAAGAACAAATACTCACAAAGAGTAAAACAGTTTAGAGCACAAATAAGTACAAGAATAGCTCCTTAAATGAGCGAATATAACAATAAAAATACTTTACTCAAATGAAGAATCCTCTTTTTTGGATTTTTTCAAGGTGGATGAACGCTTGAATGAATGCTTG
>NC_025995.2:67388320-67598073 GCF_000442705.2 Elaeis guineensis | reverse complement strand
AGAAGAGGATGATCTTTGATTGAAGACTTCTTGAAGGCTTTGAAAGATCTCTAGATCAAGGTTGAAACAATAGACGTGAAAAATCCTCTCTTTGAATGCTCTTACATCTCTTTCACAATCTCTCGTGTATATTGTGGATCACCTGTCTTTCTCTCGTGTAGATTTTGGATCCTCTTTTCTTTTTCTCTCGAATGTCTCGTTGATCACTTTGTGTATATTTTGGATCCTCTCAATTGTATCCTATATTTTCACCTTTTGAAATATTTTATAGCATTAAGAAACAAGAGAAAACATATTAGGCAGAAAAAGAGCCGTTAGAGCATTTTTAGGAAGCATAAAAGGCAATTAAAATGGGCAAAAAACTAGCCGTTGCGGACGATTTTCGTCGTAGGGGTCGACTCATGAGTCGACTCATGCTTCAGGAGTCGACTCATGAGTCGACTTCTGTTGCATTAGCCAGAAACTTTGATTTTTGGATTTTTTGGCCCAAATCAGCAGAGGTCGACTCATGAGTCGACTCATGCCTTGTGGGTCGACTCATGAGTCGACTCACAGGTCGTGCCAAGCCAAAAATCCAGCGTGCCATGGGAAATTTTTGCGTGCCAATCAGCTCATAGTGCCATGAGTTGACTCATGAGTCGACTCATGCACTTCAAACCTTCATAACTTCAAAAATATAAGTCCAAAAATAATGAAATTTTCATCAATAGTTTACAAATCATTTGTTCTACCAAATGATACTATCAAATCAGGATTTTAGTAAAATTATGATTTTGCCCTTGAAGAGCATAAAGACTTTTTCAATTTAAAATATTTGTATCCCTTCAATCTGCTTTGTAATCATCAAAATCAATCTAGGAGCAACAATCTCCCCCTTTTTGATGATGACAAAATACTTGAACAAAAGCATTTATGTGAATGCATTAATTTCAAAAGAATGCACTATAGGTGTATAAAAAAATATGATTCTTTTGGCATGTGATATAAATGGTCATATGCAAAAATAGTTTGTCCATTTTCTTAAAGATTTGAAAAGATGCTCATTGGATTATGTGAATTTGGTGTTAGAGCGGAAAACTTGTTTTTGTTATCAGATTAAGCTGTATTTTGAAAATTTGCTCATTCTCATTTGATTTTAGTTTTAGCATCAGAGCAAAAAATAATTATGTGCTTTAATTGCTTTTGATACAAAAAAATAATTATGTGTGCCAAAGCATGTTTAAGAGTTGATTTGGAAAGTATATTAGATCATTTTGAGTTTAAGATGTATCAGAGCAAGAGAAAAAAAAATAAATTTTGCAATGTATCAGAGCAAAAAAAAAAAATTTTACAATGTTATCAGAAAAGATTTTACAATGTATCAGAGAAAATTTCACAATGTATCAGAGCAAATTTTATAATGTATCAGAGCAAGTTAAAAATTTTAGGACAATGTATCAGAGCAAGAAAAACAATTTTTACAATGTATCAGAGAAAATTTTATAATGTATCAGAGCAAGTTAAAAAAAAATTTTAGGATGTATCAGAGTAAGTTAAATTTCTTAAGATGTATCAAGGCAAATAAAATTTCAAAAGATGTATCAGAGCAAGTTTGAATTTTGAAGTATATCAGAGCATATTTAAATTTTTTAAAGCAAATCAAAGCATATGTAAAGAAGTAATTTAAAAATTACTTATTTGCATTGTACTTAGCATTGTATTTTTGATATTATTCTTTAAATTTTCAATTCATTCATTAATTTCTCATAATTTGGTTTTGATGAGTTGCTTTTTCATAGTTTATGGTTTTGCTTTTGTTGGATTGCTTTTTATTTAATTTTCCAAATTTTTGTTTAATTTCTCTCCCTTTTTGACATCATCAAACATGGTTAACTTTTCCTTTTTCTGAAATATTCTTTAATTTCTCCCCCTTTAGGGTTTATCACAATTGTTTGCTCCCCCTTAATACAGCAATTATTAACAGCAAACAACAACAAAGAGAAGACAATATTTCAACAAGGAGAATATATATATATAACCAAAATATGATCGTCATCATTACAAAAGGTAAAAGTAAAAGATGATACCATAAAACCATAATTGTTTCAATACATAGTTCATAATATAAAAGTCAATCAGCTAATTTTTCAATACATGGCCCCAAAATACAGATCCTAGAACAAGACACTAACACCTAGGATCTAGTAATGATCAAGACAAGTCAAGGATCGGAGTCATCAGATATGAGATGAGAAGCTGATGGATCAGAAGTGCGTCCTCTACCCCGTCTGCCTCTGGCACGAGCAGGAGAGCGAGATGAACTGGGAGGCTGAGAACGCTGAGAGGCTAAGGACTGACAGAGAGGGTGAGTCTAATGGAATCAAGTACGTTCAGTGCTCTGGAAACAGACTGTAGTAGAGCAGTGAACTGAGTGGTAGCATGCTCACTCGATCCTCGGATCTCTTTCCTCAGTAACTCATATCCACCCTCTAGTGCTCCTCTGAGCCTGCCAGCCTCTGCAGTGAGGTCTGTGACCTCAATAGTTGACTCCTGTGGCTTGGGATGGGCCAAAGCAAGGACTTGCCCCTGCAAGTCAAGAACTCTGCCAGTCAGTCTCCAGACTGTGTCTTCAAGCTGCTGGATCTGGATGGACTGATCTGATAACATCTGAAACACAGTGGAGATGTGGGGAGTAATGGTCTGATCAGAAGAGGTGGCTCTTGGTGCAAAAGAAGTACTACTCCACTGACTAGATAGCAGAGAAGCCACACGCTGTGATATATGCTCGATCTGATCGTCAGCCAGTCTGAAATCTGAATGTGGTGCTCTGCTCTCTGGCTGATACACTGGTGTGGGCATCCTAGTAAACTCTGAAGGGCCAGCCTCTGTATCAGGAATGAACTGAATATGTGGTGATGCTGCCCTGAAGTCATGGACAGGAGATGATGGATCTTCTTCTTCTACTCTGCCTTCAGTTCTGTCTTCAGCTCTCTCTTCAGCTCTCTCCTCAGCTCTTTCTTCAGAGCCCTTAATCCAACCACCATCAGTCTTTGTAAATCCCATTCGGTGCAGGGTGTGTTGGTTGAAAGTGTCCACATGAGATAGCTTAGTAGAAGCCTCCCCCTCACAGCTAACTCCAAACCTCCTAAATACTCTAGTAAGGGCCATACCATAAGGCAAGTGTGCCTTGGATCTGTTCAAAGTTTCTCTCATGGCCTCTATCATAAGTGCAGGGAGGTTCAGGGGGGTCTGAGTGATGACATGAAACATGATACAAACATCTCTGCTGGAAAGTAAATCATGCCTACCACTCCTAGGAAAGAAGAGCTTCGTTACCATCTGATGCAGGATCCTCATCTCAATGGACAAAATTTTTGCTTCTAACTTATTTAAACTTCCTGAATAAGTTTCTCCTAAAATAATTCTGATCCCCTCTTCTTTTACTGGGAGTTCCATATAAGAGTAACCCTCACTAGGCAAATCAAGAATTTCTCCCAATATGCTAGAATCCAAGCAAATATCAATCCCCTTGACTGTTGAAGTCACTGACCCATCTCCATAATATAGATTCTGGTAGAATTCTCTAACTAGGTCAACATAGGTGACTTCCTTAAGGGAGCAGTAGAGATCCCATCCTTGGTTTTTAATCTTAGTTGCAATTGTAAAGCCCTCTTTCTCAAAGAACCGAAAATCTATATTCTTCCCGGTTTCGACTTTTCTATCGGAAAGAGGATTCTTACTGGGGCTTAGAAAGGATTGAGGGGGACCTTGAGCAGATACTGAAGCTGGAGTGGGAGCAGTTGAAGACTGAGCAGCTTGCCTTTTCTTTCTGACAAATCCTTCAGGTTCACGGATTGACTTTCTTCTTTGGGGAAGTTTCATCTTTGGAGCCATATTCACTATAGTAGCAGGCAAGGAGACTTGGAGGAACACTTGAATGAGTGGAGAAGGGATCACAAGAGAGTGAAGAGGGATTTTGGTGGAGAAAAGAAGTGGATTTAGGAAGAACGGTGGAGTGCTAGGGCACGCTCCAACCGTGCCAAACAATGGGAGAAAACACAAAAATCCCTTTCCAAGGTGGCGATTTTTGGTGGAGAGGAGGAGGGAGAATTGCCTCGAAATAAATCCTTGGATTTGGAGCAAAAGGAATTGAAGAGGATGGCTTTTGGAGGGAAGAAGATGACCGGATGGGTCGGCTCATGAACAGCAACCCATATAAAAACAATGAGCCCGTGGGAAGTTTGAGGAAATAACAAGTTTGCCATTGAGTCGACTCATGGGGGTCGACTCATGAAGTTCAGAAATTCAGAAAAAATGTGAATAAATTCCAGAAAAATTCAAAATTTTGGGAGAAGGGGTTTTGCTCAATGATAAGTTTTTAGAATGATAAATTTGAGCTTTTGGGATCAGGATAGATGTTGAAAATTGAGCTCTAAAAATTTTTTGACATCAATTCTTGAAAATTGAGAAAGATTTAGGCATATGGATCTAGAATTCCTAGATTTCTCCTAATTTCACAGAATCTATCCTCACTAAGGGCCTTTGTAAAGATATCAGCTAATTGATTTTCAGTGCAAACATATTCAAGAATTATATTTTTGTTTTGAACATGTTCTCTTATAAAATGATATCTTATTTCAATATGTTTGGATCTTGAGTGTTGAATTGGATTTTTAGATAGATTTATGGCACTTGTGTTGTCACATTTTATTGGTGTTTCATTAAGTTTGATTCCAAAGTCTTCGAGTTGTTGCTTAATCCATAAGATTTGAGTACAACAACTTCCGGCTGCAATGTATTCGGCCTCAGCCGTAGACAGTGCCACCGAATTTTGTTTCTTGCTAAACCATGAGATTAGGTTAACTCCAAGAATTTGGCAAGTTCCACTTGTGCTTTTTTTATCTAATTTACATTCAGCAAAATCAGCATCTGAATATCCTAATAAATCAATTTGTGAGTCCTTAGAGTACTATAACCCTAGAGTTTGAGTACCATTTAAGTATCTAAGGATTCTTTTAACAGCATTCAAATGAGATTCTTTAGGATTAGATTGATATCTAGCACATAAACAAACACTAAACATGATATCAGGCCTACTTGCAGTTAAATATAATAATGAGCCAATCATACCTCTATAGTATTTTAAGTCTACACATTTACCTTCATCATCCTTGTCAAGCTTACATGAGGGACTCATTGGTGTGCCAATTGGTTTGCAGTTCTCCATTCCAAATCTTTTGAGTAGTTCCTTGGTGTACTTGCTTTGGGTGATGGAGATTTCCTCTTTTGATTGTTTGATTTGGAGTCCGAGGAAGAAGGTGAGTTCTCCCATCATGCTCATCTCGAACTCCCCCTGCATAAGCTTAGCAAAGTCTTGACAAAGGGATTCATTAGTAGACCCAAAAATTATGTCATCAACATAAATTTGTATAACTAGCATATCATTTTGATTTCTTTTAATAAAGAGGGTTGTATCTACATTACCTCTTGAAAAACTATTATTTAGTAGAAATTTGCTTAGCCTTTCATACCATGCTCTAGGTGCTTGTTTTAATTCATATAAAGCTTTATTTAATCTAAAGACATGATTAGGAAAAGCATGATTTTCAAATCCAGAAGATTGTTCTACATATACTTCTTCAGCAATATATCCATTTAAAAATGCACTTTTAACATCCATTTGAAATAACTTGAATTTCATAAAGCAAGCATATGCAAGTAGGAGTCTAATAGCTTCTAATCTAGCAACAGGTGCAAAGGTTTCATCAAAATCAATTCCTTCTTCTTGATTATATCCCTTAGCAACCAGTCTTGCTTTATTTCTAATTACATTTCCATGCTCATCTAATTTGTTTCTAAAGACCTATTTTGTGCCAATTATTGAATAATTTTTAGGTCTTGATACTAAGGTCCAAACATTATTTCTTTCAAATTGATTAAGTTTCTCTTGCATTGCATTAATCCAATTATGATCATTTTCAGCTTCTTCAAAAGTTTTAGGTTTAAGATGGGATACAAAAGCACAATGATTAACTACATCTCTAAGTGAAGAACGGGTTTTTACTCCATGCATAGGATCACCAATAATTAACTCCTTAGGGTGGTTGTGAACATACCTCCATTCCTTGGGTAGGTCATTTGTACCTTGAGGTTGTTTTTGAATTTCTTCACCTCTCTCATTTTGTTCATCTTCTTGATCCTTGTCTTCTGGAGTTGCTGAATCTTTCAGAGTGATCTCCTTCATACCTTCTATTAGTGGATCTGCATCATCAACACCCTCATTCTTCCTTGAAGGAAGATCGTTAGATTCATCAAAAACAACATGTATGTATTCCTCAACTACTAAAGTTCTTTTGTTGAAAACTCTAAATGCTTTACTAGTGGAGGAGTAACCTAGAAAGATTGCTTCATCTGATTTTGCATCAAATTTACCAAGTTTTTCTTTGCCATTATTTAATACAAAACATCGGCAACCAAAAATATGAAAATATGCAATATTTGGTTTTCTTCCTTTCCAAAGTTCATAGGGGGTTTTCTTTAAAAATTGTCTAATCAAAGCACGATTTAAAATGTAACATGCTGTGTTAATTGCTTCCGCCCAAAAATATCTTGGAAGGTTGCTTTCACAAAGCATGGTACGGGCCATTTCTTCTAAGGTTCTGTTTTTCCTTTCAACTACCCCATTTTGTTGGGGTGTCCTAGGAGCAGAGAAGTTATGGCCAATTCCATTTTCATCACAAAAATTTTCAAAATCTTGTTTTTCAAATTCAGTTCCATGATCACTTCTAATATTTTGAATTAAAAATCCTTTTTCATTAGTGACTTTTCGATGAAATTTAGTGAAAATATGAAAAGTTTTATTTTTGTGTGCCAAAAAGAAAACCCAAGTAAAACGAGAGTAATCATCTATAATTACAAAGTCATATCATTTTCCTCCTAGACTAGTGGTTCTAGTTGGTCCAAATAAGTCCATATGTAAGAGCTCTAAAGGTCTAGAAGTTGAAACAGTATTTTTGGATTTAAATGAAACTCTAGTTTGTTTACCTAATTGGCATGCATTACAAATTCTATCCTTTTCAAAATTCAATTTTGGCAAACCAAGAACTAATTCTTTTTTAATTAATTTTGAAAGAGAATGCATGCTAATATGTGCAAGTCTACGATGCCACAGCCAACTAGTCTCATTAATTTTAGCATTCAAGGATACTAGGCATTGCATGTCTAATTTGGCTAAGTCAATCAAATCTACCATATAAACATTGCCATGCCTATGTCCTATAAATTTAATGCCATCGTTAATAGGACTAGTCACAATGCAAACAGATGATTCAAAAACTACTTTATACCCTTTATCACAGAATTGACTAATGCTAAGTAAGTTATGCTTTAAACCTTTAACTAATAAAACATTCTCAATGTATTTGGAAGGAGTGATACCAATGTTACCTATCCCGATGATCTTTCCTTTGCCATTATCTCCAAAGGTGACCATCCCTCCATCCTTAGCATCAAGCGTGATGAATTGTGATTCATCACCAGTCATGTGTCTCGAGCATTCACTGTCAAGATACCATTTCTTGTTTCCTCCTTGGGATGCTAGACACACCTGCAAGCAAAGGTCAAGTTTCTGTCTTAGGTACCCAAGCTTTCTTGGGTCCTTTTAGGTTAGTCAGAATGGTTCCTTTTGGAACCCATATTTTCTTTATAGTTGTGTTTGCAGATTTGAGGCATGTGTATAATTTATGTCCTATTCTACCACATTTGAAACAAGTGATATTTGTAGACTTGTTACTTGAATAATTTACATAAATATTCTTCAGATATTTTTGTTTCTTCAGGGGTTTATAGCCAAGTCCAGCCTTATCATATATAGCTTTCTGATTATCAAGAATCATATTTAGTTTGTTTGAACTTAAGGTGAACTTATCTACTATAGGTTTCAGCTTGTTAATTTCATTCTTTAAGTTTTGATTTTCTTGAATCAAGGTGGATTTTTCAATTGAAAGGTTTTCAGCTTGTTTCACTAAGGACTGATTTTCCAACTTCAGTTCTTTATTTTTCTTCCCTAGTTTCTTTAATTCATCAATTAAATCATAGAATGCTTCATGTAATTCTTCAAAAGTAAATTCACTAGTGGATTCAGAAGTTACCTCATTTTCGTGTGCCATAAGGCACAGGTTGGCTTGTTCTGTTGAGGTTTCCTCATCGGAGCTTGAGTCATCACTCGCACTCCAAGTTGCCATCATTGCTTTCTTTTTGAACTTTTTGGGACCTTTCTTCAGTTGTGGACATTCGGATCTGAAATGTCCCTGCTTCTTGCACTCGTAGCATATAAGGGGTTGATCTTTCTCTTTCTCTTTGCTTTGTTCCCCTTTTGTGAATGACTTCTTTCTCATCCCCTGTTTCCTTTTTCTTAAAAACTTCTTGAATCTCCGGGTGATGAGTGCCATCTCTTCATCCTGTTCTTCATCTTCAGTGTCATCCGTTTCATAATCAGGCGAAGTTGTGGATTTGAGGGCAATGATTCTTTTCTTTTTGACTTCATCCTCTTGATGTTGCTTCATGCTAAGTTCATGAGTCATCAAGGATCCAAGAAGCTCTTCTAGAGGTAGAGAGTTCAAGTCCTTTGCTTCTTGGATGGCAGTCACCTTGGCTTCCCAAGTTCTTGACAATGACCTGAGAATCTTCCTTACAAGCTCACTGTTAGTATAAGATTTGCCAAGACTCTTCAAACCATTAATTATATCAGTAAAACGAGTAAATATAGCAGTTATGGACTCATCATGCTCTATTTTGAACAATTCATATTTATGCACTAGCATGTTTATTTTAGTCTCTTTTACTTGATTTGTTCCCTCATGGGTTACTTCTAACCTATCCCATATTTCTTTAGCAGATGCACAAGTAGAAATGCGATTAAATTCATTTGCATCTAGTGCACAATAAAGAACATTCATAGCTTTAGCATTTAATTATGCCAATTTCTTATCAACCTCATCCCATTCTTTCTCGGGTTTGGTTGACTCCTCACCATCTATAATCTTGGTGGGTGTGTGAGGACCGTTCACTATGATACTCCACATATCATAGTCGAGTGCTTGTATGAATATCTTCATCCGAGTTTTCCAATAGGTGTAATTAGACCCATTGAAAAGTGAAGGTCGGTTTGTAGATTGCCCCTCGGCTAGACAAGTACCGACATGGGTTGCCATAGATCTTTGGCTCTTTGATTGTTAGATCAAAGAAGGGCTAGAGCACTGGGCTCTGATACCACTTGTTGCCCAGCTATGCAACCCAAGAGGGGGGGGTGAATTGGGTTTTTAAAAATTTTAGGCTCAACTAATTACTTATGATGAATGAGAAGAAAGACTTTAAATCAAGTTTAATTACCTAAAGCAAGAATGTAAGGATATAATAGAGAAACAATAAAGCACACCACAAACACAAGGATTTATAGTGGTTCGGTGCCAACCTTGCACCTACATCTACTCTCCAAGCTCCTACTTGGGAATTTCAATCCACTATACTTGTATTCAACCTGAATACAAAACATCGGAAACTCCGACACTAGCTATCCCAAGCTAGTCCACTTGTTTTCCGGGTACAAGCTAACCCAAAACACTCTGATTTCAGGTTCGGATCAACCTTCCCTTGTTTTGAAAATCCTCCAAAAATAAGAACAAATACTCACAAAGAGTAAAATAGTTTAGAGCACAAATAAGTACAAGAATAGCTCCTTAAATGAGCGAATATAACAATAAAAATACTTTACTCAAATGAAGAATCCCTTTTTTTGGATTTTCTCAAGGTGGATGAACGCTTGAATGAATGCTTGAGAAGAGGATGATCTTTGATTGAAGACTTCTTGAAGGCTTTGAAAGATCTCTAGATCAAGGTTAAAACAATAGGTGTGAAAAATCCTCTCTTTGAATGCTCTTGAATCTCTTTCACAATCTCTCGTGTATATTGTAGATCACCTGTCTCTCTCTCGTGTAGATTTTGGATCCTCTTTTCTTTTTCTCTCGAATGTCTCGTTGATCACTTCGTGTATATTTTGGATCCTCTCAATTATATCCTGTATTTTCACCTTTTGAAATATTTTATAGTATTAAGAAACAAGAGAAAACATATTAGGCAGAAAAAGAGCCGTTAGAGCATTTTTAGGAAGCATAAAAGGTAATTAAAATGGGCAAAAAACTAGCCGTTGCGGACGATTTCCATCGCAGGGGTCGACTCATGAGTCGACTCATGCTTCAGGAGTCGACTCATGAGTCGACTTCTGTTGCATTAGCCAGAAACTTTGATTTCTGGATTTTTTGGCCCAAATCAGCAGAGGTCGACTCATGAGTCGACTCATGCCTTGTGGGTCGACTCATGAGTCGACTCACAGGTCGTGCCAAGCCAAAAATCCAGCATGCCATGGGAAATTTTTGCATGCCAATCAGCTCATAGTGCCATGAGTTGACTCATGAGTCGACTCATGCACTTCAAACCTTCATAACTTCAAAAATATAAGTCCAAAAATAATAAATTTTCACCAATAGTTTACAAATCATTTGTTCTACTAAATGATACTATCAAATCAGGATTTTAGTAAAATTATGATTTTGCCCTTGAAGAGCATAAAGACTTTTTCAATTTAAAATATTTGTATCCCTTCAATCTGCTTTGTAATCATCAAAATCAATCTAGGAGCAACACTTTGTGTCATGGCCGTGGTCACGATGGTAAAGACAGAACTTGTTAGGATTGCACTTCTCGGGGTGTGTGCGCATCCTTTCTGACCTTGGGAGCTGCTCTCTGACATCCATCAGCACCTGGGTTTTCGATATGTTGAGGGGGGCGTAGCTGCAGAATCTTCCTGGGGGGAGCCCTGCCGAACCCTGCACTCTAGACTTCTCTGTCTGCACGCTCGGGGAGGAGTCTGGGCGCGCCTGTGCCTGGGAGGAGTTCGAGAATGTGGCCGAGCTTCTCTCGCCCTTTTTCGACTGTGGGCTTACTCGAGTCTCCTGCCTGCCACTCTCTCACATCTCCTCATCCTTCATCTTGAAGGCTTCTTCTGCTCGGGCGTACCCTTTAGCCCGAGCCAGCAAATCAGTAAAATCTCTGGGATATTTCTTCTCCAGGGAAAATAGAAGGTCGTTCTTTTGGAGGTCGCCTTTCAGAGCGGCCATCGCGATTGATTGGTCCAAGTTTCGGACCTCCAACGCGGCGATATTGAAATGGTTGACGTAAGTCCGAATGGACTCCCCCTCCCTCTGCTTGATGTTGATGAGGGACTCCGAACCCCTCCGGAGATGTCGGCTGCTAACAAAATGAGCCGCAAACTGGTGGCCCATCTGATTAAAGAAAAAGATGGTATCCGACTTCAGCATCGAGTACCAGTTTCTCACTGCTCCTTTCAAGGTGGATGGGAAAGCTTGACATAGGATGGCGTCTGGCACGCCATAGAGTAGCATCATTGTCCGAAAGGCCTCCAGGTGGTCAACTGGGTCCGAATTCCATCGTAGCTTTCAAATTGAGGGAGCTTGAAGTTTGGCGGGATTGGTTCCTGCATGATCATTTGAGAGAAGGAAGGGTCAGTACAAATGTCCTCACCATAAGCGGGGAGAGCGTGGCGGAGTTCTTCGATCCGACAGTTCATCTCCTAGAACCTTCGATCCAGGAAATCCTCTCGACTATGAGTCTCGAGGGTTTTCTGGCAGAATGGAGGTAGAGATCTTTCAGGAGTAGAATCGTGATCTGACTGAGGGCTCTCCACCCTCGGATTCATCTTTCCGAGAAAGACGGGGCGACTGGCCTATGTGGCCCATCCTACCATCAGATTTTGGAGTTCTGACGATGTTCTCTCTAGTCGCACTGACGCCTGTGGCTGTTGCTGCTGCTGCATGGCCTATACCACTTCAGTGAGGCTTCTGACCTGCTGAACCAGTAAATCGAATTGCTCCGCACCAACCGCCATTGTCGGAGGAGGAGGAGGAGCCTGAGAAACTGGAGGTGAGGCTGGAGCCTGAGATCTGACCATGGAGGCCATGGATCGTCGAGTGGATGCTTTGCGGGGAGGCATCGGGTGAAGATCCGGTAGAGAGAGGAGAAGAGGATGTCGGAGAAGATGACCAGAGGCGGTCCCATTGAGTGCTCCTTTAAGAACAAGGGTACTGCGAAGACACAGTCCTTCCTCTAGCACCAATCATGTTGGTGCAAAAATCCACCAGTGTCGGAGAAGCTGGAGTCGAGGGAGTCATGATCGCCGTCGGGACCTGCAAAGGAAGTCTAAACCGGAGTTGGGGGTGCTCCGGCAAGACCCTCCAACGCTCAAGTCAGTTCTCTGCCTCAACAAGAATGGAGTGCTCGAACAAAAATTTTAGCAGAGTTTTGAGATAGAAATTAGAGCTTAGAGAACAACGTATCTGGGGTCCCTCCTTTTTATAGGCAGAGGGTGCAACAGACTGATAGCGACGTTTGTAACCGCCTGACAGTGGGCCATTCGGGCCCAGGAGAAGTTTATTATGAAGAGTAGTGGAGTAGAATCGTGGCCACACCGTGGCCTGCCATGTGGAGCCCATTGCAGGGAGTGGAGCAGCATCCATTATCGCGACTTGCCAGAGAGTGGAGGAGCCACGCGAAATCTATCGCAGGAAGTGGAGCAGAGTCGTGGCCATTACTGTGGCCTGCCAGGGAGTGGAGGAGCCGTGTGGTATCCATCGCAGGAAGTGGAGTAGAGTCGTGGCCATTACTGTGGCCTGCCAGGGAGTGGAGGCCTGTCGGCCGAAGCTCGGTTGAGGTGCCTGGTGGAGAGAGGTAGCTATCCATCCGAGAGGAGCTCGGATGTCGAAAGCGAACCTTCTACCGTTGGGTGCCTTGGGCGTTAATACTGCAGGCGAGGGCCACATGCCGTAGGAGCTCGGTCAGAGGCTTTCCACAGATGAAGTTTGGTTTCACATAGAATTCGGTAGAGGGTCGACCGGCAGTGGATGTCGGATGGCGCTGGAGAGGTTCATCCGCTGGAGGGGTCCAGCTGCTGGATTCCATGTGTCGTAGGAGTTCGCCCAGAATCTATCCGCTACAGAAGTTCGGTCGGAGTCCGATCTCCGTAGAAGCCTGGATGGGGATCATTTATCGAGGAATCTCGATCGAAGCCTGCCTGCAATAGAAATCCGAAAGGAATTCGTCCACAATGGAAGCTCGGGTGAATGCTTACAGTGGGAATCCGGTGCGGACCGCTCGTAGTGAAAATTTAAAGTAGATCATTTGTAGCAGAAGCTCGGAGTGAATTGCTTGCAGTAGAAGCTCGGAGTCTAGCCCTTGTAGGAGTTCGGATAAAGTCTACCTGCAGTCGGAGTTCGGGGAAGAAGTCCGGCTCCCGTAGGAGCCCGGATGGAGTCTACCTGCAGTTGGAGTTCGGGGGAGAAGTCCAGCTCCCGTAGGAGCCCCGACGGAGTCTAGAAGGTGGTCAACCACCGTAGACACCTGGATGGAGTCTGTCCATCGCGGAGAATCCGGTCAACACTGGTGGGGGTTTATCCGTTGATAGAACTCGGGAACGTTGCGGAGGCTCGACCGTCGGAGAGGTTCGAAAAGATGTCGTCGAAGGTCGGACATCGGTAGAATCCCTGGAGGGTCACTCCTGACACAAACTTCGGCTGGGGGGTATTTTATACCCAACATTACCTATACCGATGATCTTTCCTTTACCATTGTCTCCAAAGGTAACCATCCCTCCATTCTTAGCATCAAGTGTGATGAATTGGGATTCATCACCAGTCATGTGTCTCGAGCATCCGCTATCAAGATAACATTTTCGGTTTGCTCCTTGGGATGCTAGACACACCTGCAAGCAAAAGTCAAGTTTTTACTTTAGGTATCCAAGCTTTCTTGGATCCTTTTTGGTTAGTCACAATGGTTCCTTTTGGAACCCATATTTTCTTTGTATTAGAATTTAAGAGATTGTTAGAGAGACAAGTGTATGACTTGTGACCTACTTTACCATATTTGAAGCAAGTAATGTTTGAAAACTTATTGTTTGAAGAGTTACATAGATACTTTTTAGAAACTTTTATTTCTTTAAGGGGTTGTAACCAAGACCAGCCTTATCATAAATAGCCTTTTGATTTTCAAGAATCATATTAAGTTTATTAGAACTTAAAATGAATTTTTCAACTATTGATTTTAGCTTAGCAATTTCATTCTTTAAGTTCAGATTTTCTTGAAGCAAGGTAGATTTTTCATTTGAAATGCTCTCATTTTGTTTTAGTAGAGATTGATTCTTTGATTTTAACTCTTTATTCTTTACCCCTAGCTTCTTTAGTTCATCAATTAAATCATAAAAAGCTTCATGAAGTTCTTCAAAGATAAAGTCAATAGGAGTTGAAGAGTTTACCTCATTTTCATGTGCCATAAGGCACAAGTTGGCTTGTTCAGTTGAGTCTTCTTCTTCAGAGCTTGACTCATCACTTCCACTCCAAGTAGCCATCATGGCCTTCTTCTTGTACTTCTTGAGATCCTTCTTTAGTTGTGGGCATTCAGACTTAAAATATCCTGGTTTCTTGCATTCGTAGCAGATAAGAGGTTGGTCTTTATCCTTTTCTTTGCTATATTCTCCTTTTGTGGGTGGTCTCTTCCTCATTCCTTGTTTTTTTTTCTTCAAAAATTTCTTAAACCTTCTAGTAATGAGAGCCATTTCTTCATCCTGCTCTTTATTTTCTGTATCATCAGTTTTTTCATCAAGTTGAGCCATGGATTTAAGGGCGATTGTCCTCTTCTTTTTGACTTCTTCTTCTTGGTGTTGTTTTATGCTCAACTCATGTGTCATCAGTGATCCTAGAAGCTCTTCCAAGGGTAGAATGTTCAGATCCTTGGCTTCTTGGAAGGCGGTCACTTTGGCTTCCCAAGTTCTTGGTAATGACCTAAGAATCTTCCTCACGAGGTCACTATTAGAATAAGACTTACCAAGACTTTTCAGACCATTTATAATATCAATAAAATGGATAAACATTTCAGTTATAGATTCATCATGCTCTATTTTAAAAAGTTCATATTTATGCACGAGCATGTTAATTTTGGATTCTTTCACTTGATTAGTTCCTTCATGAGTTACTTCTAATCTATCCCATATTTTCTTAGCAGACATGCATGTTGAAATACGATTGAATTCATTAGCATCTAGTGCACAATACAAAATATTCATGGCTTTAGCATTTAGTTGGGCCATTTTCTTATCAACCTCATCCCATTTTTTTTCGATTTTGGTTGATTCCACACCATCAATAATTTTAGTGGGTGTGTGAGGACTGTTTACTATGATACTCCACATATCATAATCAAGTGCTTGAATGAAGATTTTCATCCGAGCTTTCCAATAGGTATAGTTGGACCCATTGAAAAGAGAAGGTCGGTTAGTGGACTGCCCCTCACTAGAGAAGTACCGACTTGAGTTGCCATAGATCTTTAACTCTTTGATTGGTTAAATCAAAGTAGGGCTAGAGCACCGGGCTTTGATACCACTTGTTGCCCAGCTATGCAACCCAAGAGAAGGGGGGCTGAATTGGATTTCTAAAAATTTTAAACTAAACTTACACCTTATGAAGATTATTTAACAATAGCAAGACAAGTAAGGAGAGTGTAATTGATTCAAGGCTAATGGTTGAATACAAGAATGCAAGAGAATAAAGAAGTTCTAAAAGGAGAGCAATTAAGCACAACACAAACAAGAGGATTTATAGTGGTTCGGTGCCAACTTTGCATCTACATCCACTCCCCAAGCTCCTACTTGGGAATTCCAATCCACTAAACTGTATTCAACTTGAATACACTCATCGAAAACTCTGACTCTAGCTATCCCAAGCTAGTCCACTTATTTTTTGGGTACAAACCAACCCAATACAATCCGATTCAAGGTTCAGATCAACCTTTCCATGTTTTGGAATCCTTCTAAAACAAAAATAATAACTCAAAAGAAGTATATTATAATTAATTGCATAAAAATACAGATGAAGCTCCTTTAATGAGCGAATGAAGCTTTAAATACACTTTACTCAAGTAGAAGAAAGCTCTTTTTGATTTTCTCAAGGTGGTTGGAGACTTGAATGAGCACTTGAGGAGTTGGTGAACTTGAATTAAAAGCTTCTTGAATGCTTTAAGTGAGATCTTGCTTAGGGTTGAAAAGAATGCTTGAAGAACCTTTTTCAAAAATCTCTCTTTTTCTTCTCTATATTTGATTTCCTTCTTTAAGTCCCTTTTTATAACTTCAAATAATGGTAGAGAGTAATCTAGGCTGAAATAGAGCCGTTAGAGCACATTAAATGAGCATTAAATGCAATTGAAATGGGTTAAAAACTAGCCATTGCGGAACTTTCCCATTATAGGGGTCGACTCATAGGGTCGACTCATACTCATGGGTCGACTCATAGGGTCGACCTCTGTGGAACAGAATAGAAAATGACTGTTCTATAATTTTGACCTGCAAAGCAGCAGAAGTCGACTCATAGGGTCGACTCATGCCAATGGGTCGACTCACAGGGTCGACTCACAGAGAGTGCCAGCCAAAATTTCAGCATGCCGTTCAGCTCTTTAAACCATGAGTCGACTCATGGGGTTGACGCAAAAATAAAAACCTGATTTTCTTACAAAATATACTTCCAAAAATATTGAAATTTTCTCCAGTAGACTGCACGTCTTTTGTTCTTGCTCTTGAGGCTTCTGAAATAGGTATTGATAAAATTATGATTTTGCCCCTGAAAAGCAATAAGTCTATTTCCAATCCAAGATCATTAGTAATCTCCTCAAATGCTTTATAATCATCAAAATCAATTCAAGGAGCAACAGAAGCCCACCTTGAGAAGATGGGACTTAGATATGTAGCCAATTGGCATTAGGTCAAGTAGGAGTTTGTTAGATGTGTGCCCTAGATGCCAGATTGGCTGACACATTCCTATACAAATATAAGGATAAATTTATAATTTTGACTATAAATGAATAAAAAGATTATTCTACTATCACATTGTGTACATTATGTCTGTGATACATTTTTTGAGTTAGTAGGAATGTTAATTCATATTTTTAAGAGTTGAAAATTTAAAGCATGAATTTACATAACTAACTCATAAACAGCTCCTGACCATAGGATCATCACGAGGATGGTGATCGATCTGGAAGGTTGGTGTACGATCGCTTCCTTAGGATAGATCTGTCTTGAGTCTACGGTGTGGAGACACCAGAGTGAGAGTACAGATATTTTTTGAGAATGAGAGTACTGAGTATGACCACCTCGAGCAGTCATAAGGAAGTCTACCTTCTCGTCGATGACTAGCTCGATGCTGCAGTTGTGTGTCTAGTTCTTTAACTTGAGGTACATCGACAGTTCACTTTGAGTGTGTTATAGTTTGACTACACCATAACTCAGTCTCCTAGCCATTTAGAACCCTGAGGTGTATGTTGGCTGCAACATATTCATTGTAGGAACCAGATTGCACCAAGATGGGATCTATCAACCTCGATAGATAAGAGGAGTAGTCCTATGATGATCGAAAGATTGAGTCCTTAAGCCCATGGCCATGGCAGAGTGAAATAATGGAAAAGAGTTTTCCATTAAGGTTTTACATCAGACTTGGATCGATCGATTGATTCATATGACTGATATTGGATTTGATGAATTCACCTTAACCCTAATTCAGTCGGGACTCATGATAGAGGAACTCAATCACACAAGTAGCTGCACCAAGAGGTTCATCTTCATTTCTGATGGGTTGCCACCATATACTGCTAGGTGTCACTGATAGATTTTGAAAGCAATTAGAATGATCTTGATGATCGATCATTCTAATTGTCTGAATCAGAAGAGTTCTGATCCATCGAAAGGAGTTTCGATGATGTCGATGATGAGATCACGACATATCTCATTACCATACAAAAATAAATCTAACTGGGTCACACAAACAAGAGTTAGGATCTGGATGTCATCAATTGAGCTAGCCCAGTTCGATTGATTTGGATTAGATCCAATTAGGTTCAAGAAAATCATGCTAGCACATGATTGAGCCTAACTTTCTCCTTGTTGGAGCACGATCCCGGCTCCTCCCATGGACTTTGGGTGCAGCAAAACCAACAACGAATAGATCTGGAGTCGTCTGGACACGATCCAAGGCCCTTGACGAAATCAGCCTGATTGCTATCTTCTTCATCAGCCTTTTGTTCCAGATGAAGAACGCCTCTGAAACTACCTCTAAAAAATTCAAGATCTGGTACCCAACCAGATTAGACTTGGATCGAGGTCTTCCAATTTGTAGATCTCAAATCAGGGTGTTCTAGATAGGAATGAAGATAGATGGAGATAGATCTCACAGATCTGTCCTGCTGCAGCCTTTCTTGTAGATCTGTTGATGGAGATCTCACCCGTGCCTCAAACAACCTCAGATCAACTCCAGATCTGAGAGAGACTTGTACCAACCTCTTCTCAAGAGATTTGAGGTCCTGGACCTAGTGTTTGTGCACCTGCAAGAGGGGGAGAGCAGATCTGGTAGGTGGCTGCAAGGGGGAAGGGGCTAGCACCTCCCCTTCTTCTCTTTCCTTTTATGGACTGGCGGCAAGAAACCCTAGGGTTTCTTGCTTCTGGGGCATGGAAGATTGCTGGAGAGAGAGGGAGAAGAGAGAGAGAGACTTGGGAGAAAGAGTCATCTATTACTTGGCTTAATCAAACCTATACAAGTACATGTATATATAAACACCTGGTCAAGTGACCCAAATCCAAAACTCCCTTGACCAACTCTATGGGAGATTAGGTTAACCCAAGCCCATGTACACCCATGACTCGATCTAATCTCACCTCTCCTGGGCCCAGACCTGGCCCATGAAGAGTTGGTCCCTTGAGGCCCACATAACCTAGACCTCAAGAACCCGAAAAGCCCACAGCCTTTCAACCTAGGGCCCAACTAGCCCTAGAGCCTCCATGAAGCCCTCATGAATGATGGACCTTTGCCTTAGCCTTGGTCCCCTGGGCCTTGGGCACACCACCTGGATCATAACAATCTCCACCTTGGTGTCACAAGGCCTCAACTAGCTCCACTCTGTCCTTGCGATTGTAGACCCATTTGCAGCCAATGGGCCTCTTCCCCTGTGGCAACTGCACCAATCGCTACGTCTGGTTCTTGTGGAGAGACTGCATCTTTTCGGACATCGCCTGGACCCATCGCTCTCTATTCTGGCTCTCAATAGCCTCCTGATACGTATATGGGTCTTCATTCACTATCACCAGGGCATATGACAGCATCTCCTCGAAGCCATATCGGTCCGGTTGCCTGATGGTCCTCTTGGGCTTGTGTAGGGCAACACCGATATCAGTTCTCGGTCCAGCTCGCTCCTGTTGGACCTCTCTACCTTGATCATCCATCTGAGTCCTCTCCACCTGTGGAGACACCTTAGGTAGGTTCTCCACCTGAATGTCATGTCCTCCTGTAGTACCTGCAAGAGGCAAAATCAAAGAGGTAAGCTGTCCAGCAGCACCTTGCTGGACCTCCTCCTGCTCCTGCTGCTCCTCCATGCCTGCTCACCTCTGAAGGACTGACTCCTCATCAAAAGTCTCATCCCGACTAATGATGACCTTCTTTTCCAAGGGATCCCATAGCCTGTATCCCTTGACTCCTCGCGGATAGCCTAGAAACACCGTCTTGTGTGATCTGGCGTCTAGCTTGCTCCACTCACCAGCTCCAATGTGCATATAGGCCGTGCACCCAAATACCCATAGATAGCCCAGTCCAACTGTCCTCCCAGACCACACCTCCTCTGGAAGCCTGCCATCCAACCTGGTGTGAGGTGACCAATTGACCAAGTAACCCGCTGCGTCAACTGTGTCAACCCAGAACTCCGTTGGAAGCCCTGCCTGCAGCCTCATACATCGTGCCTTTTCCAAAAGTGTTCTGTTCATCCTCTCGACCATCCCATTCTGCTGTGGAGTCTCCCTAACTGAGAAGTGTCTCCTGATTTCACACTCCTCACAGTAGTCCTGAAACTCTCTGCTGGTGTACTCCCCACCATTGTCTGACCTCAGACACTTCACGCTCCTTCCCTGCTTCTTCTCCACCTCAGCTCTCCAGATCTTGAACTTGGTGAAGACCTCTGACTTCTCTCTCATGAAGTAAATCCAGAGCTTCCTTGAGAAATCATCAATCAGAATCATGAAGTATCTGGCCCCATTTTTAGCTAAAACTGGGGCTGGTCCCCACACATCCGTGTGTACTAACTCCAGAGGGGCTGCACTCCAGGCTGTACTGATGGTGAACTGAACTCTTCTCTGCTTTCCCATCTGGCAAGGCTCACAGATCTCCCCTGTAGCACCATCCTCCAGATCAGAGATGAGTCCTCTTCTGCTCAACTCCCTCAGCCCCCTGTCACCCATGTGGCCTAGGCGGTAATGCCACATCCTGTAAGCCCCCTACTGGTCCTGTGCTGCAGCTGCTGCATCAGACTCTCCGGTTACCACAGATCCCTCCATGCGATAGAGGTTATTGTCCAACCTCCTGCCTCTCATCACTACCATAGCTCCATTGGAGATGTTCAGTACTCCACTTCTAGCCCTACTGCTGAAGCTGTATCCACTGCGCTCCAATATCCTAGTAACACCAGATTCTTTTCCAGCTCTAGGATGTGCTTTACATTTGTCAATGTCCTCACAATCCCATCAAACATCCTCACCCTAACTGTCCCTATCCCAGCCACCTTGCAAGGATGATTGTTGCCTAGAGTCACTGATCCCTCATCTGTCTTGGTGTATGTCGCAAACCAAGACTTGTGTGCTGTGTAGTAATGTGAGCATGCAGAGTCTAGTATCCACTCCTCTGTGTAATGCCTGTGACCATCTGATACCACAAGTAGATCATCCTCCACCTGCTGTCCAACAACTGCACTCACTGATTCTGAGCCACTTCTTTCTCCCTTCTTGCTCTTCCATAGTGGACATTCTCGCTTGAAGTGCCTGAACTCATTGCACTTGAAGCATTTCACCTCTTTCTTTTCCTTTCTGGACTTGGACCGCCCCCTGGACTTGCTTCTGCCTCTGCCTCTACCTATCCTCTCTCCTACTGTCAAACCCTCCTGGGGAGTCCGATCTCTGGTCAACTTTTTCCTCTGCTCATTAGACCTCAGCACTGAGACCATGTCCTCATACTCCAGAGTCTCCTTGCCGTAGAGCAGTGTAGTCACCAAAGAATCATATGATCCTGGTAGTAAAGACAAAAGCAACAGAGACTTGTCCTCCTCATCCAGCTTCACCCTGATATTCACCAACTCCGTGCACAACTGGTCGAACCTCGGAATGTGGCTAATCACATCAGATCCCTCCTGCATCCGAAGACTGTACAACCTCTTCTTCAGCATTAGCTTGTTGCACATATTCTTTCCCATATACATGGTGTGCAACTTCGACCAAAAGCTCTTCGGGGTCTTTTCTTCCAGCACCGAATACAACGCCGCATCCGCCAAACATCCTTTGATCACCGAGCATGCTTTCTTCTCTAACGATGCCCACTGTCTATCTATCATTCCCTCAGACTTCTCATCCAAAGCCTGATCCAGATCTGCTTGCACCAGAAGATCCTCCACCTGAATTTTCCACATGAAAAAGTTTTTCTTGCCATCAAACTTCTCGAAATCGACCTTCATATTGCTGCCCATGACTGGATCCAAGCCAAACAAGTAATATAAAATCAAGAAGTGTAGAATATACCTTGATGGTACCTTGCTAAAAATTTTCAGCACTTGTGATCTTCAAATTCTCATGCTTGGAACTACTTTCTCACCACTGTGGCTCTGATACTAACTATTGGAGTACGATTCTGGCTCCTCCCATGGACTTTGGGTATAGTGGAACCAGCAATGAATAGATCTGGAGTCATCTGGACACGATCAAGGCCCTTGACGAAATCAGCCTGATTGCTATCTTCTTCGTCAGCCTTTCGTTCCAGATGAAGAACGCCTCTGAAACTACCACTAAAAAATTCAAGATCTGGTACCCAATCATATCAGACCTGGACTAAAGTTTTTCAATTTATAGATCTCAAATCGGGATGTTCTAGATGGGGAAGAAGATAGATGGAGACAGACCTCGCAGATCTGTCCTGCTGCAGCCTTTCTTGTAGATCTGTTGATGGAGATCTCACCCGTGCCTCAAACGACCTCAGATCAACTCTAAATCTGAGAGAGACTTGTACCAACCTCTTCTCAAGAGATTTCAGGTCCTAGACCTAGTGTTTGGGCACCTACAAGAGAGAGAGAGCAGATCTGGTAGGCAGCTGCAAGGGGGAAGGGGCTAGCACCTCCCCTTCTTCTCTTTCCTTTTATGGACTGGTGGCAAGAAACCCTAGGGTTTCTTTCTCCTGGGGTGTGGAAGATTGCTGGAGAGAGAGGGAGAAGAGAGAGAGAGACTTGGGAGAAAGAGTCGTCTATTACTTGGCTTAATCAAACCTATACAAGTACATGTATATATAAACACCGAGTCAAGTGACCCAAACCCAAAACTCCCTTGACCAACTCTATGGGAGATTAGGTTAACCCAAGCCCATGTACACCCATGACTCGACCTAATCTTATCTCTCCTGGGCCGAGACCTGGCCCATAAAGAGTTGGTCCCTTGAGGCCCACATAACCTAGACCTCAAGAACCCGAAAGGCCCACAGCCTTTCAACCTAGGGCCCAACTAGCCCTAGAGCCTCCATGAAGCCCTCATGAATGATGGACCTTGGCCTTAGCCTTGATCTCCTGGGCCTTGGGCACACCACCTGGATCATAACACTCTTTGTGTAATCTTTTCTATCTCGAATGAGCCAAATATGATTTGACTCACCTAGAGAATCTTGAGAAGATTTCTCATAGTTTGACTGGAGCCAGTCCAGCTCAGAAAGGATTTATCTTAATTTATAAGATGAATTTAAGACAACACCTGTTAATTTTTGTCACCTGCCATTTTCGTTTTAGGACGTTGGTCAAACATTGACCCATGGACCTTGGACTGAAGGCCACTTGGCAAGAGGTCATTGGCGATTTTTTGTGAAGTATCCACCTGCTAAATTGGGCCTTAAAGTGGGTGCCATATTCAGATTAGGCTTGCGCCCCAAGTGGATAAGGATAGAGTCCCATGAGATGAGGACTCTGATCCCTTGATCAACTTGGACTGTGGGGCACCAATCTCACTGTGCTTATCCAGTGTTGGCACCAACAGTAGGAGGGATTGTGGAGATTCTTATCTGATATGATCAGATGATATCACTCCATCAATCAAATTTTTTTTAAAATTAATTGAAATTTTTTGATTGGTCGAATGATGTGGCACTGCATGGCGCAGCCGGATCTATTTAAACCCTGTCTGTGCCTAGGGTTTAGAGACTCTGCTCAATACCCAACAAAATCCTAGAATCTTCTCCACTTCTCTATGCCCCCTCTGCTCCTTTCCATCCCCTCTTCATGTTTAAGAGGTTGGGCATCCATCTGGTGCTTGTCCAAGGCATGGTGGCTCTTTGATTAGAAGGCTGCAGAGATTTATTGAGAAGCTACTGCTCCAGCTTCAGAAGATCTTTTGAAGATCTTCCAGATCAGATCTAGATCTGATTTTTGGAGCAAAGATTTGCAAGAAGAAGATGATCTAGATCCTGCTTGAGTGGATATTGGTAGAGGCCAGATGACTGTGTGGCTATTTTAGAATCTCGAGCATTGCTGCGATCATCTAAGGATAATCTAGTTACCCTAGAGGTATTTCTCTATTCCTCATGATTTTAGATTTAATTTTAGATTTAATATCAGATAATAGGAATTAGATCTAATAGATCTTAGATCTGAAATATCATAGGATATTTTTTTTTAAAATATTCCATCCCAGATCTCATTAGATCTGGAAGATCCTACAAAGAAAAAGTCAGTTTTTTCTTCAGACAGGTTATAGATAAATCGTCAAACCTCATCTCAGTCATATGATAAATTTGATCAGCTCAAGTCTAATTATAATCCTTATGAAAACTCTTTTTCATCAATCATACTACTATGGTCACAGACTCTTAGACTTAACCTCTCAAATTTTATAGGATTACTCCTTTCTATCAAGATTGATAGATTCCATCTTGATGCATGCCCTACTCCTATAGTGAACCAACTATCACCAATATCCACTATAAGGGCTCATTGAGATAATATTTATGTGTCAGTCAAACTTTAGCAATCTCACTATAAGCAATTGTACCATCACAGATCAAAAGATTATTTACACAACTGCAGCATCGAGACAATCACTGACGATCGAATAAAAATTTAATTGATTTTTCATATGATCATGCTCAGTACTAGTTATTCTCTAAAAACTATCCGCACTCATCGCTCAATGTCTCTACACTATAAATCAGAGACTCATCTATTTCGAAGGAAGTGATCTGTACATCGATTTAACTGGATCGATCATCATCCTCATGATGATACTATGATCGAAAGTATTTAGGAATTAAATACATGTCTCTAATTCTCAATACTTTAAGAATATGTATTGAAATATTAATTTCATAGACAATTTAAAGACACATCACACTTGAATAAAAATTAAACTTATTCTTTTATTGATAAAATCAATGTATTAAGTATAAAATTATGTCCTAGCTTTATTACAATATATCAGCCATATTGGCTTTTAGGACATATATCTAACAATTTGAATATTTCAAATGATTCAGACTTATTCTTTATCAAGTAGACATATCCATATCTAGATAGATCATCTGTGAATGTAATAAAGTATTGATGTCCTTCTTTCATACTTGTACTTATCGATCCATATACATCAGTACATATGAGACCTAGAATATTACTGGCTCATTTATCTTTTTTAGTAAAAGATAGTTTGGTCATCTTTTCAAATAAATATGATTTACAGGTTGGCAATGATTCACAATCATTGTCCTTAAAGATTTTCTCTTGGATTAACCTATTCATCTTATTCTTGTTAATGTAACCTAGATAACACTGTCAAAAATGGCCATCAGAGACATCATCTATCCTAGGGTATTTTCTCGATGTGTACATTACACTAGGCCATGATACAACATAAATTTTATTGTTCAATTGTCCGTATATTACAGTAACACCATTCAAAATGATATCACAAAAAAAAAATTATTAAAATTTTATAATTTTCTTTGGTCAGAAGGCCTATAGAAATTACATTCAATAAAAAATTAGGACAATAATGACAATCGCTAAGAACTAGAACTGATCTTCCATCTCCAACATTCAAAAATCTCTTACCTTGTTCAAATCTCCTACTGACCTAAAGTCCCTGCAATGAATTACAAATGTTAATAGGACTATCAATATCTAATATCCAGATCATTGTCTCACAAATTAAGAAGTTGTAAGGAGTTATCATGTAATTATCTTGCTTAGCAACCGGTTGCTTCTTCTTTTTTTATCTGTTTGAATCAAGAAAAATAATGTATTAAGGATAGTTCCTCTTCTAATGATTCTGCTTCCTACAGTAAAAGTATTTTACCTGACTCTGATCGGGCTTGGACTTGGACTTCACGGTCTGAACCCCAGCATTTGGCACCTTATTTTTCTTCTTCTTCTTTCCTTTCTTAAAGGGACGATGCCCACCTGAAGAAGATGCTCCCACACATTCACCATCTCTTTATGGAGCTGGTGATCTTTCTTAAAAATCTGTAGCAACCCCAACAGATCGTAGTAGTTTACTACAGGCTTCGTCATTCGATAATGACTGAAAAATGATAAGTAGGACTTTCATAAAAAATTTAGAATCGTATCTTTCTCAAGCTACTCATGCAAGAAAAAATCAAGCTTGCTAGGCACTCGATCTGTTCGATCATGTACAAAATATGATTGGTTACCAATGCCCCCTCTCTCATTTTAGCATTGAAAATGGTACAACTGGTCTTGTGCCGCTCAACGTCGTTAAGAGTGTCAAAAAAATCATTCAACACTTTGAGCATTTTTTTTGGCTGAGCTTCTTCGAATTTGCGACTAAACTCATTGTTCATAGTCGATTGCATAATACAGCACACCATGGTGTGGTCATTGAGCCACTTCAAGTAAGTGCTCGAACTGCACTACGAGCATTAGGAGCGGGCTCCTCAGGTGTCAGATCTGTCAGTACATACAAGATCCATTCGTCCTTCAGGACTATCTTCAATTTTCTATATTAATTATCAAAATTGGGTCTTCTCAATTTATCACTATCCAATAGCGATCGAAGCGATAATTTGGTGGCCATAACTGCAAAAAAAATCAAAACCTAAGTAGTATATGAATTGATTAAGCTTAAAGATATATACTTTAGTCTAAAGGTTCTTCCATTATTTTAAATGAATTGATAGTCTCTACTTCTAATTCAAAAAATTATTCTAATTTCTTAGCGAATATTAGAATCCATACAGTTGCACATGAGCCCAACTTTGGTCGGCTCACCTATGTACATCTATAGATAGAATCTTAACCAATTATTTTAACAAATAATTTTTAGTAATTGATTTTACTCCAAGATCCTAACAGTAGACTTTGGCCTCTATTGAAAGGTCTGGTTAGATCCAACCATTAACATGATCATACTCAGGAATCAAACCATAAATAATCAGATCCGACTTGATCGGTCATCCTGATCACCCATAAGAGAGACTCGACTGAGTTGTCATATTATGAATAATAATTTTAATAGTAGATGAGCACCAGGCCTTTGGACCATCCAATGATCATCCAACTATTGGACCCATTATCATCCAACTTAATAGGAGACTATGATCTAGTTATCTCCATAACTATGTCATTTTTAGAGACCTAATAATTTTAGAAGATTTAATTAATTGAATTGATAGATAAGAATATACTTGACTAGTTATTCTCAATCCTCCCACTAATTTCACTAAGTCAGATCAAAGAAGATTTTAGGTTTAATCTGGTCCATCCAATGAGTCATAAATCCTCCCATTGACTTCACCAAGTCATGATGAGGACTCAAGAAAAGTTGAACTAAGGGTACCTAAATCAGCCATACTGATTTTTTAGTTAGCATGGATCAAGCCCAATTATTAAGTGATCTAATCAAAATATGATTGACCATATTGGCCAGGTAAGTGAGATCAATAGGAGGGATATATCATTAACTCATCATAGACTCAATCTATGCGAGTAACTCCCAATTAGTGACCACTGATCAAGACTGCCAAACTTATCTTAGACACTAATTAGTTAATCAATTTTAATTTGATCAACTTATAGACTTAAGTTCAACCATGAAGCTATGATCAAAGTCCATCTTGATCTAATCAACGACATGGACTTAACCAACTACAACTATTAAAATTAATCAAGAAAAAAAATTGATCGAATCAAAATTAACTTTTAATTAGATTTAATTAATTACTACTATAGTCCATTATCAATGATTTCTAACCCTCGATCTAATCCAGTTAAATAAACTTGACTCGAGCTAACCCATTAACCCATGAATTATGAAATTGATGCCTTAGATCTTTGATTCTCAAACCTAGATCACTTAATTCTTAATTAAGTTTTGGACGGACATGAATTCGGGTTCGATGCTTGAAAATAATTTTTAGTTCTGTAAAATAATTTTACAAACAATCATCCAATGATCAAAATCTTAATTTCAGATCTAAAATATATTATTTTAGATTTAAAATAAAGTTTTAAATTTTTTTTCATTATTTATCATTATAGAAAAGATCATGCAGTACCCCTACACGCCATAGGAGATCCCATCGAATGGGTAAATAGGACAGCAAAACCCTGATTCTTCAATGATCGGACGACTATGAGGATCTATCCAATCAGATTACTATACCACTTAAATTCTATATCAATTATTTAGATCTAATCTAAATAATTAATATCAAATTAATATCAGATTTATACAAAAAATTCATGTCATAAGAAACCTAAGCTCTGATACTATTATTGATAAACAGACAGTTCAAGTATGTATATTTTTAAAAAAAATTTATAGCGAAAGCAACAGATTAAACTATTTAATCTCTTATACATACTTTAGATCAGATCTAAACTATCTTTCTAAGAATCTATGATATGAAAATATTGCACAAAAAAATTTGATCTGAAAGAAAACACTGCATCGATCATATCGATGCCCTAAATCAGATCTAATGCTTAGATCTGATCCGATGAGTTCAGGATCCATTATCTGATCATAGATCGATGATCACTACTATTGATACATATGGTAGACGGTCCTTCTTAATATTGAGTAGCCGCACAGCGTGTCTGACCTCTACAGGTAATCCACTTGAAGCCCCGAATAGATCTTTCTTTCCGAGAGTGCTAGCCGCATGAAGGATCTGGATGGCTGATGGAGACCCCTTTCTTCAGATCAAATGGACACCTCCAAATTAGAAGAAAGATATTTTCAAGAAAGAGATGGCATGAAAGAAGAAATATAAAATTCTTTTTATTTTTCTCTCTCGTAAAACAGGAACTAGGAAACCCTAGAACCCCCACTTTAGATCTTATGCCTCAAAAAGGATCTTTTTTCTCTTTTTCTCATGCACTGATGCCCACCCCTCTTTCTTAAATTTGTCACACACTCTCTGAGGTTTTCTCATGCCCAATCTAAAGTGGTTTGGTGCATAAAAAATTATCCTTCTTCAAAGTGGCATCCCATGTAGAGTTTGGATAATCTGGTTCAGCTTCAAAATAGCCTTTGATCTCATCATGGATTCAAATCAAATTTGAACTTTTTTTTAAACTAGCTTTAATCCACTCATAAAAAACTCAAAAAGGAGGGTGACACAACTCAAATTGGTACAAAAGACATTACACAAAAATTTGTTTGTGCATGAGAAATAAGGCTGGTCGGCAGTAAGGTAGAGTCCCACAAAATTTGGACTCTTGATTTAAGATTGATTTCAAATCAATTCAAAGTCAAACTTGAACCAATCAAATTTTGATCCAAAGAGGATCAAAAGAAGGTATCTCACACCTTCTAGGCATAAAAAATTCTACATGAAAACTCATTTCAAGTGTGAAGAAAGGTAGGGCGCAGTGAAAGGTGGCGCATAGGGTATTCTTGTTCCATTCAAATTTGAATTTGTATTCATTTCTAATTAGGTTCTTGACCCAACCAAACTAGATTAGATCCAATTAGATTATCTAATCTAATTAGATAATAAATAATCTTAATTTAATCATAATCAGATTAGAAATTAATCGAACTCAAATCAAGAATCGAACATCCTTAGCGATTAGATCATCTCATAATCTAATCAGGTCAAACCAAATTGAATCCTATTCAATTAGATTTAATTCAAACTTTAATGCTCAATCAAATTAAGTTAATTAGTAATCTAATCGTTAATTAATTTTCTTATAATTCATCAATAATTAGTAAATTAATTTATTATAATTTTTATATAAGATTAATCATCAATCGAATTGATGATTAAATCTCAAAATGATTCTCAATCGTTGATCAGCCATACGATCAGTCAAAAATTTCTTTTGAGTGTGATCCCATAGATTCGAATATAAGTCAATAATACAGAAATAACTTTCTGAACTAATCAATGTAACCATCTAACAAGGGGATCCAATATTTGGATAGGTCAAAAGATTGCATAGTATCATTCATGAACCTATTGGCATATGGTTATCGTATAATTTATCTCTTTGACCCTAATACTCAAGATGATCTGGAGTTAACTATCAAATTTGAATTAGTCAACCATATTGTATCTCAACCTTTCAAATCCATCACATAGATTATTCTGATCAAAATTTTATTAAATTGAAATACACTGATGCATTAATTCCTACTTATTCAGAGGGGTCAATTCCATCTTGACTCATATATCGACTTTGTAAGTACTTAATTGTATCCAACAATCTTTCATTATTGATTTAAAAATTTAGGTAGTACGATATTAAAGCACAGTGAGTTGCTTGCAAGTCACCATCTCAGGTCAGAGAGACACTTATACCCATATCCTTTGTGAGCTACTCTTGATAGCAGAGTACCTGGTAGTTGGTCACGTTCAATGAGATGTACTCTTACATCTCACTTATACGTCATACCAGTATCTCCACACTACTTGATTACGAGGACAATCAATCCATATGACACACAATGACCTATACTTGATAAATACTATCATCCTAGTAATAACGTATCATTTGATCATGAACTAAATTTAAAGACTAAATGATATATCCTCCTATATTGATTAGGATAGTCCTAAGGACTTCATCACAATAATTGGAGTTCATTAAGAAGATGTACACTACTTTATGATGAAAAAATTAAATAATAATTTTATTAATTTATCAGTTCATATATATTTATACTTTTTAGCATAATCATCAATAGACTGACGATTGACTTTGAAATATAATTTTCAATATGATGAGTATCCAATTAGGAGGTCGAATAGAAGCCGATGACGTAAAGCTGCTTTCCCTTGGTTCTTTGGGTCCTCTTTTGGTATCCAATACTGGTTTGTCAGTGAGTGCTTGGTTATAATCCGATGAGAAGATATCAGATCATATGACAGATAATCTCTACAACAATTATATACAGTTAAGAAAATCTGATACTTCATCATCTCAATCTATGGATGTTCAAGATGTTCAAGCAATGATTGATAAATTATGAGGTTTAAAAAAAATTATGTTAGAATTTGATACCTTGAGATTCGATCCATATTAAGCCCACAGTGAGGTTCACAACAAAAAATAGAGTCTAATGAGATCAAGATCATCCCAAATAGAGCTCGGACGGAGAAGATACATACTTTTGAAGTTGGCATGTAACCCGAAATGATGGAGGACCGTCGGTGGCTGGAGGTGGGGCGGCGGAGCAGTGGCGGTGAGGCTGCAGGCGGCGAGATGCGGCCAGTGCATGGGCCAGGCACGCAGGGCACAGCCTGGCGTGGGGCGTGCGGCCCAAACGCGGGCGTGCGGCCTGGCCCAGGCGCAGGTGCGTGGCCCAAGAGTGGGCGCGTGGCCCGGCCCAGGCGCGCATGCGGGGCACTTCCTGGGCCCAGGCACCCAGTTCAGGCACGGCCCAGGCCCGTGCGTGCGGGCCGACCCAGGCCTAGGCACTGCGCCTGGGGCCTATACCTCGATCCATCATGGATCGGGTGGTCCATGGCCCAACACGTGGATCGCTTGGGCATTTCCCAGTCGTTTTGCACGGTCCACAATACTATTTCATGGACTGGTCATGATCGGATGGCTCTGGTGGCTTGTGGTGATGATCCAACGGTTTGGAAAGGATTTTGGGCTTGATTTAGAGTGTTAAACCTAATCTAATTGGATTTAAGCCTTATAAAAAGGCCCTGATCAAGTGAAACTGGGGTGTGGCTTTTTTTTTCATGATTAGAGACCCACGATGGCCTGGTGGTCTCGCGTGGGTGCAAAAACCAGAGAATGTGAACACCGTGAAGAGAGAGAACTGCATACGACATTGTGAGAGAAGGAGCAGGGCTCCTAGACAGTGGACAGCGGTCGCTTCAAGGGTTCAGGGGGTTCTTTCAAGAGAGAGAGAGCTTTTGTGAGGAAAACTTTCTGTGAGAGAGAAATTAGGTGTACGAGGGTTGAGGATGAGATCTTCTCTTGTAAATTTTTTTTTATAGTGAAGTTTGCATGCCCCGTGGAGGCGAGCCCTTTTGTGGTTGATCTACGTATTTTGATTGTTTTTGTTTTGTTTCTTCTTTCTTCCTGCTGTATCGCGTGGTATCGAAAAGATCCTGAGAGGTGGTGTCTTGGTCAGACATCTATCCAAAAAGTGGTATCAGAGCAAGACAGTATAAGGATGCAGATTGCAGCGGTGGTGAGCAAGACTGAAGATGGAGAAGACAGAAACAATCAAGATGGAGATCAACAAGTTTGATGGAAAGAGCAATTTCTCCTTATGGCAAGCAAGGGTGAAGGATGTGCTTATCCAACTGGGGTTGATCGATGCTTTCTTGTGCGATGAGAAGCCGACCACCATGGAGGTGCGGGATTGAAAATGACTATAGATTCAGGTGGTGAGTACCATCCGCATGTACCTAACGGATGAAGTGGTGATCCATATGCTGAGCAAGATTTTTTCGACGGTGCTGTGGTCGAAGCTCAAGGAGTTATACATGGTGAAGTACCTCACCAACACTCTTTTCCTTTGGAGGCAGTTTTACTAACTACGGATGGCTGAGGGATAGAGCGTGTAGGAGCATCTATGCCACTTTTAGAAGATCCTCACCGACCTCCTCAGTGTTGGTGAGAATGTTGAGGAGAAGATCAGGATGCTGGTTTTGCTAGCATCGCTTCCACCTTCGTATGAGTTCTTGGTGACTGCTCTTCTAGTTGGAAAGAGCACCATCAAGATGGACGAGGTCACCGTAGCGATACTCCAGAATGAGATTCTCAGGAGGGAGAACCCAGTGTCGAGCTCAGAAGGCGGTAGCTCAACTTTGGTGGCTTCTGGAGGAGCAGAAGGTGGTAGACGGAGCAACAAGAGATTGCGACGAGGACGGTCCAAGTCCAGGAGGAACTTGAGCAAAGCCAGGTGTTACCGGTGTGAGGAGTTGGGGCATCTAGCCAGAGATTGCCCTCAACTCAAAAATCGGACGGTGGCTGCTATAGCGACGGTCGGCAGCGATTCAGAAGGAGATATCCTGGAGATATCTGATGAGGTATCTATTTCTTTTCAGTAGTGAATATTAGATTCTGTATGCACCCATCATGTATATTGCAGAGAGGAGCAATTTGACTCTTTGAAGAATAATGAGGGCACTATATATCTACCGGATGAATCGAGAGGTGCGATCAGAGGCATCGAGATGGTTAGCTAGAAGAGATTAGGAGAGGTCTGATACATACTTGATTTCAGACAGAATCTTATTTCACTGAGTAGACTGGATTCGAGAGGCTATAGGACGGTAACTGGTGAAGGAATCCTGAGGATGCTACGTGGTGATAGGATTGTGCTGGAGTGAAAAAAGAGGAGCAGAGGACATTATTACCTGATGGGGAGCCCAGTGTGAGGTGGAACATCAGGAGCCAGGTGGAGCCTAGAGCGAGGTGTAGCTCCAGGTGGAGGTGGATCGGGCATGAGACAGGAGACTCGGGAGGAGGAAAGGCAACGTCGCAAGGTGAGATTCCTATTGCCGCAGGATGATGCCCCGAGTAGGTCTCAGGTCAGGAGAAGCATAGCATACGACGGAGATGGGATCGAGCGACCTGGATCGACTCTCATGTTTGCCCATCCATGATCAGCAGGTGATTGCCCCAGAATATGGGGACGAGGAGATCCAGAAGCCCTCGGAGTTAAGAGGAGGCCGAATATCGAGTCGAGGTGGAGATTATTAGGATTTGATACTTCAAGATTCAATCTACATTAAGCCCACAGCAAGGTTCGTGATGAAAAATAGAGTGCAACGAGACTAAGATCATCCCAAACGGAGCACGGACGGAGAGATACGTGCTTTTGAAGTCGGCACGCAACCCGAGATGATGGAGAACCGTCGGCTACCGACGGCAGTGCGGCCGCATGTGGCGGGATGTGGCCAGCACGTGGGCCAGGCGTGCACGGTGCGGCTCGGTGTGGGGCACGTAGGGCACAGCCCGGCACGGGGCCCGGCCCAAGCGCGGGGCATGCGGCCCAAGCGCGGGGCATGCGGCCCAAGCGCGGGCGTGTGGCCTGGCCCAGGCGCAGCACGCGGCCCGATGCAGGTGCGGCCTAGGCCCACTCGCACGGGCCGGGCTAGGCCCAGGCACCGCGTCTGGAGCCTGTATCCTGGTCCACCATGGATCGGGTGGTCCACGGCCCAGCGCATGGACTGCATAGGTGTTTCTCAGCCGTTTTGCATGGTCCATGGTACTATTTCATGGACCGATCATGATCAAACAGCTTTGGTAGCTTGCAGTAATGATCCAACGGCTTGGAAAGGATTTTGGGCTTGATTAAGAGTGTTAAACCTAATCTAATTGGGTTTAAGCCTTATAAAAAGGCCCTGATCAAGTGAAACTGGGGTGTGGCTTTTTTGTTCGTGATCAAAGACCTGCGGCGGCCTGGTGGTCTCACGTGGGCATGGAAACCAGAGAACATGAACACCATGAAGAGAGAGAACCGCATACGACACCGTGAGAGAAGGAGTAGGGCTCTTGGATAGCGGACAACGGTCACTTCAGGGATTCAGGGGGTCTTCCAAGAGAGAGAGCTTTTGTGAGAAGAATTTTTTGTGAGAGCGAAATTGGGTGTACGAGAGTTGAGGGTGAGATCTCCTCTTATAAAATTTTTTTTTCATAGTAAAGTTTGCATGCCCCATTGTGATAGCCCAAAACCTAGACCCAAGACCAAAACGAAAAAAAAAAAAAAAAAAAAAAACAGAGCAACCGGGAAGAAGACTCCCGGTAGGAGTCTTCTTCTCCGGCGAGTCCCGAGCAAATTAGGACTCCTAGGACCCCTCGGAGTCCTAGGGTGCTCTATAAGAAGACCCCCTCCCTCTTGAGACCGATCATTGGCCTCCTCCTTCTCTCTTTCTCTCCATTTTTCTCGATCGAAGGCCGCGGACACCCTTTGATTTCTCGCCATGATCGCCGCCGACGAGGTCTCCGGAGGCTGAGGTAAGTTTCCCTCTTCCTCCCCTCTTTCTTCTCCTTCCTTTCCGTGCATTTGTGCGCGGCTGCCGGCGATGAAAGTCGCCGATTTTCGATCGGAAAAGACACCCTGTTTTTGAGCTCTTTCCCTTGAATTTTTCGGTGCCGGCGATCGGAATTGATCACCGGCCACCCTCCTCCGTGACCGGGGGAGTGATTCCCGTCGGCCGCCGGCCTCCGCCGCGGCGGCCGTGGCCCGAACGGCTGGTCAAGGCCGGAGAACCCCCACCGTCCCCTGTTCGGCCTGGAAGGAACCAAGGAAAAAGAAGAAGAAGAAGAAGAAAAAGAAAAGAAAAAGAAAAAGAAAAGAAGAAAAAGAAGAAAAAGAAAAAGAAGAAAAAAAGAAAAGGAAAGAAAAAAAAAAAGAAGAAAAAGAAAAGAAAAGAAAAAAATAATAATAATATATATATATATATATATATATATAAGTAAGTAAATAAATAAGTAAATAAATAAATAAATAAATAAAAATTGAAATTGATGAGAGAGAGAGTTTCTCTCTCTTCTCTCTCTTCTTTCAGACTGAACCCTGATTTTCTCTCTCTGAAATTGGACTTTCTCTCTCTACTTTCTCTCTCTAGAATTTTCTTTATCTAGCCTGTTTCTCTCTCTTGATGGATTTCTCTCTCTCTAAAGTTATCCTTCTAAGATTAGCATAGTGGAAGGCTTCATTTGATGATTTTGATCGAGTTCAGGGAAGAGTCTGATTTTAAGTGAGGTCTTGATTTGGGATTTATTTAGATTAAATTTTGAATTAAAATTAATGTAAAAATATAATTTTGAATAATAGGCACGGAAGAATCTCCTAGAAGTTAGTCGATCTATTCGTTCAGTGCTCCGTGAAAGGTAAGTAATGAATCATCTTCTCGAGATATTCTATATTTATTCTGAAAATAAATAATTTTCTCTGAAAATTATGCATGATTTATGAAATTATGTTTTGAAAGAAAAGTACTTTTGAAATATTTTGGTATGTCGATTTATGCACATGTTCAGTGAAATATTTAGTGTTTTGATAAAGATCGGATTTATGCTCTCAGCCTAACTATGTTTCAGTGGGCCCCGCCAATGGGGATTATACGTTGGTACTTTGTGGACCCTGCCAGTGGGGGTTGTGCGCTGGTATTCTTGGACCCTGCCAGTGGGGGTTGTGCGCTGGTATTTGTGGACCCTGCCAGTGGGGGTTGTGCGCTGGTATTTCTGGACCCTGCCAGTGGGAGTTGTGCGCTGGTATTCTGTGGACCCCGCCAATGGGAGTTAAACGTTGGTCATAGTCGAGGCTGTTGAGTTACGAGTATTTTGTATCGAATCGGATTTATGATTATATTATGTGTGAATTTTTGAAAATATTGGATTTGTATTAAATCAGCATGAAATATACTCTTATGTTTATTTGCAGCATTATTCTTGAAAATTATATAATATCTGAAATATCTGGTAGAGATACTTGTTACTTACTGAGCTGTCTAGCTCATTACCTTTCTTTCTATTTTTCAGATTCAGATAATTAATTTCGAGCGTGGGACGAAATATTGGACAGAGCTTTTAGAAGCGAGATTAGCATTGTCAACTTCATTGAACTTAGATTTATTGTTTTAGTAAAATTTTATTAGATGTAAGACATTTGATTTAATTACTTGAATTACAGTTGAATAATAATTATTTGAATTTATTCCGCTGCGATGCATTGATATTGTAATGAGATGCCTTGCATGCTTATGGAAGAGAGTTCTTCATAAGTATGCGGCGGTTGCCGCGACCCTCGATTCGCAAATCTCGGGTCGGGGGCGTGACAATTAATATGGTATCAGAGCATAAGTGGATAAATTATGACACATAGAATTTGACATACTATGAGTGTAGGTGGGTAAACATTAGGAATATTGGGATGTTAAAGTATGAGCATCATAATAAACCCAGGGAAGAGTTTATGCGCTTACTCAACAGAATCCACACGCTTCCAATACAATGGTGACAGGTATGAAAAATTTCGAGGACGAAATTTCCTTTTAGGGGTGAAGAATGTGATAGCCCAAAACCTAGACCCAAGACCAAAACAAAAAAAAAAAAAAAAAAAAAACAGAGCAACCGGGAAGAAGACTCCCGGTAGGAGTCTTCTTCTCCGGCGAGTCCCGAGCAAATTAGGACTCCTAGGACCCCTCGGAGTCCTAGGGTGCTCTATAAGAAGACCCCCTCCCTCTTGAGACCGATCATTGGCCTCCTCCCTCTCTCTTTCTCTCCGTTTTTCTCGATCGAAGGCCGCGGACACCCTTTGATTTCTCGCCGTGATCGCCGCCGATGAGGTCTCCGGAGGCTGAGGTAAGTTTCCCTCTTCCTCCCCTCTTTCTTCTCCTTCCTCCCCGTGCATTTGTGCGCGGCTGCCGGCGATGAAAGTCGCCGATTTTCGGTCGGAAAAGACACCCTGTTTTTGAGCTCTTTCCCTTGAATTTTTCGGTGCCGGCGATCGGAATTGATTGCCGGACACCCTCCTCCGTGACCGGGGGAGTGATTCCCGTCGGCCGCCGGCCTCCGCCGCGACGGCCGTGGCCCGAACGGCTGGTCAAGGCCGGAGAACCCCCACCGTCCCCTGTTCGGCCTGGAAGGAACCAAGGAAAAAGAAGAAGAAGAAGAAGAAAAAGAAAAGAAAAAGAAAAAGAAAAGAAGAAAAAGAAGAAAAAGAAAAAGAAGAAAAAAAGAAAAGGAAAGAAAAAAAGAAAAGGAAAGAAAAAAAAAAAGAAGAAAAAGAAGAAAAAGAAAAGAAAAGAAAAAAAAATAATAATATATATATATATATAAGTAAATAAATAAGTAAATAAATAAATAAATAAATAAAAATTGAAATTGATGAGAGAGAGAGTTTCTCTCTCTTCTCTCTCTTCTTTCAGACTGAACCCTGATTTTCTCTCTCTGGAATTGGACTTTCTCTCTCTACTTTCTCTCTCTAGAATATTCTTTATCTAGCCTGTTTCTCTCTCTTGATGGATTTCTCTCTCTCTAAAGTTATCCTTCTAAGATTAGCGTAGTGGAAGGCTTCATTTGATGATTTTGATCGAGTTCAGGGAAGAGTCTGATTTTAAGTGAGGTCTTGATTTGGGATTTATTTAGATTAAATTTTGAATTAAAATTAATGTAAAAATATAATTTTGAATAATAGGCACGGAAGAATCTCCTAGAAGTTAGTCGATCTATTCGTTCAGTGCTCCGTGAAAGGTAAGTAATGAATCATCTTCTCGAGATATTCTATATTTATTCTGAAAATAAATAATTTTCTCTGAAAATTATGCATGATTTATGAAATTATGTTTTGAAAGAAAAGTGCTTTTGAAATATTTTGGTATGTCGATTTATGCACATGTTCAGTGAAATATTTAGTGTTTTGATATAGATCGGATTTATGCTCTCAGCCTAACTATGTTTCAGTGGGCCCCGCCAATGGGGATTATACGTTGGTACTTTGTGGACCCTGCCAGTGGGGGTTGTGCGCTGGTATTCTTGGACCCTGCCAGTGGGGGTTGTGCGCTGGTATTTGTGGACCCTGCCAGTGGGGGTTGTGCGCTGGTATTTCTGGACCCTGCCAGTGGGGGTTGTGCGCTGGTATTCTGTGGACCCCGCTAATGGGAGTTAAACGTTGGTCATAGTCGAGGCTGTTGAGTTACGAGTATTTTGAATCGAATCGAATTTATGATTATATTATGTGTGAATTTTTGAAAATATTAGATTTGTATTAAATCAGCATGAAATATACTCTTATGTTTATTTGCAGCATTATTCTTGAAAATTATATAATATCTGAAATATCTGGTAGAGATACTTGTTACTTACTGAGCTGTCTAGCTCATTACCTTTCTTTCTATTTTTCAGATTCAGATAATTAATTTCGAGCGTGGGACGAAATATTGGGACAGAGCTTTTAGAAGCGAGATTAGCATTGTCAACTTCATTGAACTTAGATTTATTGTTTTAGTAAAATTTTATTAGATGTAAGACATTTGATTTAATTACTTGAATTACAGTTGAATAATAATTATTTGAATTTATTCCGCTGCGATGTATTGATATTGTAATGAGATGCCTTGCATGCTTATGGAAGAGAGTTCTTCATAAGTATGCGGCGGTTGCCGCGACCCTCGATTCGCAAATCTCGGGTCGGGGGCGTGACACCCATGGAGACGAATCCTTTTGTGGCTGATCCACATATTTTGATTGTTTTTGTTTTGTTTCTTCTTTCTTCCTACTGTATTGCGTAGTACTGAAAAAGTCCTGGGAGATGGTGCCTTGGCCAGACATCCATCCAAGAAATTATTTCTGATCTTATAGCATTACTATGGAGATGATTTCCTAGTAAGCAGACCCAAAATGCAGCAAATGAAGGAAAAAATCAATAGGTTTAGTGTTAATTTATTTAATTTGAAGTTATAAGTTGCGATGAGGATTGCGATTTATGTAATTATCTTTTTATTGTTCATAGGTGCCCAATGTTACTAGTGCTACAGATGATTCTTCCCAAGAATCTTCTTGGGTTCAAGTCATCATATCCATGATATAAAGATAGTATATTAATCTTAATAATTTATATTTTATCTTTTTGAATATAATTTTTTTGTAATAGGTTTAAGATGTTGTCTATTTTGTTGTTTTTTTTTATTTGTTGGTACATTTATGTCAAATAAGAAGTAAAAATGTCAATTCCTGTACAATATTTTTGAGTTTTATTATTACAATCTATTATGTTTGGACTTATATAATTATATATTTTAGTTGAATGTGGGGATGCTTGGATGTTAAAAACAAGGTTCTATTCATAATTATGTTGATGGAATATATTTTAATTTTTATGCTTGCATATGTTTGATAACTTCAACTAGAAACTTAGAGTATCTAAATCCTATCAAAATCTTGAAAAGGCGAAAAATCTATACCTACAATGTTATTCAAAGATATAATGTTGGAAAAACATATTTAAATGGTTTTTACCTATAGAAACAATATGCAATGAAAGTTTTTATCTACAAATTAAAGAATAATTGTGGATAATGTTTGTTGGATATTATTTATGCAATTGGTACAGTAAGTTGGTTTCTATCTAATCTTAGAAAGAAATATTATGCAGTTGATATATGGATCCTCACGTATTTCAGAGGCATTTCTAGAATCCATTTATATTTTGGTATTGGTAAATCTGTATTGGATAAATACATAAATGCAAATATAACTAGCAACATAGATTCTAGAAAATCCATATTGGGATATCTGATGACTTTTTCAGAGATAATAGTATTATGACAATTCAAGTTATAAAAATATATCGTTTTGTCCATTATTGAAGCCGAATATATTACAATTATAGAAGCTTGCAAAAAAATTTTGGGATGAAAAATTTTATACAAGATTGAAACCTAGAACAAAAGAAGTATATGTTTTATTATGATGGTTAATTGCTATCTATGTCACTCAAAGAATTCGATATTGATGGAAGATATTATTGGGTTCTGAATGCTTTTAAGATGAAGTTGTTGTATCTTAAGAAAAACTATATTAATGACAATAGATTGGATATAATGATTAAAATTTGGTTGGAAAAAAATTATTACTTGAAGAAGCGAGCTTAATGGAATCCGTTACATAAGTTGGGAGAAAAAGATTTATTGGTGTTATTGCTCCTTATGTGGAATCCATATTATTTAAAATTGAAAAATAAGAGAAAGAGAAAGTGGTGCCATGTGGCACACTATGGTCATCATCCTTAAAAAGCCAGCCTAGTTGGTTGGAGAAGTGAGATGTGAAAAGCGGAAACAGTAGAAGTACAAGGCAGATGGAAAAGATAAAAATTTTAAAAAAAAATACTATTAATATTAATATATTACTTTCGATATTGAGACAACAAATTAAATGATCTAGTTCTTGAAAAAACCTTCTTCATTAGATAGTTCAAGCATCCACACTTGATGAGATCCATCATTTTTTTTATTGGTTGTTGTTAAAATCCATCTTATTGGTGATAAATATTTTTATTATGGAAGCCAAAATTTTATCTTGATGATTTTTATGTAGTCTATGGTTGAATTATAAAAAATCTATGGTAATCTCATTATTATAAATAGTGGAAGATCTGTGGATATATATTTAGTTCCACATCGGTAATTCATTGGAAAAATCTTGAATAGTTATACAAGATCAGAGAATTCAAATAATGCCCTTCGGTCGTCTTTTTAAGTAAGATCCTAAGTTGTTTCACTAGGTTCCATGATATTTTCCTTTGCATCGTTAGATTTCCACATTAAAAATTATGATATTTATTGTTTGTGGGTTGCTTGATCATTTTGCTTGTTAATTACTTATGTATATTTTGAAGATTTTTGTTGCTTGGTAAATTATAGTGATATCCTATTTAATTATATAAAGAGAGACATGAAATTTATAGTATTATTGTTTCTTGATTGTATTTTTCCAACACCATTCTTTACCATCAAATATCTTCTTATTAAGTTCCTTAACAGCCTTGTTAGGATACATGTGCTTGCCAAGGTGTATCCTCTGAATTCCATTTCTGTAAATATGTTCCCGGACCAATGCTCATGTATGAGAGGCGAATACTTCAAGTTTTATTGTATATGACAGGGAATATTTTGCGCCCTAGCGAATAAGGGACCGTTTCTCTTCAAGTGTGCATGGATGATGCTATCGGAGATGGAAGCTCGGTAAGTAGTTGAAAAGCAGAATGTAAAGTTCGAAGTTCCCGGTTCTGCTTTTGGAAACGAAGATAATATCTCTGCTTTTAAAGAATCAGAAGATGATGTTAGTCATCGCCGATTACTTTTTCCTTCTGCCAGAAGATGACAGCGCCGAGCATTTTTTTTCTTTGGTACTTTTTTTTTTTTGGTAAACATTTTCTTTGGTACTTTAAATAATCATTCAATGGTTAAGAATGGATCTACCAAAATTTTTCTTCAGAATGGTTCATTTGATCAATAACCCTTAGAAGATGAAGGATATTTTAATCATTTTTTATATTCTATTAACGATTTCAAGACCTAAATAGATGGTTGGATCATTTTATAATAAAAAAATAAATTATGATATCTAATTAAAAAAATTAAAAATTTAGGATCAAAGCACTTCTTATCATATATTTAATAATCTAACCTATATTTATTCCTGGGACGTTGAGTTTCCACGGTGCAATGAATTCCGAGCAGTGCAAGGCGTGCTGGAACGAAATTGGAACTACAGTTGAAACAGCCAGCTGTCAGGAAAAAATACATGTCTAACGAAATGGCCCAGCACTAGAAATAGGGCCAGCTGTCATTTTAGGATTAGGAAAAGATACGTTTCTCATTTAACACAAGAATCCAGTGTTAATTACTCATTCGACCCGGCCTACAATGGTCCATAGATTAATTAATTCTTTATCCCCTATTTCCCCACCTAGACACACGTCTTATAATGCATTTAATACCATTCGCTCCTTAACAACACACATTATTGTGTATTTAATCAGATTTTTTAATTCTCAATATCCAATTACTTACCATCCACTTTGGATCGGATTTAACCAATAATTTCTCTACGAGACTTGCCCCCACTGTAGTGTACGAGAAATTATTAATTAGAACTATTCTATCACATGTATCTTGAATCATTCAATAATAAATGAGTACATCATCTAAAAAAATATTTTTTTCAGTCAAAATAATAAAAATTACAAGCTGATATATCATATTTAGGGGTGGAATATTTTTGTATTTAAAATTTTCAATTAAATTTAGATAATAATATAATTTTTTATTAATAAATAATATATCAATTTATTATTTAGTGGCCTAAATATTTATGATAGAACTGTTGCAATTAATAATTTCTCACGGTCTACTGGATACCTATGATAGGTTTTACGTGATCGCTGTAAAGAGTTAAGACACGCCAACTGCATCGCAAATAAGACATGGCATCACGTCGTCTCCATCCCACACTGATCCCGCCCCGTTCCAACTTCTCCCCATACCAACGCACTTGCCCACGGTCGACAGTTACAAGCCCATGAATGCATGTTGTCTAAGAGCTAATCGCGTCCTGGCCGGTAGAGCCGAACCCATCTGCCAAAAGAAATTTCAATTAATCATCGATGAATCTCAGATCCCCCATAGAACCCCAAACACTACAATCACGAGAAAGCCAGCACAGCTAAGCAGAGAAAGCGGCTGGAGGGGAGACACATGAAACCGATCACCTCTGTTCGGTTTTTATGATGGCAGGTCCCGCCATGTAAACCTACCATCTGCCAACATTCATTGCTGCTAAAATCACCATTTAAATCCCCGTCCTCCTCGCCAGTCCACCACCCAAAGACACAAAGCATACATACCAAAGCCCAAATCCAAACACACCACCCATCGTCATCCCCTCAGTTTCTTTTCCAATCTAGACTATCAGGTAGTCAGAGCACCATGCCGGCTGAGCCCCTGCCACTGTTCTTGAGCTCAGTCAAACTCAAGTATGTGAAGCTCGGCTACCAGTACCTGGTGAACCACCTCTTGACCTTTCTCCTGATCTCCACCATGGTGGCCATCCTCCTGGAATTAGCCCGTCTCGGCCCCGAACAGATCCTCTCTTTGTGGAGATCCCTCCATTTCAGCCAAGTCCAGCTTCTGTGCTCCATCTTTCTCGCTGTGATGGCCGCTACCTTCTTCTTCATGTCGCGGCCACGCCCGATCTACCTTGTCGACTACGCCTGCTTCCGGCCTTCCCGGACTTGCCGCGTGCCGTTCTCCACCTTCATGGAGCATGCGCGGCAAATGCCCTTCTTCGACGAGAAGAGCGTCCGGTTCCAGCTGAGGATTCTCGAAAGGTCCGGCCTCGGCGAGGAGACCTGCCTCCCACCCGCGAACCACTACATACCCCCGCAGAGCAGCATGGAGGCCTCCCGCGCCGAGGCCAGCCTCGTCATCTTCTCCGCTATCGACGAGCTCTTCGCTAAGACCGGCCTGAAGCCCAAGGACATCGACATACTCGTCGTCAACTGCAGTCTCTTCTCGCCGACGCCGTCCCTCTCCGCCATGGTCATCAACAAGTACAAGCTCCGGAGCAACATCCTCAGCTTCAACCTCTCCGGCATGGGCTGCAGTGCCGGCCTGATCTCCATCGACCTGGCGCGGGATCTCCTCCAGGTACACCGCAACTCGTACGCCCTCGTGGTCTCCACGGAGATCATCACCCCCAACTACTACAGCGGCAATCAGCGGTCGATGCTCCTCCCCAACTGCCTCTTCCGCATGGGCGCCGCCGCGGTGCTCCTCTCGAACCGCCGCCGTGAGCGCGCCCGTGCAAAGTACCGCCTCGTCCGCATCGTCCGCACGCACAAAGGCGCCGATGACCGTTCCTACCGCTGCGTCTACGAGGAGGAGGACGACGAGGGAAACGCAGGGATCAATCTCTCCAAAGACCTGATGGCGGTCGCCGGCGATGCGCTCAAGGCGAACATCACCACCATCGGCCCGCTCGTCCTGCCGGCCTCCGAGCAGCTACTTTTCCTTCTCAGCCTCATCGGCCGGAAGATTATATATCCGGCGTGGAAGCCATACATTCCGGATTTCAAGCGGGCCTTCGAGCACTTCTGCATCCATGCCGGGGGGCGGGCAGTGATCGACGAGCTGCAGAAGAGCCTGGACCTGTCGGCGGAGCACGTGGAGGCGTCGCGCATGGCGCTGCACCGCTTCGGCAATACGTCAAGCAGCTCCCTCTGGTACGAGCTCAATTACATCGAGGCAAAAGGCCGGATGCGGCGAGGAGACCGGGTGTGGATGATCGGTTTCGGCAGTGGATTCAAGTGCAACAGCGCGGTGTGGAAGTGTCTCAGGACAATCAGGACGCCGGTGGAGGGGCCCTGGTCCGGCTCCATCCACCGCTACCCTGTCCACATCCCGGAGGTGGTGAAGCTCCTCTAGATTATGTCTACCGACTACAAGACGGTTGGAATAAGTTATTGCTTCTGGACCAACGTTGTTCGATTTGTTCTCGAGGAAGGCGTTGTTGGGCTCCGAGAGGGGGCTGGTTAACATCATGTTTCCACTGCTGCCACATCCATTATAGTTGCACCCTTTGCGTTTGCTTCAATTTGGTTTGACGTATGACCTGTTGCAATCGTTTTCTATGGAAATAATTAATAATGCGTGATAAAGCAAGAGAAGAATTGTTTTTTTTTTTTTTTTTTTTTTTTTTTTTTTGTTGTTGTTGGTGTGGGGTGGGGGGTGTGTGGTGTAGGATTTTGCAGACGTACGTCTTCGGAGATGGGAGCAAGGGAGCGAGAATAAAAATAAAAAGAGAGGTTGGGATGAAAGAAAAATATTATTATTTTTTCCATTCAAAGAGGATAGCTATACTAGCTTGCATCCTAATAATAAAAATAAAAACCCTACTAGCTTGCATCCCAGGGACAGAGCTCCCCCTTTTTCAGAGTCCAAAGGCGACTAAAATTGTCCATCATACAAAATAGTTATGTTTTTCTTTTTTTAATTTGACGAACTCAATAATTTGAATTATACTTCTGTCATGCCCCCTTAATTCAAATCAGTGGTGATACCAAGCAATTTTCAAAATCCACAAAATTTGTCTTAAGCCAATGCTTTTATAAAAATGTTAGCTAGCTGGTCTTTGGTCTTGTAGTGCTTTATTTGAATTTCCTTCTTGTTCACTAATTTATGAATGAAGTGATACTGAATTTTGATATATTTGGTGAATCTATGAAAACTAAATTTTTTGTCATAGCAATAGTAGATCTACTGTCCCAAAAAATTACTGTTGGTGCATGTTGTTACTTTGGTGATGAGCCAGTGTTCTCCTGGGCCAAGCAATTTGATATGCGGTACTTGTAGTTGCAACATTCTCTACTTTAGAACTTGAGAGAGCGGCTGAGTGCTGCTTCTTTCTTGTCCAGCATACCACCTTGAACCTAAGATTAAGTGCAAAACCAAAATTGCTTCTTCTGTCACCTACACAACCAGCCCAATTACCATCGTGTAAGAAACAAGTTTAAAGTTCTTTACATATTTATAATGAATTTCCTAATTTAAAGTTTTTTGAATATGTTGTATAACCCTTTTAACTATTCCATAATGATGTTTATTGGGATTATGCATGAATCTAGATAACAACCTGACTGCAAACATAATGTCCGTTCTAATATGTGTGAGAAAATTAGCCCTCCAATCAGACTTCTATAGCTCTTCTCATCCATTCTCTCTACTACTCTATCATGCATCAAGCACAAGCTTCTCCTTTATGTCCGTAGGAGTTTTTCTTGCTTATAATTATACATGTTAAATCTTTTTAATAAACGTCTAGCATATTTCTCTTGGCACAAGAAAATTTCACCTGCTTCTTGAATAATTTCCATTCCTAAGAAATATTGCAAGAGACTCAAATTTGTCATTTCAAACTTTGACATCATATTTTTCTTAAATTTACTTATCAATCTTGCAGAAATGCCGGTATATATCATATCACCTACATATAAGTAAACTATGAGAATTTCCATACCTTGGGTCTTTACATAAAGAGTTGGCTCACTTGCAATTTTTTGAAAATCATTATCAAGAAAATATTTGTCAATTCTACTATGCCATATTTTGGGTACCTGCTTTAGCCTGTACAAGTTATTTTCCAACCTATGGGCTTTCTCTTTCTTTCCCTTAACTTTAAAATCTAGAGACGGTTCAACATAAACTTTTTCAAATAACTTTCCATTAAAAATGGCTAGCTTGACATCAAACTGAGACACATGCTACTCTTTTTGTGAAGCTGTAGCTAAACCATTCTAATAGTATTAATTCTTGCAATCAGAGAAAGTTTCTAAGAAATCGCTATATGGAATTTGTGCATATCCTTTAGCAACAAGATGCCCCTAATATTTCTAGAGTGACCCACTAGCATTGAATTTTAATTTGTAAATCCATTTAAGGCCAACTGCTTCTTTCACTGATGGTAGATTGTTGCCCAGAGATAGTAACCCAAGAGGGAGGGATGAATTGAGTTTTTTAAAAATTAAAAATAAATATATGCTCTAATTACCAAATTACAAGTGAGGTTGTCATGTGCTCGATGAAAAGTAAATATAGCAATAGAAAGTAAAGACAAATAATCATACAATCACAAATATAAAAAATTTATAGTGATTTATTAATGCCAAATCCAGCATCTATGTGCTTCCACTCTCCAAAATCTCTTGCTTGGACATTTCAACTATAATCATATTTTGATTATAGTTCTATTATTTTAGCTGAGCTCATAATCAAATCCAGTTAATTTTGCTCAAGATTACCAATTAAAATTATTTCAATTAAGTCTCCAAAACTTAGCTAGTCATACAAATCCAATTTCAAACTTCGACTAGCCTTAATCCCCAAGTTTCTATCTCCGAAAAATTTGTTATAAAGCAACTAATACAATGTATGAATAGATTGAAGCTCAAAAATAAAAACTCTTTGAAACTTGTGGAAGTCACTGAAGAAGCTTCTTGAATGATTCGAAGATTGAATGAATTCTTATATGGTCTCTCGATGGGTAGCTCAAGTTTATTCAATGCACCTGCTTTCTTTTCTTTTGATTGAATTGAAGTGCTAGAAGGTTGGACTTGAATGCTCTCTTAAGTGCATATTCTTTTTGGCTTTTTTATTTACTTCTCTTAGTTTCTCATCAATTAAATTTCTTGCTTAGATATGTCCAAAAATAGTTGGAAGAGGCCATATGACCTTTGGAGAGCTTAAACTACCCACTGGAAGCTTTTCTGCCCATTAGAGATGTTCTAAAAGACTAGCTGTTGGGCTATTAGATGTAGAGGAGTTGACTCATCTTATCCAAAGGTTGACTTGTCTAAATCAGGGGTCAACTCGGCTCCTTTAAGGGTCAACTCATAAAGTACCATATCTTAGGGTAGCTCTTTATCTTCTAACAGTAGCTAGGGGTTGACTCAACTGAAGTAATGATTGACTTATCCTAAGCTAGGGTCGATTCATGAAGCACTATGGTCGATTGGAGTATATACCATTTTTTACTTCTCTCTTCTTTCACCCTGAGACCATTCTTTACTTGCTTTATTAGTTCTGCTTATTTATTCATTGCTATCACTACATTTACATATAATTCAATTAAGTAGTGCATATATCTATTTTAGTTAGAAAAAATTTTTGAAAATCTAATTCGCCCCCCTCTTGAGTTGTCTCTTTGGGCAACAAAGTCGAACCAACCTACCTTCAGGAACAAGATCCTCCCGATAATGTGATGAAGAAGCCTTATCTCTGTAGAAAGATGGCTTGCATATAACTCCTCCATCACATCCACCTCCTCAGTTCCAATACAATCTTTAGTGCCTTGGTCTTATATGATAATCCAATAGGTGTTATTCCTTAATGAGGCATCCACATGATTCTTGCAAATCTTTGTTCTATAAGAACAATCCAAACTCCCTTCATAACTACTTTCACTCCACTCGAACCACCCCTTAGGCTCTTATAGAACTCTTGAACCAAGTTTGGGTAGGCGGGTATGTCTAAGGAGTAAAGAAATTTCTAACTTTGCTGCTTAATCTTCTGCCTAATAAAGAAATCCTCTTTTTCCAAAAATCTAAAATCAATCTTCCTACCAATTGTCATGGGTCTACCCATTGAGGATGCATCGGAGGATGGAGAGGGCGAGGGAGAGGGCACACTCATTGGAACATGGTGAAGCCTTTATAATTTCTCACTTTTGATCTCCATTCCTACTATTCTTCTCCACTTGACCGCTTTAGCAAGTAAGCAAGCTTCTTTCCATCTATGCTCAATCCCAAAGGAAAATGAGTAAATTCAAGGAAAGAGACAAGAAAAGGGCCCTAAGAAGGTTTGGAGAATAGTTTGGATGGACCTAAGGCAAACAATGAAAGGATGGAAATGAAAAGGAAAGGGACGGCTCATCTTTTAAATGAGTGGTCCCGACTTGGAGTCGACTCGAGCTCTATGCTAGAGTTAGCTCGAGATGGAGTCGACTCAAACTTAGCTACGAGTCAATTCGAGCTCAGTCTCAGATAGAAAAATATTGAATTTTTAAAAAAAAATAATTTTTTAAAGCATTAGATGACTCAAGTGAATTCAAATAGAGGAAATGAATATGAAATCAATCAATTTAGATTCAAAAGATTATTAAATTTGAGAGTTTCGAGAAGAGAGAAATGGGGTTAGGATATGGTTTAGTCACATGGATCAAATACTTCTAACTCCCTTCTAATTAAACTAAATCCATTATCACTTAAGGACTTAGTAAAGATATCAGCTAGTTGTCTATTGGTGCACACAAAATCTATTAGATGTATGTCCTAGAAGCTAATATGACTGACACATTGTAATAAATTTAGGATATAATTTTATGCTTAAAATATTGATTTAATCAATAAAAGAAGAAGTTAAATTTTCATTCAAGAGTGATGTGTTCTTGAATCATCCATGAAATTAATACTTTGATACATATTCTTAAAGTATTGAGAATTAGAGGTATATATAAAATTTTTAAATACTTCCAATCATAGTATCATCATGAGGATGGTGATTGATCTAGATAGATTGGCACACAGATCGCTTCCTTCGGGGTAGATGAGTCTCTGGTCAACAGTATAGAGACACTGAGCGATGAGTACGAATAGTTATTAAAGAAAAACTAGTACTGAGAGTGATCATATCAGAGATCACTTGAATTGCTACTCAATCATAAGTGATCATCTCGATGTTATAGTTGTGTGAGTAGTCTTTTGATCTATAATGACACGATTGCTCACAATGAGACTGTTGAATTTTAACTAACACACAAATATGATCTCAATGAGATCTTATAGTGGATGTTGGTAACAATTGGTCTACTATAGAAATAGGATGCATATTTAAAAAAAATCTATCAACTTTGATAGAGAGGAGTAGTCGTATGGGATATGAGAGGCTAAGTCCGAGAGTTAGTGGTCACAGCAGTATAATTGATGAAAAAAATTTTTATGAGGATCACAATTGGACTTAAGATAATCGAATCTAGCATATGATTGATGGTGAGGTTTGACAATTTATCCATGACCTGCCATCTAGTCGGGACTCATGATAGAGGGACTAAATTACATGTTAACTACACTTTGAGGTTCTATTTTGGTTCTACTAGGTTGTCACTACATACTGTTAGGTATCACTGATAGATTATGAGAGCTCATTAGGATTACTCAGGATTGACATTCTTTGATAAGTTAGAATGAAATTTTTTTGATCCATTGAAAAGAGTTTCAATGATACTATTATAGAGATTGTTGGGTATAAAATACCCACAGCCGAAATCCTCAGCAGCGCAGCCACGCCCGGACTCCTACGGGAGCCGGGCTCCACCGCCGACAGCAGCGCAGCTATGCCCGGACTCCTACGGGAGCCGGGCTCCACCGCCGACAGCAGCGCAGCCACGTCCGAACTCCTACGGGAGCCGGGCTCCACCACCGACAGCAGCGCAGCCACGCCCGGACTCCTACGGGAGCCGGGCTCCACCGCCGACAGCAGCGCAGCCACGCCCGGACTCCTACGGGAGCCGGGCTCCACCGCCGATAGCAGCGCAGCTACGCCCGGACACCTACGGGAGCCAGGCTCCACCGCCAACAGCAGCGCAGCTACGCCCGGACTCCTACGGGAGCTGGGCTCCACCGCCGACAGCAGCGCAGCTACGCCCGGACTCTTACGGGAGCCGGGCTCCACCGCCGACAGCAGCGTAGCTCCGCCCGGACTCCTACGGGAGCCGGACTCCACCGCCGACAGCAGCACAGCTCCACCCGGACTCCTACGGGAGCCGGACTCCACCGCCGACAGCAGCACAGCTCCACCCGGACTCCTACGGGAGCCGGGCTCCGCTCTCAGTATCAACTGCTGGCAAGCTCCATCCGGACTCCTACGAGAGCCGGACTTCACCTTTAATTTTAAATTGCAGGAGGACCCCTCCCGAACTCCGACCACTGCCGAGCCTCGATCAACAGATCCGCGCCCCCTGACAGATCACAATAACCACCATGATCTTGTTCCACTTCCTGTAGCGGATTCCATGCGGCTCCATCACCCCCTGCGGCGGACCCATTACTCTCTGACAGACTGTGTCAACGGCCACGATTCTGCTCCGCTCCCTGCGGCAGGTGCTGCACGATCCCACTACTCGCTGACAACTAGCGGCAACGGACGCCGCTCCACTACCTGCAACAGGCCCTACGTGGCGGGCTATGACGATAGCCACGGGTCTACCCCACTATCTTTCGCAATCAATTCCTCTGACCATGGGCGGCCCACTACCAGACGGTTACAAACGTCGCCATCAATCCGTTGCCTCCTCCGCCTATAAAAGGGGGACCTAGATACGTTATTCCTTAAGCTCATTTCTTATCTCAAAACTCTGCTAAATTCTCCGTTCGAGCACTCCATTCTTGTTGAGACAGAGAACTGACTTGAGCGTCGGAGGGTCTTGCCGGAGCAACCCCACCTCCGGTTTAGACTTTCCTTGCAGGTCCCGGCGGCGACCGCGGCTTCTCCGACTCCAGCTTCTCCGGCGCAAGCAGATTTTTGCACCAACAGGGATCATAGTATTATTATATGTATGTCTTAGAAGTCAATTGTTGGCTGATACATTATTATTCTATGTCATAAATTTATACTTAAACTACTGATTTAATCAATAATGGATAATTTTTTTTTCATTCAAGTATTATGTATCCTTGAATCATCCTTGGAAATGATGTTACGATATATATTCTCAAATATTAAGAATTAGAAGCATATATAATCGATTTCTAAATTACTCTCGATTATAGGATAGTCATAGGAATGGTGATCTATCCAGATAAATCGATGCACAGTTCACTTCCTTCAGAATAAAGGAGTCTCTAATCTATGGTGTAGAGACACTGAGTGAAAAGTATGGATAGTTATTAGAGAACAACTAGTACTGAGCATGACCATATGAGAGATCACATGAATTTCTATTTGATCATTAGTGATTATCTCGATGCTGTAGTTGTGTGACTGGTCCTTTGATTTGTGGTGTCACAGTTGCTTATAGTAAAAAATTTAAACTTTATCTACATATAAATATTAACTTGATTATAAGTTTTTATAGTAGATATTGGCTTCAGTTAGTTGAGCTGTGCGAGCAATGTGTGCATCTATATAGGATCTATCGATCTTGATAGAGAGAAATAGTCTTATAAGATTTGAGAAGCTGAGTCTATAAGTCTATGACTATAGCAGTATGATTAATGGAAAAAAAATTTTATTTGAAATCATATTGGACTTGAGCTGATCACATCTATCATATGACTGATGATGAGGTTTGACGATTTATCCATGACCTACCATCTAGTCGGGACTCACGATAGAGGGACTGTATCATACATTAACTTTACCTACAGGTTCTATTTTGGTTCTACTGGATTGCTACTATATATTGCTAGATATCACTAATAGATTGTCAGAGCTCAATAGGATCATTTTGAATCAATGATTCTTATCGAGTTAGAGTGAAACTGTTCTGACCCACTGAAAGAGATTTCAGTGATACCTATGATAGAGATCATGCTATTTCTCACTATCAGATAGAATTAAACTTATGGGGTCACACATAAAAGGAGAAGATCTAAATTGATTATAATTGGACTTATAAAGCATCAATTTATATAAATTTAGAGAAATCCAATTATGTTCATGTTAACCTTGCTAGCACCTGGGTGAACCCAACTTCTATTGTAGTTAGTTTACTTATATGATGAGTTTTAACCAATTTCTATACTTGATTTGAACCTAATTAAATTTGATTCAATGAGATCTAATTATTGGATAATTAATTTATGACTTGAATTAAATCAAGAAAGAGTTTCTTGGTTAAGAACCCTTAAAGAGAATTTATGGAACCATGTGGGCTAATTTGTGCATTCAATAGGGTCTTATATGATGGGATGCCTAGAGTAGGATGTGGCTTTGGATGTGTAATGGGTGGCATTCTATTTATTTAGTCCAACTATATTATGGCTAAAAATTTTAATATGATTAGAATGAGGGATCCTAATTTGATTAGGACATTCTTAAGTTATCTATATAAAGGATCCTAGCCCTTTAGTTGTGAATCAATCTTTCCTCCTCCTACTTTACCGCCACCCTTCACTGGGCCACGCCTCCCTCCTCTTTCTCTCTCTAGCCCATATCTCATCTTTCTCCAAGCATCCTCCATTGGAGCCATAGAGAGGGTGGGCGGCATCTGAGAGAGTGGTTCTAATTGTTGGTGCCACTTGCTTTGTTTCTTATTTCCTTTGCTCTCAAATTTGTTAAGAGTTAGTTACAATTAATTCTTGATTGTTGTTCTTTCTGATTAGTTGAAGGATCCTGAAAAGTTCTTTATTTCTTCAAGAATCAAGAAAGAAAGATTAAAAGGATCATCAAAAGGGTTCTGTTTCGATCCAGGTTTGGTTCAAGCCTATTTAGACTTTGGTTTAGGCAAACAGGATTCAAGAGAAAATAATTGAGGTCGGTCTTGTGGATATTCGTAGAGACAGGATACTTGTGCTACTGATTCAGAACCCATCCAGACCCAGATCTAGAGATTGAATCAGATTCAATCTCAGTTACAGGTTTGAAGTAAAAAGGAAAGTGATTCAGGTATGTGAATTGATTTCAGGCTTTGGTTTGTTCTTTCTAAAATCAATATATGTTAATTTTAGTATATAAACTAAATCCATAGGTACTTTTATATGATAAATGCATGCTTAGATTAAAAATATTTTAATCTAATTTTTTCACTATCTTTTGGATTTAGAAAAGTTTTGGAATTCACATACACTAGCACCTATAAAAAATCCAACAGTGGTATCAGAGCCACATGTTCATATATATGAAAGTAGCATAAAAATTTTAAACATTATTTTTAAAATTTTGATTTTAGATTATATATGGGATGTATAAGTTTATGTTCAGATCTAAAAAATATTTTAGATCTGATTTTTATTTATATATGCGATATATGAAAGCATGCATAGGTTAGAAATTAAATTTTTGCGATCTAAATTTTTCGTATATACGGTATATGATGACATATTTAGATTTAAAATTAATTTTTAAAAAATCTAAATTTTTTTATGTATATGATATATGAATATGTACATATTTTAAAAATATTTCAAAAATTAAAAATTTATATTTTATGCAATTAATTTAGATTTAAAATCTATTTCAATGATCTGAAATTAATGTATGCATGAATTGTTGGGCATGGGTAGTTTTGTATTAGGTCAATGAATCTATCTTAGGTTATAATTAGATCATATTGGATTGAAATTGATGTAGCTATTGATCAAATCGAGTCAAGTGTTGATTTGGATAAGATCAATTGAGCTTATGATTCTACAAGTATTATAGATTGAGTTGATTAAACTCCATAAGTAGAATCGAGTCAACTTAAGGACTTAATCTAGCTTTATGGCTTGAATTCGATTTACCTAAGCTGATTAATTGAAACCAATAAGCCATTTAGTGTCTAAGACAAGTCTCAATCGATGATTTTTAATTGGGAGGCTACTCACATAGATAATTTTATTTATGGCGAGTTAATGGCGTACCCTCCTGTCGGTCTCACTTACCTGGCCAATTGGATGATTGGGTTTATTAATAGCTAAGGAGTTTTGGTTTAGCCTATGCCAATTAGATCGATCATATAATGACTGATTAGATGAGACCTAACTTAAATCTTTCTAATTAATATTAAGCCTTATGATCTTCTATCATTGTAGAAGTGTGGACGTGCTACTGACGTTGATTGTTCTCAGTTGTTTATAGTGATTCAGTTGCATTAGAAATATGCAACCACTCTACTAGCAAAGAGTTGCTTTAGGGTGAAGATGGGGTTGGGCCCAATATATGTTATCTAAGAGACTCAATAACGATTTCACATCTATTTGTGAATGTGGGTCAGGCTTAACTAAGGAGTGGGGCAATATGTGTTATTTGAGCTCTCATGACTTAGAGATCAAGTCACTGCAATATGCTTAGAGAAGCATTTAGACCAAATATTCCCTACACATCGGTATGCATGTCAGCAATAATTATTAGGTGAGGTGCATGGGATCGGTGGGACCACAGCACCCACTAAAAATCTTACATTGGTCACGTTAGGTTTTTATTTTTCATCTGAAGAGTATCAAAATTCAAAAAAATAGTGGGAGTCTATTTGCATCTAAAAGTTTCTAAAGTAAATATAATTTTAAGTATAAATATCAAACTAGAATCTTTACTCTCGCAGATAAACAATGTTAGCTTCTAATCTACTAGCTCGCATCCTTGAAACCAACCAACTGACCAATTCAAATTATAAAGACTAGCTCAGAAATCTCAAGATAGTCCTGACATCCAAAAAGATTGAGTATGTACTTAATTAGGATGCCCCAACCTTATCCGCCCATCATACGACAGAGCAAAGAGATGCTCTGGACAAGTGGATGGATGATGACCTTAGGATGAAGTGCTATATGCTGGCTTACAGTGCAAAAGTTGTCTTGGTACGTTGCGATCTAGAAAATTAAAAGTTTTAAATAAATCTTATCATGAATATTTTAGATTAAGTCTATTTTATTTCATAAATTTTTATGTAATGTATATTGATTGAAATCAGCCAAAAATAGGATCTTACGAAGGTTCTATTTGCTGATCGAGCCGGCACTCTCAAAAATCGGGCCGGCTCGATCAGTATGCTAGCTCGACTAAAAAGTTGATTGAATTATATTTCTGACTGCTTTTAACATACAATTAGTGCTTGTTAGTGAAATAAGCCGACCCATTTTTGAAATAAGTCGACCTATTTAGTGGAACAACACTAGATTGTATTAAACCTTTCAAAAGTTGAAAATAGATTTCAAAATACTGAACCCCAACCCTCAACCATGAACTTAATTAAAAGAATTAAGTAATTATTTGTTAGATGTGTGTCTTAGATGTCAGATTGGCAGACACATTCCTGTACAAATGTAAGGGCAAATTTGTAATTTTGACTATAAATGAATAAAAGGGTTATTCTACTATCACATTGTGTACATTATGTCTGTGATACATCCTTTGAGTTAGTAGGAATGTTAATTCATATTTTCAAGAGTTGAAAATTTAAGGCAAGAATTTACATAACTAACTCATAAACAGCTCCTGACCATAGGATCATCATGAGGATGGTGATCGATCCGGAAGGTTGGTATACTATCACTTTCTTAGGGTAGATGAGTCTTGAGTCTATGGTGTGGAGACACCAGAGCGAGAGTACAGGTATTCATTGAGAATGAGAGTACTGAGCGTGACCACCTCGAGCAGTCATAAGGAAGTCTACCTTCTCATCGATGACTAGCTTGATGCTGCAGCTATGTGTCTAGTTCTTTGATCTGAGGTACATCGACAGTTCACTTTGAGTGTGTTATAGTTTGACTACACCATAACTCGATCTCCTAGCCATTCAGAACCTGAGGTGTATGTTGGCTGTAGCATATTCATTGTAAAAATCAGATTGCACCAAGATAGGATCTATCAACCTCGGTAGATAAGAGGAGTAGTCCTATGATGATCGAAAGATTGAGTCCTTAAGCCCATGGCCATGGCAGAGTGAAATAATGAAAAAGAGTTTTCCATTAGGGTTTCACATCGGACTTGGATTGATCGATTGATTCATATGACTGATGTTGGGTTTGACGAGTTCACCTTAACCCTAATTTAATTGGGACTCATGATAGAGGAACTCAATCACACAGGTAGCTATACCGAAAGGTTCATCTTCATTTCTGATGGATTGCCACCATATATTTATAGGTGTCACTGGTGGATTTTGGGAGCAATTAGAATGATCTTGATGATCGATCATTCTAATTATCTGAATCAGAAGAGCTCTGATCCATCGAAAGGAGTTTCGATGATGTCAATGATGAGATCATGATATGTCTCATTACCATATGAAAATAAATCTAACTGGATCACACAAATAAGAGTTAGGGTCTAGATGTCATCAATTGAGCTAGCCCAGTTTGATTGATTTGGATTAAATACATTAGGTTCAAAGAAATTGTGCTAGCACACGATTGAGCCTAACTTTCTCCTCGTGCAATCTTTTTTATCTCGATTGAGTCCAATATGATTTGACTCACCCAGAGGACCTTGAGAAGGTTTCTCATAGTCTGACTGGAGCTAGTCTAGCTCAGAAAGGATATGTCTTAATTCATGAGATGAATTTAAGACAACACCTGTCAATTTCTGTCACCTACCATTTTTGTTTTAGGACATCGGTCAAACGTTGACTTATGGATCTTGAACTGAAGGCCACTTGGCAAGAGGTCATTGGAGAATTTTTGTGGAGTGTCCACCTGCTAATTTTACCCTCAAAGTGAGTGCCATAATCAGATATGGCATGTGCCCCAAGTGGATAAGGATAGAGTCCCATGAGATGAGGACTCTGATCCCTTGATCAACTTGGACTGTGGGGCGCCAATCTCACTGTGCTTATCCAGTGTTGGTGCCAACAGTAGGAGGAATTGTTGGGATTTTTATCTGATATAATCAAATAACATCACTCCACCAATCAAAATTTTTCCAAAATTAATTAGAATTTTCTGATTGATCGAATGATGTGGCACTGCATGGCGCAATAGGGTCTATTTAAACCCTGTCTGCACCTAGGGTTTAGTGACTCTACTCAATACCCAGCAAAAATGTGAAACCTCTCCACTTCTCTATACCCCCTCTGCTCCTCTCCCTCCCCTCTTCATGTCCAAGAAGTTGGGCATCCATCTGGTGCTTGTCCAAGGCGTGGTGGCTCCTTGATCAGAAGGCTGCAGGAATTTATCGAGAAGCTGCTACTCCAGCTTCAGAAGATCTTTTGAAGATCTTTCAGATCAGATCCAGATCTGATTTTTGGAGCAAAGATTCATGAGGAGAAGATGATCTATATCCTACTCAAGTGGATACCAGTAGAGGCTAGGCGACTGCATGGCTATTTTTGAACCTCGGGCATTGCTACGATCATTTACAGGATAATCTAGTTACCCTAGAGGTATTTCTCTAATCCTCAAGTTTTAGATTTAATTTTAGATTAAATATCAGATAATAAGAATCAGATCTAATAGACCTTAAATTTAAAATAAAGTAAAATATTTTTTTTTTAAAATATTTCATCCCAGATCTCATTAGATCTGAAAGATCCTACAAGGAAAAAGATGATTTTTCCATCAACTGGTATCAAAGCCAGGTTAATGGCTCTATTTCAGATCTAATTTAGATTTAATTTTTAGTTTTATTTATTTGATATTAATGGATTTCAGATATCACATCAGATGTAATAGGATCTAAAATCAAAAAAATTTAAAATTAAATCTAAGTAGATCTAACATGTATGAGATGCATGACTAGACTAGGAATAGTTTAAACTATGAATAGTCTTGAAGTTTTATATTTTAATATGATTAAAATATAAATTGGATCTAATTTATTCTCTGATTTTTTGATATTATAAATATTATATTCAAATCAAAAAATAAAAAATAAAATTTAATTAATTCATAAGATTGATCTGTTGCATGCCTAGACTAGTTGTAGAATTATTCTAGTAACTGTCTAGAATAGATTTTATATTAAATAGTTTAATTTAAATCTTATTTTTTAGATGTTACATGTGATGTATCAGATCTGAAAGCATACTAATTAGATCAGATTTTAATACATGAGATGTATGCAAAGCATGTATAAGTTAGATCTAAAATTATATATGTGATATGTAACTTAGATCTAACTAGTTTTGTAGTTAAATCAATATTTTTGATTAAGATATTTTTCCTGACCGTCCGATCATAAGAACAAAGTAGGGTTTAAGACCCTCTCCTCCCATTCAATGGGGTGTTCTTATGACATGTAGGGGTGCTGCGCGTTCATCCTTAATCAGAAATCAAACTTACTTTTATGCAAAATTCTAGATCCTGAAATCCTAAAATTTATTTACATATTTTGTTTATGAATCTAAGACTTAATTAATGAATTAAGCTTATAAAATTAAATTAGGTCTAAAATTGAGAATTTCAGATCTAAGTCATTTTCATAAAAATGGGTTCGGGCTTGGGTAGCTCAATTAGGTCTAGCGGTTGATCAAACCAAATCAAAAGTTGGTTAGGTGGGATCATGAAAGCTAATAATTGACCAGCCTAATAGGATTAAGTCTAGGTCAAGATTGAATCACATTCATATGTGACTCGATCAAGTTAAGACCTAATTTGGCTCAGTGGTTAGAACCTAGATTGTAGGCCAACCCAATTGGTTCTAGTTCGACAATTTGGTGTCTAAGGTAAGTTGGGCAGATGCGATCGACTAGTTTTTAATTGGGAGCTACTCAACTCGAATGTATTCTTATCAAGTTAATGGCATATCCCTCCCATCGATCTCACTTACCTGACCATATGTGTCGACCCAGTATTGATTTGAGGCAGCTAACAATTTGAGCTAACCCATGCCACTAGGTTAGTCATAATTATTATGACTATGTCAAGTCAAGTTTAATGAGACCTAAATCAAATCTTCCTAAGAAAATATTAAGTCTAAGGTCTTCTACCATTGTGGATGTGCGGGCCCTTCTCGGAGTTGATTGTTCTCGGCTGGTTACAGTAGCTCAGTGGCATCGGGAAGACACAACTATGTCCATTAGGCATTGGATGCTATGAATTAGAGGATGGGTTGTGCTCAATATTTCAGATATGGTGAGGGACCCAATCAGGAATCTATATCGTGCAAATGGTGGGTGTTGGTGCAGAATTCTACCGACGTCGGAGATGCTGGAGTTGGGATGACCGCATCCGCTGTCGGGATCTGCAAGAAAAGTCTAAATCAGAGTTGGGGGTGCTCCGGCAAGACCCTCCGATGCTCAAGTTAGTACTCTGCTTCAACAGAAATGGAGTGCTCGAGTAGAAATTTTAGTAGAATTTTGAGATAGTTTTTTTGCTTAGAGAAGAACATATCTGGGGTTCTTTTTTATAGATGGAGGGCGTAACTGATTGACAGCGACGTCTGCAACTGCCTGGTAGTGGGCCATTCAGAGCCACGTGGAGTTTGTTATGGAGAGTAGTGGCGTTAGAGGGGCGTTCAGGGCCACGTGGAGTTTGTTATGGAGAGTGGAGTGGTGTCCATTGTCGTGACTTACCAAAGAGTGGTGGAGCCACGCAAAATCCATTACTGAGAGTGGAGTAGGATAGTGGCCATTGTCGTGACTTGCCAGAGTGTTCGGATCTGTCGGCTGAAGCTCGACTGGGATGTCTGATGGAGTGGAATGGCTCTCTGTCTCGTCGATCCTAGGAGAAGCTCAGATATTTTCGAGGTCGCTGACGGGTCTACTGTTGTTGGGTGCCTAGAGCACTGATGCTGTAGGTGGGAGTCATCTGTTGTAGAAGCTTAGATGGGGACTTTCTATTGGGAAAGTCCGATTTCATGAAGAATCTGGCAGAGGGTCGGTCGGCGGTGGACTTCGAATGGCGTTGGAAAGGTTTGTCCCCTGGAGGAGTCTGGGGATCCCGTGGAAGTCTGGAGGGCATTGTTGAAGTCCGACTGACGCTATTGAAGGTTGATGGCTAGAGAGGTTCGGCAGACACCAGAGGTGGTCGGCCGTTGTGAAAATCCAGCTGCTGGAGCCCGTCTGTTGTAGAAGTTCATCTGGGATCCATCCGCTATGGAAGTTCAGATGGAGTTTGATTCTTGCAGAAGATCGAAAAGAGGCCGCTTATTATAGAAGCTCGATCGAAGATCGGTTGTCGTGGAAGCTCGGAGTAGTGTCCTGGCTGGTGGAGCCTATCCCGTTGTAGAAGCTCATCTGGGATCTGACTATGAAGAAGCTCGACTAAAGTCTACCTGTAATAGAAGTTCAAAAGATATTTATTTTCAGTAGAGGCTCGAATGGAATTCGCTTATAATAGATATCTGGAGTAGACCGCCTGCAGTAGGAGTTTGGCTTTCGCAAGAGCTCGGATGGAATCCGAAAGGCGATCGACCACCGTAGAAACTTGGATGGAGTCTGGTTACTATAGAAATCTTGTTGTTAGAGAAGCTCGGATATTGACAAAGTCCGAAAGAAGTTCGGAGCAGAGTCGCCCATGGCCAGAAGAAGTCTGGAAGGGATTCGGAGAATAGTTGATCACTGTAGAAAATCGACTGATAGTGAAGCCCAGAGAGCATTTGGAGCGGCTCGATAGATGAATGGAGAAGCTCATTGTTGGAGAAGTCCGGATAGTATTATGGAAGTTCGGATGGTTGAGGGAGTTCAGAAAGACATCACACAAGGTCAGAAGCTAAAAAAGCCCTGGAAGGGTTGGTCTTTTGCAAACTTTGGTTGGAGGTATTTTATACCCAACACCAGTCTCCCTACTTCTGAGTTCGGATTCCGAATGAAGAAAGTACAGAGAAATTCTCACAACCGAAGTTGCCTCCCTTGATTTCCACACTCGGTGGTTTCCAGATATTTTGACGTTTGGCATGCTGATGCTGGAGTCTTTTCAAATCAAGGCGATCCGAAAAGATTTTTTCGAAATTTTCATTGGAGCGTGGTTCTAGGTACGGTGCAATAATAATTTTATCAGCTGTCAGCCATTTTCAACAGCCTACCATGGTGAGTGGGACACACGGCGAGTGTAGGTCGGCCAGAGGAGATCCGCAATCATCACCGCACCGGGCCCTGTTGCCTATTTAAACCCGCTCCCCCCTTCCAGGAATTTCACTTTGCCTCCTGTTGGTGCCCTTCTTCTTCCCCGAGAGCTCCATCCTGTTCGACCTTAGGCGCTCTTCGAGTCGATCCCCATCTCCACATCTCTACACTTCTCGGACCAACCTAGGTTAGTTTCAGAACTCCCCTCTTCGCTTTTTCTCTTGCTGTTCTTCTTCCATTTTTCTTTTGATACATTCTTTTAGCGAAATTCAGTACAGGGGTAAAATGGTAATTTTAATACTTTTTCAAAATTATGATTTTATAGTGAAAAATATTAATTAATCTAATTAATTAACATGAATTTATCTTACACTAGGATCTAAATATGATATATAGCATGCATGCATTTAAATTTGAAATTCAAATTTGAACAATAAACACTTTACTGTAATATGTTCAGAATATAATACCTTTGTGTGGGTAGTAAATCATCATAATCTGACCACCGTCGGGAGAGTATGATCATCGTGATGTAGCCACACAGTGTGTCTAGCTTCTGTGGATCGTCCATACGAAGTTTTCGGTCTGATCGACTCCTCACGAGTGCTAGCTCGTTGTAGAGCCCTTTCGATGGCCGATGCTGATCGAACTCCTTCGATCGATGTCTATCGATTCTTTGGATGCTTTAGATCATTAGCAGACATGCTTGAGAGGATGATGAAGATCTTCCTAAAATTTGATGGGCTCACGACACTCATAGCTCACCTTCTCACTTCCCGAACCCCAAGCTGAAACCCTGGGGAACTCATTGAAACCCTGCGCACCTTTTTTCTTTCTTTTCTTTCTTTTTCTCTCAGAAGGATATTGACCTTCACCTCATGCACAAGGATTTCTCACACCCAGATTTTCTTCCAAAATTTTTCTTACACACGCCCCACTCTTCTCCTCCTTTTAAAACAATGTCAAACATCTTATCCACGTGAGAGGATAAAGATGAGTAATTGCACATTTGAATTCAAATCAAATTTTGAATTCAAATGGAAACTAATTTATTCCTATACACTAAGGACATGAGAAAAAGAGGGTGTGGCTTAATTTGTGCATGAGTGATTTTATGAGAAATATTTTTTCGCGTAATAAATAGGGTGTTAAAAGAGGATAAGGTCAAGGCGCTAAGATTGGTTGCTCATTCAAATTCAAACTTTATTTTGAATTTGAATGGCCAACCAATCATCCTTATCCACTCATTTGGTGTATTAAAGTAGGGTGTGAGGAGGGCTTTGCATGAGAAAAAATTCATGAGAACTTTCTTCTCGTGAATTCAAATGGGCGCAGTGGAAGTGAGGTGGCGCAGGGAGAAGGGGTCAAGGTGGTTTCATTATTTAAACCAACCTAATTGAACCAAATAAGTTAGGCCCAATTAGACTAATTTAAATCCAACTAAATTAGACTTAATTAAGCTCAATAAAATCTTAATCAAATTAGAAATTGATTAAGCCCAACCCCTGATCAAATCAGAGACCAAACCATCTCGATGATTAGGTCAACTCTTAACCTAATTGGGTCAAACCCAACCGAATCCAATTCAATTAGACTTGATCCAAAAATAATTACTCAATCAAATTGAGTTAATTAGTGATCAAATCACTAATTAAACCTCTCAAAAATATTGAGTCCAAATCCGATAGGTAATCGGGCATTAGAATTCATCGATATATAACCCTGATTGAAGAGTCCCAAACCAGTGGGACTCTTGACCCCGGTACCCAAAATGTGTGGGACTCGTGATCAGAGAATCTTGATTCTCGATCACAGAGTCCCAGACATATAGGACTCATAGTCCACGAGCATTAGGACTCTTCATCAGCCATCAGATCAGATAGGAATCTCTAATGTGTGTGACCCCGCAGGCTCGAACCTAAGCTGGTAGCACAGGAACCAATTCCTATACTAATCGAAGTAACCATCTAGTAATGGTACCCGATGATCGGATAGGTCGAATGATCGCAATCGCAACACTCAGAACCTATGTGAATATGGTTACTGTATAATTCATCCTTTTGACCTCTGTGTTTAGGACGACTCAGGGTTAAACTGTCAACCCTGATTAGATCATCCGAATTGTACTCAACTCAAACAGTCCTGTGACTTTTCACAAAGACTACCCTGGTTAAGGTTTTGCTAAATTGAAATAGAACTATACACAGCTCCTAAACTGGAGTGGTCAATCCCATCTTGACACACGCACCGACAAGTCAAGTACTTGACTACACCCAGCAGCCTTCCGTCACTGAATTAGAAATTCAGGTAGTCCAGTGCCTAAGTGTAATGAGTTGCTTACAAGTCACCGTGGCGGTCTCAGGTCGGAGGGATATTTATACCCATATTCCATCGGAGCAAATCTTGACAACAGAAATAGCTCCAGAGTCGATCACGTTCAGTGCAGATGTACCTTTACATCTCATCTGTATGCCATACCAGTGTCTCCACACTCATTGGTTAAGAGGACAACCAACCTATATGGCACACAATGACCTATGCTTGATAAATATTGTCGTCCTTGGTAACAACGTATCATTTGGTCGCAAACATATTTAAGAACTAAACGACAAATCCTCCTTTGTTGAGTCTAAATAGTCCTAAGGACTTCACCACAACATAGGAGTTCATTAGAAGATGAAATATTTTTGTGATGAAAAATGCCAAAATAATTTTTATTAATTCATAATTCATGTATATATACAAAAATGAACACAACCGTCAACAGGCTGATGATTGGCTTTGGGACACTATTCTCAACAATCTCTCATTTAGCCTAAAGCCAATCGGTGCAGTATCTAATACCCATCTTTGACTTGTAGTCATCGAACTCCTTCACCGCAATGGCTTTAGTGAATGGGTCGGCCAGGTTCTCCTTTCTGTCGATCTTCTGAAGGTCAACATCACCTCGATCCATAATTTTTTGGATGAGATGGTAGCGGTGCAGAATATGCTTCGTCCGCTGGTGTGCCTTGGGTTCCTTCGCTTGAGCAATGGCTCCAAAGCTGTCACAATAGAGCAGAACTGGACCAATAAGGGAGGGTGCTACTTTGAGCTCGGTGATGAATTTTCTCAGCCACACCACTTCTTTGGCAGCATCTGATGCAGCGACATACTTTGCCTCGTAAACTGAATCAGCCACTGTGTGTTGCTTGGAACTCTTCCAGCAGATAGCCCCACTATTAAAGGTAAAAATAAATCCCGACACACTTTTACTGTCATCGTGATCAGACTAAAAACTAGAGTTTGTAAACCCTATAAGTCTCAAGTCTGATTCACCATAAATAAGTCACTGGTCCTTAGTATTTCTTAAATACTTCAGGATGGTTTTAATAACCTTCCAGTGATTCTTCCTTGGATCAGATTGGTATCTACTCACTACCCTTAGTGAGTATGCTACATCTGGTCGTGTACATGTCATGGCGTACATGATAGATCCCATTGCCGAAGCATATGGAATCCTATCCATACGCTCTCTCTCTTGAGGTGTTGTCGGACAATCCCTCTTCGAGAGAGAAATTCTATGGCCTATCGGTAGATAGCCTTTCTTGAAATTCTTCATGCTGAACTTCTTCAGCATAGTATCTATGTACGTAGACTGGGATAAACCAAGCAACCTTTTAGATCTATCCCTATAGATCCTCATCCCTAGGATGTAGGAAGCTTCTCCCAAATCCTTTATGGAGAACTGTGACGACAGCCAAATCTTTATTCCCTATAATGCAGGGACATCATTCCCGATTAAGAGAATATCATCCACATACAATACAAGAAATACCACTACTGGATCATTAGCCCACTTATAAATGTAGGGCTCTTCTCCATTCTTAACGAAGCCATACGTCTTGATCGTCCTATCAAAATGTATGTTCCAACTCCGGGATGCCTGCTTATATCCATAAATGGACCTCTGTAGTCTGCACACCTTAGACTCATCAGTGGATGTGAATCTTTCAGGTTGTATCATATACACCTCTTCATCCAGCTCTCCATTTAGAAAAGCTGTCTTCACATCCATCTGCCATATTTCATACTCCAGATGGGCAGCTATCGCAAGCATAATCTGAATGGATTTGAGCATTGTCACAGGAGAAAATATCTCGTCATAGTCTATACCATAACATTGACGATATCCCTTGGCAACCAGACAGGCTTTATAGGTTTTCACCTTTCCGTCTGTACCCCTCTTCCTCTTGAAGACCCACTTACACCCTATGGATTTTACTCCTTCGGGTGGGTCAACCAATGTCCACACATCGTTGACCTTCATGGACTCCATTTCGGATTTCATGACCTCTAGCCATTTCTTAGAGTTGGGTCTCTGCATTATGTCCATGTGGGTGATCGGATCCTCATCGTTTTCATCAAGTTTGATAGGATCGTCATCCCGGATCAAGAAACTATAGTATCTATCCAGTTGATGTGGTACTCTATCAGATCGCCTTATGGGTGCTTGAACAATGGGCTCTGAATCTGATCTAATCAAATCCGATTCAGGTTCAGCAACTTGTGTCGGTTTTTTTTACCTATAGAACTTCGTCAAGTTCGACCTTAGAGGCAACAGTCCTTTCACCAAGGAACTCTTTTTTCAAAAAGATTGCCTTAAGGCTGACAAATACCTTTTTCTCATCAGCCAGGTAGAAATAATACTCTTTGGTCTCTTTTGGGTATCTTATAAAATTATACTTGTCAGACCTAGGTCCTAGCTTGTCCGTAATTAAACGTTTAACATAAGCCGGACACCCCCGAACCCTAAGGTGCAAGAGTACTGGCTTACATCCTATCCATATCTCATATGGCATTTTGGTTACAGACTTACTCGAAACTCTATTTAGAAGGTAACAAGCTGATCGAGCGTATATCCCCAAAGGAAGATCGACAGACCAGCAAACCCCATCATGGATCGAACCATGTCCAACAAGGTCCGATTCCTCCTTTCAGATACACCATTATACTGTGGTGTTCCAAGAGGTGTCCACTGAGAGAGAATCCCATTCTCCCCAAGATATGTCAGAAAATTATTGGAAAGGTATTCACCTCCTCGATCAGATCAAGGAGTTTTAATACACTTTTCAGTTTATTTTTCTACCTCATTTTGGAATAGTTTGAATATTTCAAATGACTCTGACTTATGCTTCATTAAATAGATATACCCATACCTCGATAGGTCGTCTGTAAAGGTTATGAAGTAGAAATATCCACCTCTTGCACTTGAGCTCATAGGTCCACATACATTAGAATTTACCAGAGCCAAGAGTTCACTGGCTCGCTCACCTTTTCCAGTAAAAGGTGACTTGATCATTTTACCAAGTACAGGTTGAAAGTGATTCACAATCACCTACTTCAAAAATTCCTTCTTGAGCCAACCTATTTATTCTATTCTTATTGATATTACCTAGCCTATAGTGCCAAAGGTAGATTTCTGACACATTATCTATTCTAAGGTATTTATCGGAGGTTTGAACCATATTAACAGGTTGTGATAGAAAGTAAATTCCATTATTAAGTTGTCCAACAAACATTGTAACACCATTCAAAATGATATTATAAATATTTTCTTTTATTAAAAATTGATAACCGTTCATGGCCAAAAGGCCTACAAAAATAATATTTAATAAAAAGCTTGGATAATAGTGACATTCACTCAAAATTATATTTCGAAAATTGATTACAAGGTTCATGTTCCTAATGCTAGAACTGGAACTTTGCTTCCATCTCCAACGTTCAGGAATCTCTCGCCTTCATCAAATCTCCTACTGACCTGCAAACCCTGCATCGAATTGCAAATATGATAAGGGCTTCCGGTATCCAATACCCAGGCAGTAGTATCACAAATAAAAAAATTGCAAGGTGTTATCATATAAGTACCTTGCTTCTTCTTCGGCCTGTTAGGGTCCAGTGAGGCAATGTATAGAGGACAGTTTCTCTTTCAGTGCCCCTGCTTCTTGCAAAAGAAGCACTCCGCCTGGCTCTGGTCGGGCTTGCGCTTCTTGGTCTGACCCTGTGCAGATATCCTAGCATGCAGCTGCACCTTCTTATTCTTCTTCTTCTTATTCTTCTTCCCTTTCTTAAAGGGTCGACGACCAGAAGAAGACCCTCCCATAATATTTACCGACTCCTTATGGAGCTGGTGGTCCTTCTCAAAGTTCTGTAGCAACCCCAACAAGCCGTGGTAGTTCACTGCAGGCTTTGTCATTTGAAAATGAGTAAGGAAGGGAAGGTAGGACTTGGGTAGAGAATTAAGGATCGCATCCTTACCGAGCTGCTCGTGCAGGGGAAAGCCCAGTTTACTTAGGCGCTCAATCACTTTGATCATGTACAGTACATGATCAGTGACTGAGGCTCCATCCCTCATCTGAGCATTGAAAATGGCACAACTAGTTTTGTACCTTTTAACATCATCAGGCGTGCCAAAAGAGTCGTTCAATATTTGAAGCATCTCCTGTGGTTGGACGTTCTCGAACCTGTGGCTGAACTCATCATTCATTGCCGCCAGCATTATGCACCGGACGGTGGTGTGGTTGTTCAGCCACTTCTGGTAAGTGTCTCAGACCGTCCCTCTAGCGTTCAAGGCTAGCTCCTCAGGTGCCGGATCCGTTACTACATAAAGGATCCGCTCATGCTCAAGAATGATTTTTAATTTTCGATACCAGCTATCGAAATTAGGGCCCATGAGCTTGTCATTATCTAATAATGATCGGAGTGATAGGGTAGTGGCCATAGCTGTATAAAGAAAAATCAGACCTATATTAGTACATAAATTATTAATACTAAAGACTTGGACTTTAGTCTAAAGTTTCTCTCAGTGTTTTTACGAACTGGTAGTCTCAACCTCCAATTCGAGGAATTACTTTAATTCCTTAGTGGGTACTAGAATCCACACAGACTACACACGAGCCCAACTTTGGTTGGTCAACCCATGTGCATCTATGGGTAGGTTCATAATCAGTTATTTCTCTAAACAACTTCTAATAATTAATTTTTCCCCAGAACCTAATCAGTAGGCTTTGGCCTCTACTGAAAAGATCTGGTTAGGTCCAACCATTAATATGATTTGATTTGGTGAATCGTATCAATAAATGATCAGGCCCGACTTTGGCCGGCCAACCTGACCACCATCAGAAAGACTCAAACCAAATTATCATATTATGAATGATAATTCCATTAGTCAATAAGCACCAGGCCTTTGGGCCTCCAATGATTATTAAACTAATGGACTTATTATCACTCACTTAATGGGAGGCTATGATTTAGTTATCAATATAACTTAATCATTTTTAGGGATCTAATAATTTTTGAGAATTTTATTAAAGAATCGAAGAGAAGAAAATATCCAGCTAATTTTAATCCTTCCACTGACTTCACCAAGTCAGATTAAAAAAAGATTTAATTAAAGTCGGCATTAGGAGCACCTAAATCAGTCACACTGATTTACCTAATGACATGGGTGAGTCCTAATCACCAAGTGATCTAATCAAAACCTAATTCACCAGGTTGGCCAGGTAAGTGAGATCAGTGGTGGGGATAAGCCATTAACTCATCAGAGATCGAATCACTGTGAGTAGCTCCCACTTAAAAACCACTGGTCAAACTGCCAAACTTACCTTAGACACCAACCAGTTCATTAGTTTTAATTTGATCAACTTAGTAAATAGGGTTCCACCGTATAGCCATGAATTAAGTCCATCTTGATCTAGTTAAAGACATGGACCCATTCAACTACAACTATTGGAGTTGAGTCTAGAGTATCCTTGACCTAATCTAATTCGACTTTTGATTAGATTTGATCAATTACTCTAATTTAGTACATTTCTTTAAGCTAACCTTAGGTCTAACCCAATTATGGACCTAATCTATCTAACCCATTGACCCACAAGTTTATGCAATTGTCTTAGGTCTTAATTCACAATTCTAGACCTACTAGACAACACTTAATTCTTTTAATTAAGTATTTGGACTGATGGGTCAGGGTTTGGCATTTCGAAAATAATTTTCAAATTTGAAAGATTTTATTTTCTATTCACCAAATATGTTGACTCATTTCATAAATAGATCAGAACATTTCATAAATAGCAATCCTATTGCTAATTACATAACAGAAAATAACTCAATCAAAATAAATCATGAATATTTCTTTAGATCTAATCTAACACATTCATGATAAATTTAATAATTGAACCTATACAATTAATTTCTTTCGCTGCTTCATCTGCATAGGATATACTTGTAGCGGCACCCCTACCGCCATAGGAGACCCCATCGAATGGGAGGAGAGGGCCTTTAAACCCTACTTTTCTCCTATGATCGGACGGCTATGGCAACTAACCCAATTCAATTACTTACTACTTAGATCAAGTATATCTAAATATATCAATTTCAAAATTTAAATTTCAAATTTCAAATTTTAAATTTTAAATTTTGAATTTCAAACAAATTTCAAATTTCAAATTTCAAATTTTTTAATTTCAAATTTGAAATTTCTATCAAATTTTAAATTTTGAATTTTAAATTTTTGAATTTCAAATTTTAAATTTCAAAATTCAAAATTTAAAATTTAAATTTCAAATTTTTGAATTTTGAATTTCAAATTTCAAATTTCAAAATTCAAATTTCAAATTTTGAATTTCAAATTTTTGAATTTGAATTTCAAACAACTTTTAAAAATTCAAATTTTAAATTTTGAATTTCAAATTTTAAATTTAAACTTTTAGATTACAACTTAATCTACGCATGCAAATATATATATCATATCTTAGAACCTTGCTCTGATACCATTTTTAGCAAAATTCAGTGTAGGGGTAAAATAGTAATTTTAAAACTTTTTCAAAATTATGATTTTACAGTGGAAAAATATTAATTAATCTAATTAATTAACATAAATTTATCCTACACTAGGATCTAAATATGATATATAGCATGGATGCATTTAAATTTGAAATTCAAATTTGAATAATAAACACTTTACTGTAATATATTCAGAACATAATACCTTTGTGCGGGTAGTAGATCACCGCAATCTGATCACCGTCGGGAGAGTCTGATCATCGTGATGCAGCCACACAGTGTGTCTGACTTTTGTGGATCATCCATATGAAGTTTCTGATCTGATCGACTCCTCACGAGTGCTAGCTCGTTGTAGAGTCCTTTCAACGGCCGATGCTGATCGAACTCCTTCGATCGATGTCTGTTGATTTTTTGGATGCTCTGGATCATCAGCAGACATGCTTGAGAGGATGATGAAGATCTTCATGAAATTTGATGGTCTCACGACACTCGTAGCTTACCTTCTCACTTCTCGAACCCCAGGCTGAAACCCTGGGGAACTCACTGAAACCCAGCACACCTTTTTTCTTTCTTTTCTTTCTTTTTCTCTCGGAAGGATATGGACCTTCACCTCATGCACAAGGATTCCTCACACCCAGATTTTCTATCCAAAATTTTTCTTACACATGCCCCACTCTTCTCCTCCGTTTAAAATAATGTCAAATGTCTTATCCATGTGAGAGGATAAAGATGAGTAATTGCATATTTAAATTCAAATTAAATTTTGAATTCAAATGAAAATCAATTTATTCCTATCCACTAAGAGCGTGAGAAGAGGAGGGCGTGGCTTAATTTGTGCATGAGTGATTTCATGAGAAACATTTTCTTGTGTAATAAATGGGGCGTTAAAAGAGGATAAGGTCAAGGTGCTAAGATTGGTTGCTCATTCAAATTCAAACTTTGTTTTGAATTTGAATGGCCAACCAATCATCCTTATCCACTCATTTGGTGCATTAAAGTAGGGCATGAGGAGGGATTTGCATGAAGAAAAATTCATGAGAACTTCCTTCTCGTGAATTCAAATGGGTGCAGTGGAAGTGAGGTGGCGCAGGGAGAATGGGTCAAGGTGGTTTCATTATTTAAACCAACCTAATTGAACCAAATAAGTTAGGTCCAATTAGACTAATTTAAACCCAACTAAATTAGGCTTAATTAGGCTCAATAAAATCCTAATCAAATCAGAAATTGATTAAGCCCAACCCCTAATCAAATCAGGGACCAAACCGTCTCGACGATTAGGTCAACTCTTAACCTAATCGGGTCAAACCCAACTGAATCCAATTCAATTGGACTTGATCTAAAAATAATTACTCAATCAAATTAAGTTAATTAGTGATCAAATCAGTAATTAAACCTCTCATAAATATTGAGTCCAAATTCGATGGATAATCGGGCATCAGAATTCATCGATATGTAACCCTAATCGAAGAGTCCCAAACCAGTGGGACTCTTGAGCCCGGTACCCAAAATGTGTGGGACTCGTGATCAGAGAATCCTGATTCTCGATCACAGAGTCCCAAACACATAGGACTCATAGTCCATGAGCATTAGGACTCTTCATCAGCCATCAGATCAGATAGGAACCTCTAATGTGTGTGACCCCGTAGGTTCGAACCTAAGCCGGTAGCACAGGAACCAATTCTTGTACTAATCGAGGTGACCATCTAGCAATGGTACCTGATGACCAGATAGGTCGAATGATCGCAATCGCAACACTCAGAACCTACATGAATATGGTTACTGTATAATTCATCCTTTTGACCTCTGTGTTTAGGATGACTCAGGGTTAAACTGTCAACCCTGATTAGATCATCCGAATCATGCTCAACTCAAACAGTCCTGTGACTCCTCACAAAGACTACCCTGGCCAAGATTTTGCTAAATTAAAACACGACTATACACAGCTCCTAAACTGGAGTGGTCAATCCCATCTTGACACATGCACCGACAAGTCAAGTACTTGACTACACCTAGCAGCTTTCCATCATTGAATTAGAAATTCAGGTAGTCCAGTGCTTTAGTGCAGTGAGTTGCTTGCAAGTCATTGTGGCAATCTCAGGTCGGAGGGATATTTATACCCATATTTCATCGAAGCAAATCTTGACTGCAGAAATAGCTCTGAAGTTGGTCACGTTCAGTGCAGATGTACCCTTATATCTCACCTGTATACCATACCAGTGTCTCCACACTCATTGGTTAAGAGGACAACCAACCTATATGGCACACAACGACCTATGCTTGATAAATATTGTTATCCTTGGTAACAATGTATCATTTGGTCGCAAATAAATTTAAGGACTAAATGATAAATCCTCCTTTGTCGAGTCTAAATAGTCTTAAGGACTTCACCACAACATAGGAGTTCATTAGAAGATGAAATATTTTGTGATGAAAAATGCAAAAATAATTTTTATTAATCAATAATTCATGTACATATACAAAAATGAGCACAACCATCAACAGGCTGACGATTGGCTTTGGGACACTATTCCTAACACATTCCACCTGTTCAGTTTTCTGCAAGCGGCCCTTCTCTTATTTTTCCCAATTTTTTTGGGATTTTTAGGGTTTTTGCTCGATTCATAATGTTCTCCAGCACTTCTTCCTCTAGCAGTTCTAGAAGTTCGTCCGTCCCAGCTCCCCAAAACCTCAGTTCTGTAGATGAACCTCATCCGATCTTTGTAACGGATTCCATGTGGCTCCACCACTCTCTGGCAAGTCGCAACAACGAACACCACTCCACTCTCCGTAACAAACTCCACGTGGCCCTGAACGGCCCTCTGATGCCACTACTCTCCGTAACAAACTCCATGTGGCCCTAAACGGCCCACTACCAGGCAGTTGCAAACGTCGCTGTCAATCAGTTATGCCCTCCGTCTATAAAAAGGGACCCTAGATATATTTTTCTCTAAGCTAAAAACTCTATCTCGAAACTCTGCTAAAATTTCCACTCGAGCACTCCATTTCTGTTGAAGCAGAGTACTGACTTGAGTATCGGAGGGTCTTGCCGGAGCACCCCCAACCTCGGTTTAGACTTTCCTTGCAGGTTTCGATGGTGGATGCGGTCATCTCAACTCCAGCTTCTCCGGCGTCGGCAGAATTCTACACCAACAGAATTGGCATTAGAGAAAGGGGTGTGTCTTCGCAATACCCTTGTTCTTAAAGGAGTGCTCAACAGGACTGTCTCCGATCACCTTCTCCGACATCTACTTCTCTTTCTCCTGCCAGATCTCCACCTGATACCTCTCCGAAAGGCATACACCAGGCGATCCACGGCCTCCGCAGTCAGATCTCAGCGAGCTCTGCAAACTCCAGCCTCATCTCCAGTCTCCCAGGCTCCTCCTCCGACAACGGCAGTCGGCATGGAGCAGTTCGACTTGCTGGTTCAGCAGGTCAGGGGCCTCACCGAAGCAGTGCAGGCCATGTAGTAGCAGCCGCAGCAGCTGCAGGCCTCAGTGTGGCTGGAAAGAGCATCGCTGGAGTTTCAGAATCTGACGATCGGGCGGGCCACTTGGGCAAGTCGCCCCGTCTTCCCCGGAAAGGGGAAGCAGAAGGTGGAGAGCCCACCATCCGATCATGATTCCACCCCCAGAGAGTCCCTACCTCCATTTCATCAGAAGACCCTTGAGACTCGCAGTCGAGAGGACCTCTTGGATCAAAGATTTTGGGAGATGAACCGATGGATCAAAGAGCTCCGCCACGCTCCCACTGCTTACGGTGAGGACATCTGCACTGACCCTCCCTTCTCTCAAATGATCATGCAGGAGCCAATCCCGTCGAACTTCAAGCTCCCCCAATTTGAGAGCTACGATGGAACCTCAAATCCGGTTGACCACCTGGAGGCCTTTCGGACAATGATGCTACTCCATGGCACGCCAGATGCCATCTTGTGCCCGACTTTTCCATCTACCTTGAAGGGAGCGGCAAGAAATTGGTACTCGGCATTGAAGTCGGGTACTATCTTCAACTTTGATCAGATGAGCCACCAGTTCGTTGCTCATTTCATCAGCAGCCGGCATCCCCGGAGAGGTTCAGAATCCCTCATCAACATCAAGCAAAAGGAGAGAGAATCCATCTGAGCTTACATCAACCATTTTAACGTCGCCGCGTTGGAGGTTTGAAACTTGGACCAATCGGTCGCGATGGCCGCCCTGAAGGGCGGTCTTCAAAAGAACGATCTTCTATTTTTCCTGTAAAAGAAGTATCCCAGGGACTTTACTGATTTGCTGGCTCAAACCGAAGGATATGCTTGAGCAAAAGAAGTATTCAAGATGAAGGATGAGGAGGCTGCGAAGGAGCGGCAAGCGGGAGACTCCAGCAAGCCCGTAGTTGAAAAAGGGCCGAGTGAAGCTCGGCCACATTCTCGAACTCCCTTCGGACACAAGCATGTCCACACTCCTCCCCAGGCTCGTAGGTAGAGAAGCTCGGACCACAGAGTTCGGCGGAGCTCTCCCTCGGGAAGATTCCACAGCTACGCCCCTCTCAATGCATCAAAAACTCAAGTGCTAATGGAGGTTAGGGAGCAGCTGCCAAGGTCGGAAAGGATGCGCACATACCTCGGAAAGCACAATCCTAACAAGTTCTGCCTCTATCATCGTGACCATGGCCACGACATGGAGGAGTGTATTCAGCTCCGAGACGAGATCGAGGAGCTCATCAGACGAGGTTAGCTCGATAGATTCATTCAACACCGATCTAAAGGTAGGGAAGATCGGTCGAGGGCCCTGCCACAGCTGGAAATGCCAAGGAGGGAGGAGTAGCCTAAAGATCGGCCTCCGATTGGGATTATCAACTCCATCTCAGGAGGACCCCGACGGGGAGCAGACCTTCCGTGGCTATGGGATTCAAAAAATCTACGGATGTATTACCAATAACTTTGCCTTAAATAAAAATTTCTTTCATATTTGCATATCTTTTCTTTTGGTATGAGCTCATAACGACAGGGAGTAGCTCCTTCCGACAATCGAAACTAAGCGTGTTAGGAACAGGAGGAGGACCTCGTCCTAACACGAGCAAAATCGAAGGCCCGATTATTTTAAGACCGGATGGAGGGAGAGGCCCTTACAACGGCCCTTATGTGCCCCCACAGCCATGTTAGGAACAAGAGGAGAATCTCGTCCTAACATGAGCAAAGTCGAAGGCCCAGTTATTTTAAAATCAGATGGGGGGAGAGGCCCTTACAACAGCCCTTATGTGCCCCCACAGCCATGTTAGGAACAGGAGGAGAACCTCATCCTAACATGAGCAGTCGAAGGCTCGATTATTTTAAGATCGGATGGGGGGAGAGACCCTTGCAACGGCCCTTTTGTACCCCCACAGCCATGTTAGAAATAGGAGGAGAACCTCATCCTAACAAGAGCAAAGTCGAAGGCTCGATTATTTTAAGACCGGATGGGGGGAGAGGCCCTTACAACGGCCCTTATGTGCCCCCACAGCCATGTTAGGAACAGGAGGAGAACCTCATCCTAACATGAGCAAAGTCGAAAGCCCGATTATTTAAATACCGGATGGGGGGAGAGGCCCTTGCAACAGCCTTTTTGTGCCCCCACAGCCATGTTAGGAATAGGAGGAGAACCTCGTCCTAACATGAGCAAAGTCGAAGGCCCGATTATCCAGAGATGGGATGAGGGGAGAGGCCCTTGCAGCGACCCTTACCTGCCCCCACAGTCCTGTTAGAAACTGAAGGAGAACTTCATCCTAACATGAGCTGAAATTGACTGTCGAAAATAAGAGGAGAACCTCATCCTGACAAATAAAGATCCAGTCGATCAAGATCGGATGAGGAGGAATGCCTCCTCAATGGCTCCTCTACGCTCTCACAACCCCATTAAGAGCAGAGGGAAAACCCTCACTCGAACACAAAAAAAAAGGAGATGAAAAGGAAAAGCGATGAACTACACCAGCGATAAGTGAAAAACAAACTATGTCAAAGACATAAGGGACCTCGTCTCAACGAGGAAGGAGACTCTTATCAAGAACCCTCAGTCTCTAAGAGGGAACTCAACACAGGCTGAGGATAAATCAGCTTCCTTGAGGTAACAAAGAGTTCGGGCCCCCAAGCTCGAGCACTGGAAGGAAGCGTCAAACTCAAATGGCTTCGAAAAGACCTACGATCATGAACAAAAAAGGCAAATCAATATAGCGATGATCGAAAACCTTCAAACAATGTCGGCATCGAACAAGACAAAAGATAAAAGAAGTTCGGTAAACGATGACTTAATGCAAGAATGGACATGGTAATAGAAAATTTTCTTTTCATTTCATTAGTAAAGTGCACATTACAAAGCATTTGAAGGCCAAAAAAAAGGGGGGGCAACAAGAAAGGAAAGGAATACAAGGCAAAAGAGCTCCAAGGAAGCTCGGTACCATCAAACTTCGAACTCTCGATTCCAGCCATCATCGAGGATTGCTTTAAGTACCCGACTTCTTCTTCTAGTCCCCCTTTGGATTAACAATTACTCCAGCATTATCTTCAAAGTACATATTGACGCCATCCTTTCTGCGCCATGGCTTCCGCTGCCTCACAATGATGGCAGGCATGACCTTCTTTCTGAGATCAGGTTTCCCCTTCTTTCTGACTTCTTCTTCCAGTCCTCCTTCGGCTTCCCCCTTCCATAGGATCGAAAAGTACTCGCGGTCGAAGATGTGCCGCAAGTGCGGGCTCTGGGCGATCAAGGCGAAACACGATCGGATCTGTCTCTTCTATCCTCGCCTTCTTTGTCAACCAGGAAGTTGCAGCGCCTTCCCTCTTGTGGGCTTTGAGACTCTTGGCTAACATCTGAGCCACGTCCATGCCCATATCTGCAATGAAAAAGGATCGACACAGTCTGGAAACAGAGCCGCAGAAACAGAGAAAGTTCTTGAGCTAACCTAGGCTGGTCTGAGGGATGCAGAGAGGCAGAGATGGGGATGACTCGAAGAATGCCTAAGACCGAGAAGGATGCTGAGGAAGGATGGAACTCTCAGGAAGAAGGAGGGACCGAAAAAACTCTCATGCAAAATGAGATCCCTGAAGGGTGGAGGCGGGTATAAATAGGCGATGAGGTTCGGTGCAATAATGACTGCAGGTCTCAATTGGCCGATCTATAACCATCGTGTGGCCCACTCACCGTGGCAGGCAGCTGAAAGTGATCGACAACTGACAAAATCATTATTGCACCGTACCTAGAGCAGCACTCCAACAGGAATTCTAAAAAAATCTTTTTGGATCGCCTTGATTTGAAAAGACTCCAGCACTAGCGCGCCAAATGCCAAAATATCTGGAAACCACCGAGTGCGAAAATCAAGGGAGGCAACTTCAGCTGTGAGAATTTTTCTGTACTTCCTTCATTCGAAATCCGAACTTGAAAGTAGGGGGACTGGTGTTGGGTATAAAATATCCCCAGTTGAAGTTTGCAAAAGGCCGACCCTTCTAGGGCTTTTTCGGCTTCCGACCTTGTGTGACATCTTTCTGAAGTCCCTCGACCGTCCGAACTTCCATAATACCACCCGGACTTCTCTGACAATGAGCTTCTCCATTCATCTACCGGGCCGCTCCAAATGCTCTCTGGGCTTCACTATCAGCCAATTTTCTACAGTGATCAACTATTCTCCGAATCCCTTCCAGACTTCTTCCGACCACGGATGACTCTACTCCAAACTTCTTTCAGACTTCGTCAATATCCGAGCTTCTCTGACAACGAGATTTCTACAGTAACCAGACTCCATCTAAATTTTTACAATGGTCGATTGCCTTTCGGATTCCACCCGAGCTCCTGCGAGAGCCGAACTTCTATTGCAAGCAGTCTACTTCGAACTCCTACTGCAGGCGGTCTACTCCGGATATCTACTGTAAGCGAATTCCATTCGAGCATCTACTATAAACAAATTTCTTCCGAACTTCTATTTCAGGTAGACTTCAGCTGAGCTTTTTCGTAGCCGAATCCCAAATGAGCTTCTACAACGGGACAGACTCCACCGGCTAGGTCACTACTCCGAGCTTCCACAACAACCGATCTTCGATCGAGCTTCTACAATAAGTGGCCTCCCTTCGACCTTCTGCAAGAACCGGACTCTATCTGAACTTCTATAGCGAATGGATCCCGGATGAACTTCTACAACAGACGGACTCCAGCAGCTGAATTTTCACAACGGTCGACCGTCTCTGGTGTCTGCCAAACCTCCCCAGCCATCAACCTTCAATAATGTTAGTCGGACTTCAACAATGCCCTCCGAACTTCCACAGGATCCCCCAAACTCCTCCAGCGGATGAACCTCCGAAGTCCACCACCAGCCAACCCTCTGCCAGATTCTTCATGAAATCAGACTTTTCCAACAGAAAGTTTCCATCCGAGCTTCTACAACAGATGACTCCCACCTGCAGCATCAGTGCTCTAGGAACCTAACAACAGTAGACCTATCAGCAACCTCAAAAACATCCGAGCTTCTCCTAGGATCGACGAGATAAAGAGCCATTCTGCTCAATCAGACATCCCAGTCGAGCTTCAACCGACAGATCTGAACTCTCTGGCAAGTCACGACAATGGCCACTACCCTACTCCACTCTCAGTAACAAATTCCGTATGGCTCCACCACTCTCTAGCAAGTCACGACAACGGACACCATTCCACTCTTTGTAACAAACTCCATGTGGTCCTGAACGACCCTCTGACGCCACTACTCTCTGGAACAAACTCCATGTGGCCCTGAACGGCCCACTACCAGGTGGTTGCAGACATCGCTGTCAATCAGTTACACCCTCAGTCTATAAAAAGAGACCCCAGATATGTTCTTCTCTGAGCTAAAAACTCTATCTCAAAATTCTACTAAAATTTCCACTCAAGCACTCCATTTCTATTGAAGCAGAGTACTGACTTGAGCATCGAAGGGCCTTGCCGGAGCACCTCCAACTCTGGTTTAGGCTTTCCTTGCAGGTCCCGATGGTGGATGCGGTCATCTCAACTCCAGCTTCTCCAGCATCGACAGAATTCTGTACCAACAGAATTGGTGCTAGAGGAAGGGGTGTGTCTTTGTTGGGAATAGTGTCCCAAAGTCAATCGTCAGTCTGTTGACGGTTGTGCTCATTTTTATATATGTACATGAATTATGAATTAATAAAAATTATTTTGGTATTTTTCATCACAAAATATTTCATCTTCTAATGAACTCCTATATTGTGGTGAAGTCCTTAGGACTATTTAGACTCGACAAAGGAGGATTTGTCATTTAGTTCTTAAATCTGTTCACGACCAAATGATACATTGTTACCAAGGATAACAATGTTTATCAAGCATAGGTCGTTGTGTGCCATATAGGTTGGTTGTCCTCTTAACCAATGAGTGTGGAGACACTGGTATGGCATACAGGTGAGATGTAAGGGTACATCTGCACTGAACGTGACCGACTCCAGAGCTATTTCTGCTGTCAAGATTTGCTCCGATGAAATATGGATATAAATATCTCTCCGACCTGAGATCGCCATGGTGACTTGCAAGCAACTCACTGCACTTAGGCACTAGACTACCTGAATTTCTAATTCAGTGATGGAAGGTTGCTGGGTGTAGTCAAGTACTTGACTTGTCGGTGCATGTGTCAAGATGGGATTGACCACTCTAGTTTAGGAGCTGTGTACAGTCGTATTTTAATTTAGCAAAACCTTGGCCAGGGTAGTCTTTGTGAGAAGTCACAGGACTGTTTGAGTTGAGCATGATTCGGATGATCTAATCAGGGTTGACAGTTTAACCCTGAGTCATCCTAAACACAGAGGTCAAAAGGATGAATTATACAGTAACCATATTCACGTAGGTTCTGAGTGTTGTGATTGCGACTATTCGATCTATCCGATCATCGGATACCATTGCTAGATGGTCACTTCGATTAGTACAGAAATTGGTTCCTGTGCTACCAGCTTAGGTTCGAACCTGTGGGGTCACACACATTAGAGGTTCTTATCTGATCTGATGGCTGATGAAGAGTCCTAATACTCGTGGACTATGAGTCCTACGTGTTTGGAACTCTGTGATCGAGAATCAAAATTCTCTGATCACAAGTCCCACACATTTTGGGTACCGAGGTCAAGAGTCCCACTGGTTTGGGACTCTTCGATCATGGTTACATATCGATGAATTCTGATGCCTGATTACCCATCGAATTTGGACTCAATATTTATGAGAAATTTAATTAGTGATTTGATCACTAATTAACTCAATTTGATTGAGTAATTATTTTTGGATCAAGTCCAATTGAATTGGATTCAGTTGGGTTTGAATCGTCGAGATGGTTTGGTCCCTGATTTGATCAGGGGTTGGGCTTAATCAATTTTTGATTTGATTAGAATTTTATTGAGCCTAATTTAGTTGGATTTAAATTAGTCTAATTAAGCCTAACTTATTTGGTTCAATTAGGTTGGTTTAAATAATGAAACCACCTTGACCCATTCTCTCTTCGCCACCTCACTTCCACTACGCCCTTTTGAATTCACGAGAAGGAAGTTCTCATGAATTTTTCCTCATGCAAAGCCCTCCTCATGCCCTACTTTAATGTGCCATATGAGTGGATAAGGATGATTGGTTGGCTATTCAAATTTAAAACAAAGTTTGAATTTGAATGAGCAACCAATCTTGGCACCTTGACCTTATCCTCTTTTAACGCCCCATTTATTACACAAAAAAATGTTTCTCATAAAATCACTCACGCACAAATTAAGCCACGCCCTCCTCTTCTCACGCCCTTAGTGGATAGGAATAAATTGGTTTCCATTTGAATTCAAAATTTGATTTGAATTCAAATGTACAATTACTCATCTTTATCCTCTCACATGGATAAGACGTTTGACATTGTTTTAAAAGGAGTGTGGGAAAATTTAGTGCAGGAGTAAAATAGTAATTTTAAAACTTTTTCAAAATTATGATTTTACAGTGAAAAAATATTAATTAATCTAATTAATTAACATAAATTTATCCTACACTAGGATCTAAATATGATATATAGCATGCATTCATTTAAATTTGAAATTCAAATTCGAACAGTAAACACTTTACTGTAATGTGTTCAGAACACAATACCTTTGTACGGGTAGTAGATCGCTGCAATCTGATCACCGTTGGAAGAGTCTGATCGTCATGATGTAGCCACATAATGTGTCTGACCTCTGCGGATCGTCCACACAAAGTTTCCGATCTGATCGACTCCTCACGAGTGCTAGCTCGTTGTAGAGCCCTTTTGATGGCCGATGCTGATCGAACTCCTTCGATCGATGTCTATCGATTCTTTAGATACTTCAGATCATCAACAGACATGCTTGAGAGGATGTTAAAGATCTCTCTAAGTTTTTATGGGCTCATGACATTCGTAGCTCACTTTCTCACTTCCCGAACCCCAGGCTAAAACTCTAGGAAACTCACCGGAAACCTTGCACCCACTTTTCTTTCTTTTCTTTCTTTTTCTTTTGGAAGGATATGGACTTCTTTTTCATGCACAAGACTTCCTCACGCCCTAATTTTTTTTTCAAAAAAATCTTCTTCCTTCATGCCCCACTCTTCTCCTCCTTTTATAACAATGTCAAACATCTTATCCAAAAGAAAGGATAAAGATGAGTAATTACACATTTAAATTCAAATTAAATTTGAATTCAAATAGACACCAACTCATCTCTTATCCACTAAAGACGTGAGGTGTGGCTTAAATTGTGCATGGAGTGATTTCATGAGAAATATTTTTCTCATGTAATAAATGGGGCATTAAAAAAGAGATAAAGCACAAAGATTGATTGCCCATTCAAATTCAAACTTTATTTTGAATTTGAATGGCCAACCAATCATCCTTATCCATTCAATTGGCACATTAAAGTGGGGCATGGAGAGGGCTTGGCATGAGAAAAAAATTCATGAGAAGTTCCTTCTCATGAATTCAAATGGGTGCAATGTAAGTGAGGTGGCGCATGGAGATTGGGTCAATGTGGTTTCATTATTTAAACCAACCTAATTGAACCAAATAAGTTAGGTTCAATTAGACTAATTTAAATCTAATTTAATTAGGCTTAATTAGGCTCAATAAAATCCTAATCAAATCAGGAATTGACTAAGCCCAACCCTTGATCAAATCAGGGACCAAACCATCTCGACGATTAGGTCAACTCTTAACCTAATCGGGTCAAACCCAACTGAATCCAATTCAATTGGACTTGATCCAAAAATAATTACTCAATCAAATTGAGTTAATTAGTGATCAAATCACTAATAAAACCTCTCATAAATACTTTGTGCAAATTCGATGGGCAATCGGGCATCAAAATCCATCGATATGTAACCCTGATCGAAAAGTCTCAACCAGTGGGACTCTTGACCCCGGTACCCATAATGTGTGGAACTCGTGATCAGAGAATCTTGATTCTCGATCACTAAGTCCCAAACATGTAGGATTCTACACCAGCCATCAGATCAGATAGGAATCTCTAATGTGTGTGACTCTGCAGGTTCGAACCTAAGCTGGTAGCACAGGAACCAATTCTTGTACTAATCGAAGTGACCATCTTGCAATGGTACCCGATGTCTGGATAGGTCGAAGAGTTGCAATCACAACACTCAGAACCTACATGAATATGGTTACTGTATAATTCATCCTTTTGACCCCTGTGTTTGGGATGACTAAGGGTTAAACTGTCAACCCTGATCAGATCATCCGAATCGTGCTCAACTCAAACAGTCTTGTGACTCCTCACAAGGACTACCCTGGCCAAGGTTTTGCTAAATTGAAACTCGACTGTACACAGCTCCTAAACTGGAGTGGTCAATCCCATCTTGACACATGCACCGACAAGTCAAGTACTTGACAACACCCAGCAGCCTTCCATCACTGAATTAAAAATTCAGGTAGTCCAGTGCCTAAGTACAGTGAGTTGCTTGCAAGTCACCGTGGCGGTCTCAGGTTGGAGGGATATTTATACCCATATTCCATCGGAGTAAATCTTGACAGCAGAAATAGCTCCGAAGTTGGTCACGTTCAGTGCAGATGTACCCTTACATCTCACCTGTATGCCAAACTAGTGTCTCCACACTCATTGGTTAAGAGGATAACCAACCTATATGGCACACAATGATCTATGCTTGATAAATATTGTCGTCCTTAGTAACAATGTATCATTTGGTCGCGAACAGATTTAAGGACTAAACGACAAATCCTCTTTTGTCGAGTCTAAGTAGTCCTAAGGACTTCACCACAATATAGAAATTCATTAGAAGATGAAATATTTTATGATAAAAAATACCAAAATAACTTTTTATTAATTCATAATTCATGTACAAATATAAAAATTGAGCACAACCGTCAACAGGCTGACGATTGACTTTGGGACACTATTCGCAATAATCTCCCACTTGGCCTTTAAGCCAATCGGTGCAGTATCTAATACCCATCTTCGACTTGTAGTTATTGAACTCCTTCACCACAATGGCTTTAGTGAATGGGTCAGCCAGGTTCTCCTTTCCGTCGATCTTCTAAAGATCGACATCACCTCGATCCATAATTTCTCGGATGAGATGGTAGCGACGCAGAATATGCTTCGTCCGCTGGTGTGCCTTTGGTTTCTTCGCCTAAGCAATGGCTCCAGAGCTGTAACAGTAGAGCAGAACTGGACCAATAAGGGAGGGTGCTACTCCGAGCTCGGTGATAAATTTTCTCAGCCACACCGCTTCTTTGGCAGCATCTGATGCAGCGACATACTCCGCCTCGCAAACTGAATCAGCCACTGTGTGCTGCTTGAAATTTTTCTAGCAGATAGCCCCACCATTAAGGGTAAAAATAAATCCCAACACACTTTTGCTGTCATCGTGATCAGACTGGAAACTAGAGTCTGTAAACCCTATAAGTCTCAAGTCTGATTCATCATAAACAAGCCACTGGTCCTTAGTATTTCTTAAATACTTCAAGATGGTTTTAACAACCTTCCAGTGATTCTTCCCTGGATCAGATTGGTATCTACTCACTACCCCTAGTGAGTATGCCACATCTGATCGTGTACATATCATGGCGTACATGATAGATCCCACTGCCGAAGCATATGGAATCCTACCCATACGCTCTCTCTCTTAAGGTGTTGTCGGACAATCCCTCTTCGAGAGAGAAATTCCATGGCCTATCGGAAGATAGCCTTTTTTGGAATTCTTCATGCTGAACCTCTTCAGTATAGTATCAATGTACGTGGACTGAGATAAACCAAACAACCTTTTAGATCTATCCCTATAGATCCTCATCCCTAGGATGTAGGAAGCTTCTCCCAGATCCTTCATGGAGAACTGTGACGACAGCCAAATCTTTATTCCCTGTAATGCAGGGACATCATTCCCGATTAAGAGAATGTCATCCACATACAATACAAGAAATACTACTACTGGACCATTAGCCCACTTATAAATGCAGGGCTCTTCTCCGTTCTTAACGAAGCCATACATCTTGATCGTCTTATCAAAACGTATGTTCCAACTTCATGATGCCTGCTTAAGTCCATAAATGGACCTCTATAGCCTGCACACCTTAGACTCATCTGTGGATGTGAATCCTTCAGGTTGTATCATATACACCTCTTCATCCAGCTCTTCATTTAGGAAAGCTGTCTTCATATCCATCTGCCAGATTTCATAGTCCAGATGGGCAGCTATCGCAAGCATAATCCGAAAGATTTGAGCATTGCCACAGGAGAAAATATCTCGTCATAGTCTATACCATAACGTTGACGATATCCCTTGGCAACCAGACGGGCTTTATAGATTTTCACTTTTTCGTTTGTGCCTCTCTTCCTCTTGAAGATCCACTTACACCCTATGGGTTTTACTCCTTTGGGTGGGTCAACCAATGTCCACACATCATTGACCTTCATGGACTCCATTTCGAATTTCATGACCTCTAGCCATTTCTCAGATTTGGGTCTCTGTATTGCATCCATGTAGGTGATCGGATCCTCATCATTTTCATCAAGTTCGATAGGATCGTCATTCCGAACCAAGAAACCATAGTATCTGTCCGGTTGATGTGGTACTCTACCAGATCGCCTTAAGGGTGCTTGAACAATGGGCTCCGGATCTAATCTAACCAAATCCGATTCAGGTTCAACAACTTGTATCGATTTTTTCATCTGTCGAACTTTGTCAAGTTCGACCTTAGAGGCAACAGTCCCTTCACCAAGGAACTGCTTTTCTAAAAAGATTGCCTTAAGGCTGACAAATACTTTTTGCTCATCAGCTAGGTAGAAGTAATTCCCTTTGATTTCTTTTGGGTACCCTCTAAAATTATACTTGTCAGACCTAGGTCCAAGCTTGTCCGTAATTAAATGTTTAACATAAGCCGGACACCCCCAAACCCTAAGGTGCGAGAGTACTGGCTTACGTCCTATCCATATCTCATATGGCATTTTGGTTACAGATTTACTCGAAACTCTATTTAGAAGGTAACAAGCCGATTCGAGCGTATATCCCCAGAGGGAGATCGACAGACCAGTAAACCCCATCATGGATCAAACCATGTCCAACAAGGTTCGATTTCTCCTTTCAGATACACCATTATGTTGTGGTGTTCCAAGAGGAGTCCACTGAGAGAGAATCCCATTCTCCCCAAGATATGTCAGAAAATTATTGGAAAGATATTCACCTCCTTGATCAGATCGAAGAGTTTTAATACACTTCTCAGTTTATTTTTTTACCTCATTTCAGAATAGTTTGAACATTTTGAACGACTCCGATTTATGCTTCATTAAATAGACATACCCATACCTCGATAGGTCGTCTGTGAAGGTTATGAAGTTGAAATATCCACCTCTTGCACTTGAGCTCATGGGTCCACATACATCAGAATGTACCAGACCCAAGAGTTCACTGGCTCACTCACCTTTTCCAATAAAAGGTGATTTGGTCATTTTACCAAGAAGATAGGACTCACAGGTTGGAAGTGATTCACAATCACCTACTTCCAGAATTTTTTTTGAGCCAATCTGTTTATCCTGTTCTTATTGATATGACCTAGCCTACAGTACCAAAGGTAGACTTCTGACACATTATCTATTCTAGGGCATTTACCAGAGGTTTGAACCACATTAACAGGTTGTGATAGAAAGTAAATTCCATTATTAAGTTGTCCAACAAACATTGTAACACCATTCAAAATGATATTGCAAATGTTTCCTTTTATTAAAAATTGATAACCGTTCATGGTCAAAAGGCCTACAGAAATAATATTTAATAAAAAGCTTGGACAATAGTGACATTCACTCAGAATTATGTTTCGAGAATTGATTACAAGGTTCATGATTCCTAATGCTAGAACTGAAACTTTACTTCCATCTCTAACATTCAGGAATCTCTCACCTTCATCAAATCTCCTACTGACCTGCAGACCCTACATCGAATTGCAAATATGATAAGGGCTTCCTGTATCCAATACCCAGGCAGTAGTTTCATAAATGGAAAAGTTGCAAGATGTTATCATATAAGTACCTTGCTTCTTCTTCGGCCTATTCGGATCCAGGAAGGCAATGTATAGAGGATAGTTCCTCTTCCAGTGCCCCTGCTTCTTGCAAAAGAAGCACTCCGCCTGGCTCTGGTTGGGCTTGCACTTCTTGGTCTGACCCTGTGCAGACGTCCCAGCATGCAGCTGCACCTTCTTATTCTTCTTCTTCTTGTTCTTCTTCTTCCCTTTCTTAAAGGGTCGAGGACCAGAAGAAGACCCTCCCACAACATTCACCAACTCCTTATGGAGCTGGTGATCTTTCTCAAAGTTCTGCAGCAACCCCAACAAGCCGTGGTAGTTCACTGCAGGCTTTGTCATCCGAAAATGAGTAAGGAAGGGAAGCAAAGACTTGGGCAATGAATTAAGGATCGCATCCTTACCGAGCTGCTCGTGCAGGGGAAAGCCCAGTTACTTAGGTGCTCAATCATTTCGATCATGTACAGTACATGATCAGTGACTGAGGCTCCATCCCTCATCCGAGCATTGAAAATGGCACAACTAGTTTTGTACCTTTCAACGTCGTCAGGCATGCCAAAGGAGTCGTTTAACATTTGAAGCATCTCCTGTGGTTGGGCATTCTCGAACCTGCGACTGAACTCATCATTCATTGCCACCAGCATAATGCACCGAACGGTGGTGCGGTCGTTGAGCCACTTTTGGTAAGTATCTCGGACCGTCCCTCGAGCATTCGGAGCTGGCTCCTCAAGTGCAGGATCCGTTGCTACATAAAGGATCCGCTCATGCTCAAGGATAATTTTTAATTTTCGATACCAGCTATCGAAATTAGATCCCATGAGTTTGTCATTATCTAATAATGACTGGAGTGACAGGGTAGTGGCCATAGCTGCATAAAGAAAAACCAGACCTCTATTAGTACATAAATTATAAATACTAAAGACTTGGACTTTAGTCTAAAGTTTCTCTCAATATTTTTACGAACTGATAGCCTCAACCTCCAATTCGAGGAATTACTTTAATTCCTTAGTGGGTACTAGAATCCACACAGACTACACACGAGTCCAACTTTGGTTGGTCAACCCATGTGCATCTATGGGTAGGTTCATAACCAGTTGTTTCTCTAAACAACTTCTAGTAATTGATTTTGCCCCAGAACCTAATCAGTAGGCTTTGGCCTCCACTGAAAAGATCTGGTTAGGTCCAACCATTAACATGATTTGATTTGGTGAATCGGACCAATAAATGATCAGGCCCGACTTTGGCCGGCCAACCTAACCACCATCAGAAAGACTCAAACCAAATTATCATATTATGAATGATAATTTCATTAGTCAATAAGCACCAGGCCTTTGGGCCTCCAATGATTATTAAACTAATGGACTCATTATCACTCACTTAATGGGAGGCTATGACTTAGTTATCAATATAACTTAATCATTTTTAGGGACCTAATAATTTTTGAGGATTTTATTAAAGGATAGATGAAAAAAAAATATTCCGCCAATTTCAATCCTCTTAGTGACTTCACCAAGTTAGATTAAAAAAGGATTTAATTAAAGCTTGCATTAGGAGCACCTAAATCAGTCAAACTGATTTACCTAATGACATGGGTGAGCCCTAATCACCAAGTGATCTAATCAAAATCTAATTCTCCAGGTTGGCCAGGTAAGTGAGATCAGTGGTGGGGATAAGCCATTAACTTGTCAGAGATCGAATCACTGCGAGTAGCTCCTGCTTAAAAACCACTGGTCAAACTGCCAAACTTACCTTAGACACCAACCGGTTCATTAGTTTTAATTTGATCAACTTATTAAATAGGGTTCCACCGCATAGCCATGAATTAAGTCCATCTTGGTCTTGTTAAAGACATGGACCCATTCAACTACAACTATTGGAGTTGAGTCTAGAGTATGCTTGACCTAATCTAATTCAATTTTTGATTAGATTTGACCAATTACTCTAATTTAGTCCATTTCTTTAAGCTAACCTTAGGTCTAACCCAATTATGGACCTAATCCATCTAACCCATTGACCCACAAGTTTATGCAATTATCTTAGGTCTTAATTCACAATTCTAGACCTACTAGACAACACTTAATTCTTTTAATTAAGTATTTGGGCTGATGGGTCAGGGTTTGACATTTCGAAAATAATTTTCAAATTTGAAAGGTTTTATTTTCTGTTCACCAAATATGTTGACTCATTTCACAAATAGATCAACACATTTCATAAATAGCAATCCTATTGCTAATTACATAACAGAAAATAACTCAATCAAAATAAATCATGAATATTCCTTTAGATCTAACCTAAAACATTCATGATAAATTTCACAATTGAGCCTTTACAATTAATTTCTTTTGTTGCTTTATTTGCATGGGATATAATTACAGCGACATCCCTGCCGCCATAGGAGATCCCATCGAATGGAAGGAAAGGGCCTTTAAACCCTACTTTTCTCCTATGACCGGACGGCCATGGCAACCAACCCAATTTGATTACTTGCTACTTAGATCAAGTATATCTAAATATACCAATTTTAAAATTTAAATTTCAAATTTCAAATTTTAAATTTTAAATTTCAAATTTCAAACAAATTTCAAATTTCAAATTTCAAAATTTTGAATTTCAAATTTTGAATTTTAAATTTTGAATTTCAAATTTGAAATTTCAACCAATTTGAAATTTGAAATTTGAAATTTTGAATTTCAAAATTTTGAATTTTGAATTTCAAATTTCAAATTTTAAAATTCAAATTTCAAATTTTGAATTTTAAATTTTTGAATTTTAAATTTTGAACAACTTTCAAAATTTAAATTTCAAATTTTGAATTTTAAATTTTAAATTTAAACTTTTAGATTATAACTTAATCTACGCATGCAAATATATATATCATATCTAAGAACCCGCTCTGATACCATGTGTGGAAAAATTCAGTGCAGGGGTAAAATGGTAATTTTAAATTTTTTTCAAAATTATGATTTTACAGCAAAAAAATATTAATTATTTTAATTAATTAACATAAATTTATCCTACACTAAAATCTAAATATGATATATAGCATGCATTCATTTAAATTTGAAATTCAAATTTGAACAGTAAACACTTTACTGTAATGTGTTCAAAACACAATACCTTTGTGCGGGTAGTAGATCACCGCAATCTGATCACCGTTGGGAGAGTCTGATCATCATGATGCAGCCACACAGTATGTCTGGCCTCTGTGGATCATCCACATGAAGTTTTCAGTTTGATCGACTCCTCACGAGTGCTAGCTCGTTATAGAGCCCTTTAGACGGCCGATGTTGATCGAACTCCTTCGATCGATGTCTATCGATTCTTTGGATGCTCTGAATTATCAACAGACGTGCTTGAGAGGATGTTGAAGATCTCTCTGAGATTTTGTGAGCTCACGACATTCGTAGCTCACTTTCTCACTTCCCGAACGCCAGGCTAAAACTCTAGGAAACTCACCGAAAATCTTGCACCCACTTTTCTTTCTTTTCTTTCTTTTTTTCTTTGAAGGATATGGATTTCCTTCTCATTTACAAGACTTCCTCATACCCCAAAATTTTTGTTCAAATAATCTTCTTCCTTCACGCCCCACTCTTCTCCTCCTTTTATAACAACGTCAAACGTCTTATCCAAAAGAAAGGATAAAGATAAGTAATTACACATTTGAATTCAAATCAAATTTGAATTCAAATGGACACCAACTCATCCCTTATCCACTAAAGGCATGAGGCATGTCTTAAATTGTGCATGGAGTGATTTCATGAGAAATATTTTTTCATGTAATAAATGGGGCGTTAAAAAAGGGATAAGGCACAAAGATTGATTGCCCATTCAAATTCAAACTTTATTTTAAATTTGAATGGCCAACCAATCATCCTTATCCATTCAATTGGCACATTAAAGTGGGGCATGAAGAGGGCTTGGCATGAGGAAAAAATTCATGAGAAGTTCCTTCTCATGAATTCAAATGGGTGCAATGTAAGTGAGGTGGCACATGGAGATTGGGTCAAGGTGGTTTCACTATTTAAACCAACCTAATTGAACCAAATAAGTTAGGTCCAATTAGACTAATTTAAACCCAACTTAATTAGGCTAATTAGACTCAATAAAATCCTAATCAAATCAGGAATTGACTAAGTCCAACCCTTGATCAAATCAGGGACCAAACCATCTCGATGATTAGGTCAACTCTTAACCTAATCGGATCAAACCCAACTGAATCCAATTCAATTGGACTTGATACAAAAATAATTACTCAATCAAATTGAGTTAATTAGTGATCAAATCACTAATAAAATCTCTCATAAATACTTTATACAAATTTGATGGGCAATCGAGCATCAGAATTCATCGATATGTAACCCTGATCGAAAAGTCCCAACCAGTGGGACTCTTGACCCCAGTACCCATAATGTGTGGAACTCATGATCAGAGAATCTTAATTCTCGATCATTGAGTCTCAAACATGTAGGATTCTACACCAGTCATTAGATCTGATAGGAACCTCTAATGTGTGTGACCCTGCAGATTCGAACCTAAGTCGGTAGCACAGGAACCAATTCCTGTACTAATCGAAGTGACCATCTAGCAATGGTACCCGACGTCTGGATAGGTCGAAGAGTCATAATCACAACACTCAAAACCTACATGAATATGGTTACTGTATAATTTATCTTTTTGACCCCTGTGTTTAGGATGACTCAGGATTAAACTGTCAACCCTGATCAGATCATCTGAATCGTGCTCAACTCAAACAGTCCTGTGACTCCTCACAAGGACTATCCTGGCCAAAATTTGCTAAATTGAAATACGACTGTACACAGCTCCTAAACTGGAGTGGTCAATCCCATCTTGACACATGCACCGACAAGTCAAGTACTTGACTACACCCAGCAGCCTTCCATCACTGAATTAAAAATTCAGATAGTCTAGTGCCTAAGTACAGTGAGTTGCTTGCAAGTCACCGTGGTGGTCTCAGGTCGGAGGGATATTTATACCCATATTCCATCGGAGCAAATCTTGACAGCAGAAATAGCTCCAGAGTTGGTCACGTTCAGTGCAGATGTACCCTTATATCTCACCTGTATGCCATACCAGTGTCTCCACACTCATTGGTTAAGAGGATAACCAACCTATATGGCACACAATGACCTATGCTTGATAAACGTTGTCGTCCTTAGTAACAACGTATCATTTGATCGCGAACAGATTTAAGGACTAAACGACAAATCCTCTTTTGTCGAGTCTAAATAGTCCTAAGGACTTCACCACAACATAGGAGTTCATTAGAAGATGAAATATTTTATGATGAAAAATATCAAAATAATTTTTTATTAATTCATAATTCATGTATAAATATAAAAAATGAGTACAATCGTCAATAGGCTGACGATTGGCTTTGGGACACTATTCCTAACAAGGAGAAGTGTGGGGTGTGTGCAAGGAAAATTTTGGAGAGAAAAATCTGGGCGTGAGGAATCCTTGTGTGCAAGGTGAAGGTCTATATCCTTCCGAGAGAAAAAGAAAGAAAAGAAAGAAAAAGTGTACGCAGGGTTTCAGTGAGTTCTTCAGGGTTTCAGCCTGGAGTTCGAAAAGTGAGAAGGTGAGCTACGAGTGTCGTGAGCCCACCAAATTTTAGGAAGATGTTCAACATCCTCTCAAAAATGTTTGTTGATGATCTGGAGCATCTAAAAAATCGACAGACATCGATCGAAGGAGTTCAATCAGCATCGACCGTCGAAAGAGCTCTACAACGAGCTAGCACTCGTGAGGAGTCGATCAGATCGAAAGCTTCGTGTGGACGATCTTCAGAGGCCAGATATACTATGTAGCTACATCATGATGATCAGACTCTCCCGACGGTGATCAGATTGCGGCGATCTACTACCCGCACAAAGGTATTGTGTTCTGAACACATTACAGTAAAGTATTTACTGTTCAAATTTGAATTTCAAATTTAAATGCATGCATGCTATATATCATATTTAGATCCTAGTGTAGGATAAATTTTTATTAATTAATTAGATTAATTAATAATTTTTACTATAAAATAATGACTTTGAAAAAATTTTAAAATTATCATTTTACCCCTGCACTGATTTTCCCCACAAATGGTATCAGAGCGGGTTCTTAGATATGATATATATATTTGCATGCATAGATTAAGTTGTAATCTAAAAGTTTACAATTTGAAATTTGAAATTTAAAATTTGAATTTTAATTTTGAAAGTTGTTCGAAATTCAAAATTCAAAAATTTGAAATTCAAAATTTGAAATTTAAATTTTCAAATTTGAAATTTGAAATTTGAAATTTAAAATTTAAATTTTTAAATTTGAAATTCAAAATTTAAAATTCAAAAATTTAAAATTCAAAAATTTGAAATTCATAATTTGAAATTTAAAATTTGGTTAAAATTCAAAATTCAAAATTTAAAATTTGAAATTTAAATTTTAAAATTGATATATTTAGATATACTTGATCCAAGTAGCAAGTAATCGAATTGGGTTGGTTGCCATGGCCTTCCGATCATAGGAGAAAAGTAGGGTTTAAAGGCCCTCTCCTCCCATTCGATGAGGTCTCCTATGGTAGTAGGGGTGCCGCTGTAATTATATCCCATATAGATGAAGCAGCAAAAAGAATTAATTATAAAGGTTCAATTGTGAAATTTATCATGAATGTGTTAGATTAGGTCTAAAGGAATATTCATGATTTTTTTTTTGATTAAGTTATTTTCTGTTATGTAATTAGCAATAGGATTGCTATTTATGAAATGTGCTGATCTATTTATGAAATGAGTCAACATATTTGGTGAACAAAAAATAAAACCTTTCAAATTTGAAAATTATTTTCAAAATGCCAAACCCTGACCTATCAGCCCAAATACTTAATTAAAAGAATTAAGTGTTGTCTAGTAGGTCTAGAATTATGAATTAAGACCTAAGACAATTGCATAAACTTATGGGTCAATGGGTTAGATGGATTAGGTCCATAATTGGGTTAGACCTAAGGTTAGCTTAAAGAAATGGACTAAATTAGAGTAATTGGTCAAATCTAATCAAAAGTTGAATTAGATTAGATCAAGGATACTCTAGACTCAACTCCAATAGTTGTAGTTGAATGGGTCCATGTCTTTAACTAGACCAAGATGGACTTAATTCATGGCTACGCGGTGGAACCCTATTTACTAAGTTGATCAAATTAAAACTAATGAACCAGTTGGTGTCTAAGGTAAGTTTGACAGTTTGACCAGTGGTTTTTAAGCAGGAGCTACTCGCAGTGATTCTATCTCTGACGAGTTAACGGCTTATTCCCACTACTGATCTCACTTACCTAGCCAATCTGGTGAATTAGATTTTGATTAGATCACTTGGTGATTAGGGCTCACCCATGTCATTAGGTAAATCAGTTTGGCTGATTTAGGTGCTCCTAATGCCAGCTTTAAGTAAATCCTTTTTAATCTGACTTGGTGAAGTCAGTGGGAGGATTGAAATTGACTGGATATTATCTTCTCATCTATTCTTTAATAAAATCCTCAAAAAAAAAATTATTAGGTCCTAAAAATGATTAAGTACTATTGATAACTAAGTCATAGCCTCCCATTAAGTGAGTGATAATGAGTCCATTAGTTTAATAATCATTGGAGGCTCAAAGGCTTGGTGCTTATTGACTAATGGAATTATCATTCATAGTATGATAATTTGGTTTGAGTCTTTCTGATGGTGGTTAGGTTGGCTGACCAAAGTCGGGCTTGATCATTTATTGGTTCGATTCACCAAATCAAATCATGTTAATGGTTGGACCTAATCAGATTTTTTCAGTGGAGGCCAAAGCCTATTGATTAGATTCTGGGACAAAATTAATTACTAGAAGTTGTTTAGAGAAACAACTGGTTATGAACCTACCCATAGATGCACATGGGTTGACCAACCAAAGTTGGGCTCGTGTGTAGTCTGTGTGGATTCTAGTACCCACTAAGGAATTAAAGTAATTCCTTGAATTGGAGGTTGAGGCTACCAATTCGTAAAAATACTGAGAGAAACTTTAGGCTAAAGTCCAAGTCTTTAGTATTAATAATTTATGTACTAATATAGGTCTGATTTTTATTTATGCAGCTATGGCCACTACCCTATCACTCCGGTCATTATTAGATAATGACAAGCTCATGGGACCTAATTTTGATAGCTGGTATCAAAAATTAAAAATCAACCTTGAGCATGAGTGGATCCTTTATGTAGTAACGGATCCGGCACCTAAGGAGCCACTCCTGAATGCTAGAGGGATGGTCCGAGACACTTACTAGAAGTGGCTCAATGACCGTACCACCATCCGGTGCATAATGCTGGCGGCAATGAATGATGAGTTCAGCCGCAGATTCGAGAACGTCCAGCCACAGGAGATGCTTCAAATGTTGAACGACTCTTTTGGCATGCTTGACGATGTTGAAAGGCACAAAACTAGTTGTGCCATTTTCAATGCTCGGATGAGGGATGGAGCCTCAGTCACTGATCATGTACTGTACATGATCGAAATGATTGAGCACCTAAGTAAACTGGATTTTCTTTTGCACGAGCAGCTCGGTAAGGATGCGATCCTTAATTTCCTGCCCAAGTCCTTCCTTCCCTTCCTTACTCATTTTTGAATGACAAGAAGAAAAAAAATAAGGAGTCGGTGAATGTTGGGGTTGCTGCAGAACTTTGAGAAAGACCACCAGCTCCATAAGGAGTCGGTGAATATTGTGGGAGGATCTTCTTCTGGTCGTCGACCCTTTAAGAAGGGAAGAAGAACAAGAAGAAGAAAAATAAGAAGGTGCAGCTGCATGCTGGGACGTCTGCACAGGATCAGACCAAGAAGTGCAAGCCCGACCAGAGCCAGGCAGAGTGCTTCTTTTGCAAGAAGTAGGGGCACTAGAAGAGGAACTGTCCTCTATACATTGCCTCACTGGACCCGAACAGGCCAAAGAAGAAGCAAGGTACTTATATGATAACACCTTGCAACTTTTCCATTTGTGATACTACTGCCTGGGTATTGGATACCGGAAGCCCTTATCATATTTGCAATTCGATGCAGGGTCTGCAGGTCAGTAGGAGATTTGATGAAGGCGAGAGGTTCCTGAACGTTGGAGATGGAAGCAAAGTTCCAGTTCTAGCATTAGGAATCATGAACCTTGTAATCAATTCTCGAAATATAATTCTGAGTGAATGTCACTATTGTCCAAGCTTTTTATTAAATATTATTTCTGTAGGCCTTTTGGTCATGTACGGTTATCAATTTTTAATAAAAAAAAATATTTACAATATCATTTTGAATGGTGTTACAATGATTGTTGGACAACTTAATAATGGAATTTACTTTCTATCACAACCTGTTAATGTGGTTCAAACCTCCGATAAACGTCCTAGAATAGATAATATGTCAGAAGTCTACCTTTGGCACTGTAGACTAGGTCATATCAATAAGAACTGGATAAACAGGTTGGCTCAAGAAGGAATTTTTGAAGTAGGTGATTGTGAATCACTTCCAACCTGTGAGTCCTATCTTCTTGGTAAAATGACCAAGTCACCTTTTACTGAAAAAGATGAGCGAGCCAGTGAACTCTTGAGTCTAGTACATTTTGATGTATGTGGACCCATGAGTTCAAGTGCAAGAGGTAGATATTTCTACTTCATAACCTTCACAGACGACCTATCGAGGTATGGGTATGTCTATTTAATGAAGCATAAGTCAGAGTCGTTTGAAATGTTCAAACTATTTCGAAATGAGGTAGAAAAACAAACTGGAAAGTGTATTAAAACTTTTTGATTTGATCGAGGAGGTGAATACCTTTCCAATGAGTTTCTGACATATCTTGAGGAGAATGAGATTCTGTATCAATGGACTCCTCCTGGAACACCACAGCATAATAGTGTATCTGAAAGGAGGAATCGGACCTTGTTAGACATGGTTCGATCCATGATGGAGTTTGCTGGTCTGCCGATCTCCCTCTAGGGATATGCACTCGAATCGGCTTGTTACCTTCTAAATAGAGTTCTGAGTAAGTTTGTAACCAAAACGCCATATGAGATATGGATAGGACGTAAGCTAGTACTCTCATACCTTAGGGTTTAAGGATGTCCGGCTTATGTTAAACATTTAATTACGGATAAGCTAGGACCTAGGTCTGACAAGTGTAAATTTATAGGATACCCAAAAGAGACCAAAGGGTATTATTTCTACCTGGCTGATGAGCAAAAGGTGTTTGTCAGCCTTAAGGCAATCATTTTGGAAAAAAAGTTCTTTGGTGAAGGGACTGTTGCCTCTAAGGTCGAACTTGACGAAGTTCGACAGGTGAAAAAATCGACACAAGTTGCTGAACCTGATTAGATCAGATCCGGAGCCCATTGTTCAAGCACCCATAAGGCGATCTGGTAGAGTACCACGTCAACCGGACAGAAACTATAGTTTCTTGATCTGGGATGACGATCCTATCGAACTGGATGAAAATGATGAGGATCCGATCACCTACATGGATGCAATGCAAAGACCCGACACAGAGAAATGGCTAGAGGCCATGAAATCCGAAATAGAGTCCATGAAGGTCAATGATGTGTGGACATTGGTTGACCCATCCGAAGGAGTAAAACCCATAGGGTGTAAGTGGGTCTTCAAGAGGAAGAGGGGTGCAGACAGAAAGGTGGAAACCTATAAAGCCCGTCTGGTTGCCAAGAGATATCGTCAACATTATGGTATAGACTATGACGAGATATTTTCTCCTGTGGCAATGCTCAAATCCATTCGGATTATGCTTGCGATAGCTACCCATCTGGACTATGAAATCTGGCAGATGGATGTGAAGACAGCTTTCCTAAATGGAGAGCTGGATGAAGAGGTGTATATGATACAACCTGAAGGATTCACATCCACTGATGAGTCTAAGGTGTGCAGACTACAGAGGTCCATTTATGGACTTAAGCAGGCATCCCAAAGTTGGAACATACATTTTGATAGGACGATCAAGACGTATGGCTTCATTAAGAACGGAGAAGAGCCCTGCATTTATAAGTGGGCTAATGGTTCAATAGTGGTATTTCTTGTATTGTATGTGGATGATATTCTCTTAATCGAGAATGATGTCCCTGCATTACAGGGAATAAAGATTTGGCTGTCATCACAGTTCTCCATGAAGAATTTGGGAGAAGCTTCCTACATCCTAGGGATGAGGATCTATAGGGATAGATCTAAAAGGTTTCTTGATTTATCCCAGTCTACGTACATAGATACTATGCTGAAGAGGTTCAGCATGAAGAATTCTAAGAAAGGCTATCTACCGATAGGCCATGGAATTTCTCTCTCGAAGAGGGATTGTCCGACAACACCTCAAGAGAGAGAGCATATGGGTAGGATTCCATATGCTTCGGTAGTGGGATCTATCATGTATGCCATGACATGTACACGATCAGATGTGGCATACTCATTAGGGGTAGTGAGTAGATACCAATCTGATCCAGGAGAGAATCACTGGAAGGTTGTTAAAACCATCCTGAAGTATTTAAGAAATACTAAGAACCAGTGGCTTATTTATGGTGAATCAGACTTGAGACTTATAGGATTTACAGACTTTAGTTTCCAATCTGATCACGATGACAGCAAAAGTATGTCAGGATTTATTTTTACCCTTAATGGTGGGGCTATCTACTGGAAGAGTTCCAAGCAACACATAGTGGCTGATTCAGTTTGCGAGGCGGACTATGTCGCTGCATCAGATGCTGCCAAAGAAGTGGTGTGGCTGAGAAAATTTATCACTGAGCTCAGAGTAGCACCCTCCCTTGATGGTCCAGTTCTGCTCTACTGTGATAGCTCTGGAGCCATTACTCAGGCAAACGAACTCAAGGCACACCAGCGAACGAAGCATATTCTGCGCCGCTACCATCTCATCCAAAAAATTATGGATCGAGATGACGTCGACCTTCAGAAGATCGACGGAAAGAAGAACCTGGCCGACCCATTCACTAAAGCCATTGCGGTGAAGGAGTTCGACGACTACAAGTCGAAGATGGGTATTAGATACTGTACCAATTGACTTTAGGCCAAGTGGAAGATTGTTGGGAATAGTGTCCCAAAGCCAATCATCAGCCTGTTGATGGTTGTGCTCATTTTTGTATATGTATATGAATTATGAATTAATAAAAATTATTTTGATATTTTTTATCACAAAATGTTTCATCTTCTAATGACTCCTATGTTGTGGTGAAGTCCTTAGGACTATTTAGACTCGACAAAGGAGGATTTGTCGTTTAGTCCTTAAATCTGTTCACGACCAAATAATATGTTGTTACCAAGGATGACAATATTTATCAAGCATAGGTCATTGTGTGCCATATAGATTGGTTGTCCTCTTAACCAATAAGTGTGGAGACACTGGTATGGCATACAGGTGAGATGTAAGGGTACATCTGTACTGAACGTGACCGACTCCAGAGCTATTTCTGCTATCAAGATTTGCTCTGATGGAATATGGGTATAAATATCCCTCTGACCTGAGACCGTCACGGTGACTTGCAAGCAACTCACTGTACTTAGGCACTGGACTACCTGAATTTCTAATTCAGTGACGGAAGGCTGCTGGGTGTAGTCAAGTACTTGACTTATCGGTGCATGTGTCAAGATGGGATTGACCACTCCAGTTTAGGAGCTATGTACAGTCATGTTTCAATTTAGCAAAATCTTGGCCAGGGTAGTCTTTGTGAGGAGTCACAAGATTGTTTGAGTTGAGCACGATTCGGATGATCTAATCAGGGTTGACAGTTTAACCCTGAGTCATCCTAAACATAGAGGTCAAAAGGATGAATTATACAGTAACCATATTCACATAGGTTCTGAGTGTTGCAATTCTGATCATTCAACCTATCCAGTCATCGGGTACCATTGCTAGATGGTCACTTTGATTAATACAGGAATTGATTCTTGTGCTACCGACTTAAATTCGAACCGGTGGGGTCACACACATTAGAGGTTTCTATCTGATCTGATGGCTGATGAAGAGTCCTAATGCTCATGGACTATAAGTCCTACGTGTCTGAAACTCTATGATCAAGAATCAAGATTCTCTGATCATGAGTCCCACACATTTTGGGTAACGGGGTCAAGAGTCTCACTGGTTTGGGACTCTTCGATCAGGGATATATATCGATGAATTTTGATGTCCGATTATCCATCAGATTTGGACTCAATATTTATGAGATATTTAATTAGTGATTTTATCACTAATTAACTTAATTTAATTGAGTAATTATTTTTAGATCAAGTCCAATTGAATTAGATTCAGTTGGGTTTGACCCGATTAGGTTAAGAGTTGACCTAATCGTCGAGATGGTTTGGTCCCTGATTTGATCAGGGGTTGGACTTAATCAATTCTTGATTTGATTAGAATTTTATTGAGCCTAATTAAGTTTAATTTAGTTAGATTTAAATTAGTCTAATTGGGCCTAACTTATTTGGTTCAATTAGGTTGGTTTAAATAATGAAACCACCTTGACCCATTCTCCCTACGCCACCTCACTTCCACTGTGCCCTTTTGAATTCACGAGAAGGAAGTTCTCATAAAGTTTTCCTCACACAAAGCCCTCCTCACGCCCTACTTTAATGCACTATATGAGTGGATAAGGATAATTGGTTGGCCATTCAAATTCAAAACAAAGTTTGAATTTGAATGAGCAACCAATCTTGGCACCTTGACCTTATCCTCTTTTAACGTCCCATTTATTACATGAGAAAATGTTTCTCATGAAATCACTTATGCACAAATTAAGCCACACCCTCCTCTTCTCATGCCCTTAGTGTATAGGAATAAATTGATTTCCATTTGAATTCAAAATTTGATTTGAATTCAAATGTGCAATTACTCATCTTTATCCTCTCACGTGGATAAGACATTTGACATTGTTTTAAAAGGAGGAGAAGAGTGGGGCGTGTGCAAGAAAAATTTTGGAGAGAAAAATCTGGGCATGAGGAATCTTTGTGTGCAAGGTGAAGGTCTATATCCTTCCGAGAGGAAAAAAAAGAAAAGAAAGAAAAAGTATGCGCAGGGTTTCAGTGAGTTCTTCAGGGTTTCAGCCTGGAGTTCGGGAAGTGAGAAGGTGAGCTACGAGTGTCGTGAGCCCATCAAATTTTAGAAAGATCTTCAACATCCTCTCAAGCATGTCTACTGATGATCTGGAGCATCTGAAGAATCGATAGACATCAATCGAAGGAGTTCGATCAGCATCGACTGTCGAAAGGGCTCTACAATGAGCTAGCACTCGTGAGGAGTCGATCAGATCGGGAGCTTCGTGTGGACGATCCACAGAGGCCAGATACACTGTGTAGCTACATCACGATGATCAGACTCTTTCGATGGTGATCAGATTATGGCGATCTACTACCCGCACAAAGGTATTGTGTTCTGAACACATTACAGTAAAGTGTTTACTATTCAAATTCGAATTTCAAATTTAAATGCATGTATGCTATATATCATATTTAGATCCTAGTGTAGGGTAAATTCTTATTAATTAATTAGATTAATTAATAATTTTTACTGTAAACTGTAAAATAGTAATTTTGAAAAGTTTTAAAATTACCATTTTACCCCTGCACTAATTTTTCCCACAGTCTTTGCAGTACCCTTGTTCTTAAAGGAGTGCTCAACGGGACTATCTCCGATCACCTTCTTTGACATCTACTTCTCCTTCTCCTACCAAATCTCCACCTGATGCCTCTCTGAAAGGCATCCACCAGGCGATCCACGGCCTCCGCGGTCAGATCTCAACAAGCTCCGCAAACTCCGGCCTCATCTCCAGTCTCTCCGGCTCCTCCTCCTTCAGCAACGACAGTTGACATGGAGCAATTCGACTTACTGGTTCAGTAGGTTAGGAGCCTCACCGAAGTAGTGCAGGCCATGCAGCTGCAGCCGCAGCAGCCACAGGCCTCAGTGCGGCTGGAAAGAGCATCGTCGGAGTTTTAGAATCCGACGACCGGATGGGCCACTTGGGCAAGTCGCCCCATCTTCTCCGAAAAGGGGAAGCAGAAGGCGGAGAGCCCACCATCTGATCATGATTCCACCCCCGGAGAGTCCCTACCTCCATTTCACCAGAAGACCCTCGAGACTCGCAGTCGAGAAGACCTCCTGGATCAAAGATTTGGGAGATGAATCGGTGGATCGAAGAGCTCTGCCACGCTCCCACTGCTTACAGTGAGAACATCTGCACTGACCCTCCCTTCTCTCAAATGATCACGCAGGAGCCAATCCCACTGAACTTCAAGCTCCCCCAATTCGAGAGCTACGACGAAACCTCAGATCCGGTTGACCACCTGGAGGCCTTCCGGACAATGATGCTGCTCCATGGCATGCCAGACGCCATCCTATGTCAGGCTTTCCCGTCTACCTTGAAGGGAGCAGTAAGAAATTGATACTCGACACTGAAGTCGGGTACTATCTTCTCCTTTGATCAAATGAGCCACCATTTCGTTACTCATTTCGTCAGCAGCTGACGTCCCCGGAGAGGTTTGGAATCCCTCATCAACATCAAGCAAAAAGAGGGAGAATCCATCTGAGCTTACGTCAATCATTTTAACATCGCCGTGTTGGAGGTCCAAATTTTAGACCAATCGATCGCGATGGCTGCCCTGAAGGGCGGTCTTCAAAAGAACGATCTTCTGTTTTCCCTGGAAAAAAAGTATCCCAGGGATTTTGCTGATTTGCTGGCTCGGGCTGAAGGATATGCCCAAGCAGAAGAAGCCTTCAAGATGAAGGACGAGGAGGCCGCGAAGGAGTGGCAGGTAGGAGACTCCAGCAAGCCCGCAGTTGAAAAAGGGCCGAGTGAAGCTCGGCCACGTTCTCGAACTCCCTTCGGATACAAGCGTGTCCAGACTCCTCCCCGGGCTCGTAGGCAGAGAAGTCCAGACAGCAGAGTTTAGCGGAGCTCTCCCCTGGGAAGATTCCACAGCTACACCCCTCTCAACATATTAAAAACTCAAGTGCTGATGGAGGTTAGGGAGCAGCTGCCAAGGCCGAAAAGGATGCGCACATACCCTGGGAAACGCAATCCTAACAAGTTCTGCCTCTATCATCGTGACCACGGCCATGACATGGAGGATTGTATTCAGCTCCGAGATGAGATCGAGGAGCTCATCAAATGAGGTCGGCTCGACAGATTCATTCGATGCCGACTTGAAGGTAGGGAAGATTGGCCGAGGGCCCTACCGCAGTTAGAGCCGCCAAGGAGGGAGGAGTAGCTTAAAGATCAGCCTCTGATTGGGATTATCAACTCCATCTCAGGAGGACCCCAACGGGGAGCAGACCTTTCGCGGCTATGGGATTCAAAAAATCTATGGATGTATTACCAATAATTTTGCCTTAAATAAAAGTTTCTTTCATATTTGCATATCTTTCCTTTTGGCATGAGCTCATAACGATAGGGAGTAGCTCCTTCCGACAATCGAAACTAAGCATGTTAGGAACAGGAGGAAGACCTCATCCTAACATGAGCAAAGTCGAAGGCCCGGTTATTTTAAGACCGGATGAGGGGAGAGGCCCTTACAACGGCCCTTATGTGCCCCCACAGCCATGTTAGGAACAGGAGGAGAACCTCATTCTAACATTAGCAAAGTCGAAGGCCCGATTATTTTAAGACCAGATGGAGGGAGAGGCCCTTACAACGGCCCTTATGTGCCCCCACAGTCATGTTAGGAATAGGAGAAGAACCTCATCCTAACATGAGCAAAGTCGAAGGTCCGATTATTTTAAGACCGGATGGGGGAAGAGGCCCTTGCAACGGCCCTTTTGTGCCCCCACAGTCATGTTAGGAATAGGAGGAGAGCCTCATCCTAACATGAGCAAAGTCGAAGGCCCGATTATTTTAAGACTGGATGGGGGGAGAGACCCTTACAACGGCCCTTATATGCCCCCACAGCCATGTTAGGAATAAGAGGAGAACCTCGTCCTAATATGAGCAAAGTCGAAGATCCGATTATTTAAAGATCGGATGGGAGGAGAGGCTCTTGCAACGGCCCTTTTGTGCCCCCACAGTCATGTTAGAAACAGAAAGAGAACCTCATCCTAACATGAGCAAAGTCGAAGGTCTGATTATCCGAGATCGGATGAGAAGAGAGGCCCTTGTAGCGGCCCTTATGTGCCTCCACAGCCCTGTTAGGAACAGAAAGAGAACCTCATCCTAACATGAGCTGAATTTGACTGTTGGGAATAAGAGAAGAACCTCATCCTGACAAATAAAGACCTAGTCGATCAAGACCGAATGAGGAGGAAAGCCTCCTCAACGGCTCCTCTACGCTCTCACGACCCTGCTAAGAGCAGAGGAAAAACCTCACTCGAACACAAAAAAAAAGGGGAAGATGAAAAGGAAAAGCGATGAACTACACCAGCGATAAGTGAAAAACAAACTACGTCACAGACATAAAGGACCTCATCTCAACGAGGAAGGAGACTCTTATCAAGAACCCTCGGTCTCTAAGAGGGAACTCAATACAGGCCGAGGAAAAATTGGCTTCCTTAAGGTAACGAGGAGTTTGGGCTCCCAAGCTCGAGCACTGGGAGGAAGCGTCCAACTCAAATAGCTTCAAAAAGACCTACGATCATGAACAAAAAAGGCAAATCAACACGGCGACGATCGAAAACCTTCAAACAACGTCGGCATCGAACAAGACAAAAGACAAAAGAAGTTCGATAAACGACGACTTAATGCAAGAATGGATAAAGTAATAGAAAATTTTCTTTTCATTTCATTAGTAAAGTGTGTGTTACAAAGCCTTTGAAGGCCAAAAAAAAAGGGGGGCAACAAGAAAGGAAAGGAATACAAGGCAAAAGAGCTTCAAGAAAGCTCGGTACCATCAGACTTTGAAATCTCAATTCCAGCCATCATCGAGGATTGCTTTAAGTACCCGACTTCTTCTTCCAGTCCTCCTTTAGATTAACAATTACTCCAGCATTATCTTCAAAGTATATATAGACACCATCCTTTCTACGCCATGGCTTCCGCTGCCTCACAATGACGGCAGGCATGACCTTCTTTCTGAGATCAGATTTCTCCTTCTTTCTGACTTCTTCTTCCAGTCCTCCTTCGGCTTCTCCCTTCCACAGGATCGGAAAGTACTCACGGTTGAAGATGTGCCACAAGCACGGGCTCTGGGTGATCAAAGTGAAACACGACCAGATCTGTCTCTTCTACCCTCGCCTTCTTCGCCGATCCGGAAGTTGCAGCGCCTTCCCTCTTGTGGGCTTTGAGACTCTTGGCTAACATCCGAGCCGCATCCACGCTCGTATCTGCAATGAAGGAGGATCGGCACAGTCTAGAAACAGAGCTGTGGAAATAGGGAAAGTTCTTGAGCTAACCTAGGCTGGTCTGAGGGATGTAGAGAGGCAGAGATGGGGACGACTCAAAGAATGCCTAAGGCCGAGAAGGATGCTGAGGAAGGATGGAACTCTCAGGAAGAAGGAGGGACCGAAGAAACTCCCATGCAAAGTGAGATCCCCGAAGTGGGGAGGCAGGTTTAAATAGGTGATGGGGTCCAGTGCAATAATGACTGCAGGTCTCCTCTGGCCGATCCATAACCATCGCGTGGCCCACTCACTGTGGCAGGCGGCTGAAAGTGGCCGACAACTAATAAAATCATTATTGCACTGTACCTAGAGCAGCGCTCCAGTAGAAATTTTGAAAAAATCTTTTCAGATCGCCTTGATTTGAAAAGACTCCAGCATCAGCGCGCCAAATGCCAAAATATCTGGAAATCATCGAGTGTGAAAATCAAGGGAGGCAACTTTGGCTGTGATAATTTTTTGATACTTCCTTCATTCGAAACCCGAACTCGAAAGTAGGGGGACTGGTGTTGGGTATAAAATACCCCCAGCCAAAGTTTGCAAAAGGCCGACCCTTCCGGCTTCCGACCTTGTGTGACATCTTTCTGAACTCCCTCAACCATCCGAACTTCCATAATACCACCTAGACTTCTCCAACAATGAGCTTCTCCATTCATCTATCGGGCCACTCCAAATGCTCTCTAGGCTTCACTATCAGTCAATTTTCTATAGTGATCAACTATTCTCCGAATCCCTTCCAGACTTCTTCCGACCACGGACGACTCTACTCCGAACTTCTTCCAAACTTCGTCAATATCCGAGCTTCTCTGACAATGAGATTTCTACAGTAACCAGACTCCATCCAAGTTTCTACGATGGTCGACCACCTTTTAGGTTCCACCCAAGCTCCTGCGAGAGCTGAACTTCTACTGCAAGCAGTCTACTCCGAACTCCTACTGTAGGCGGTCTACTCCAAATATCTACTGTAAGCATATTCCATTCGAGCCTCTACTATAAATAAATTTCCTTCAAACTTCTATTACAGGTAGACTTCAGCCGAGCTTCTTCGTAGCCGGATCCCAGATGAGCTTCTACAACAGGACAGACTCCACCAGCCAGGTCACTACTCCGAGCTTTCACGACAATCGATCTTCGATCGAGCTTCTACAATAAGCGGCCTCCCTTCGACCTTCTGCAAGAACCGAACTCCGTCTAAATTTCCATAGTGAATGGATCCCGAATGAACTTCTACAACAGATGGGCTCCAGCAGCTGGATTTCCACAACGACTGACCGCCTCCAGTGTCTGCCGAACCTCCCCAGCCATCAACCTTCAATAGTGTCAGTTGGACTTCAACAACGCCCTTCGGACTTCCACAGGATCCCCCAGACTCCTCCAGCCGATGAACCTCCGACGTCCACCGTCGGCCGACCCTCTGTCAGATTCTTCATGAAATCAGACTTCCCCAATAGAAAGTCCCCATCCGAGCTTCTACAATAGATGACTCCCACCTGCAGCATCAATGCTCTAGGCACCCAACAACAGTAGACCCATCAGCAACCTCGAAAACATCCGAGCTTCTCCTAGGATCGATGAGACAGAGAACCATTCCACTCCATCAAACATCCCAGCCGAGCTTCAGTCGACAGATCCAAACTCTCTGGCAAGTCACGACAATGGCCACTACCCTACTCCACTCTCAGTAATGGATTCCACGTAGCTCCACCACTCTCTGGCAAGTCGCGACAATGGACACTACTCCACTCTCCATAACAAACTTCATGTGATCCTGAACGGACCACTACCAGATGGTTACAGACGTCGCTGTCAATCAGTTACGCTCTCCGTCTATAAAAAGGGATCCCAGATATGTTCTTCTTTAAGCTAAAAACTCTATTTCGAAACTTTGCTAAAATTCTCACTCGAGCACTCCATTTCTATTGAAGCAGAGTACTGACTTGAGCATCGGAGGGTCTTGCCGGAGCACCCCCAACTCTGATTTAGACTTCCCTTGCAGATCCCGATGGCGGACGCAGTCATCTCAACTCCAACTTCTCTGACGTCAGCAGAATTCTACACCAACAGTGGGTCTGACTTAACTAAGGATTGGAGCAATATTTCAGACACGGTGAGCTTCATGAATTAGAGACCAAGTTTTGGGTGCACCATGATTAGAGAATCATTAGACAAGAGTTGTCTACTCATTGGTTGATCCATCACCAATAACTGTTAGGTGAGGTGGTGAGCCAGTCGGTGAGACCGCACCACCCACTAGAAATCACTAATCACAGAGATTTTCACATCTCTACCTAAGGAGTGTAGGGATCTGAGAAAATAGTGGGAGCCTAATTTATTTAAAAATGAAACCCCTAAACAAATTGGTTAAGTCTGATTACAAAATCTAACTAGAAACTCTTGACTCTCTACAGGAAACATGTCTACGTTCAATCGCCTAACCAAAATACTAGACACCCACAGATTGATTGGACCTAATTTCAAGGACTGGTTGAGGAACTACAAAATTATTTTGGGTTTCGAAAAACTGATTCATATCTTGGACCAGGACCCTCCTACCATGCCAGCACGTCCGACTGCTGAACAGAGAGCATCTCTGAAAAAGTGGATGGATGATGATAACAAAGCCAGGTACTACATGTTGGGTGCCATGTCTGATGACTTGCAGTACCAACATGAGAATATTATGACTACCCACCAAATATTGGCTCACCTACAAGAGTTATTTGGTGAACAAAGTCGCGCAGCCAAGTATCAAGTCTGTCAAAGATTTTTTAAGGCTAAAATGCATGATGGGCAGTCAGTCCAAGATCATTGTTTGACAATGATCAAGGATCTTGAGGAGCTTGAGAAGCTTGGTGTCATCATGAACTTTCATATGCATAAGATGCAGTGTACCTTGGCTGAGTTAATGAACATGTTGGTTACGGCTGAGCTTTCTTTGAAGGGTTCAAAAGGCTCAGTCCTTACTGTGGAGCAAACTTCTTCCAAGAGAAAGTCTTTTGGAAAGAAGAAAAAGTCTGTGAAGAAGTAGAAGGTAGATGAGAAGAAGAAGAAGACGGAACCGAAGAAGAAGGCTGCTGAAAAGAGAAAATATTTCTACTGCAATTCAGATGGCCATTGGAAATGAAACTGTCCTCAGTACCTGGCCACCCTGAAGAACAAGAAGGATGGTCCTTCTAGAGGTATGCTCGTTATAGAATCTAATCTTACAGTTTCCTCTGCATCCAGTTGGGTACTTGACTCTGGTTCTAGTGCTCATTTGTGCACTTCTATACAGGGTCTTGAGAAGAGCAGGAGGCTGAGGGATGGGGATATGATCCTATGCATCGAAAATGGAGCAAGAGTTGCTGCTGTGGCCGTGGGAACCTATCTTCTGTGACTACCGTTATGATTAGATTTAGTTCTTAGAGACTATTATTATGTGCCTGCAGCAAGTAGGAATTTGATTTTTATTTCATGTTTAGCACAAGAAGGCTATGTGATTAGCTTTCATAAAAATCATTGTAACATATTTTATGAAAATAATAAAGTTGTAAATAGTTTTCTTATTAATGGTCTCTATCAGCTACATATTGATGTATCTATATTTAATATCGAGCAAAATGTGAATGCCATAAGAATTAAAAGGCCTAGAGATAGTCTAAATGATAGGTATCTGTGGCACCTAAGGCTAGATCATATAGCGGAAGATAGGGTTAACAAATTGAATAAATTCGGGCTATTGAGTCCGTTGACTTTCGAGTCATATCCAGTTTGTGAATCATGCCTTCAAGGTAAAATGACCAAGTTCCCTTTTACAGGACATGGGGAAAGGGCCACAGACCTACTTGTCCTAGTACATATGGATGTGTGCAGCCCATTTGATGTGCCGGCTAGAGGCAACTATGTCTACTTCATTACCTTCACCGATGATATGTCTAGGTACGAGTATATGTTTCTAATGAAACACAAGTCTGAAGCCTTTGAAAAGTTCAAAGAATTCAGACATGAAGTAGAAAATAAAATAGAAAAGCCCATTAAGGTTCTTCGATCATATCGAGGAGGTGAATACCTTAGTCGGGAGTTCTTAGACTATCTTAAGGACAATGGCATAGTCTCTCAATGGACTCTACCTGGAACGTCACAACTCAACAGGATTTCAGAACGAAAAAATCGGATCCTATTAGATATGGTCCATTCCATGATGAGCTTCACGAACCTTCCTGAGTTTCTTTGGAGATATTGTCTCATGACAGCAATATATGTATTGAATAGGGTTTTCTCTAAAACCGTTCCTACCACACCGTATAAGATATGGCATGGTCAGAAGCCAAGTCTGAGTCATCTCAAAATTTGGGGTTGTCCGGCTCATATCAAGAGACAGCAGGCGGACAAGTTAGAGTTCAGGTCTTTTAGAGATCGGTTCATAGGATATCCTAAAGAGTCATTAGGATACTATTTATATATTTCGGAAGATCACAATGTGATTGTGAATCGACATGCTATTTTTCTTGAAAAATAGTTTATTCAAGATAGTGGCATCGGAAGAATAATTAAGCTCAAGGAGAATGTCTCCCAAGAACAAAGAGCTAAGGAACCTGAGGAACCAAATCAATTAGAACCAGTCCTAACACAATCTCTTCCACCTTGTAGATCGACTAGGATTTTCCATCCTCCTGAAAGGTACATAGGTACTATACAAGAGAAAGTAGAAAAAATATTCCTCATGGGAAATGGGGCTCACGGTGATGACCCCAAGACCTATGATGAGGCGATATCAGATATCGCTCCGAGAAATGGTTAGAGACAATGAGATCAGAAATTGACTCGATGCACTCAAATCAAGTCTGGACCTTGGTAGATCCACCTGAAGGTATTATACCTATTAGGTGTAAATGGATCTTCAAGAGAAAGATAGGTGCAGATGGGAATGTGGAGACATTCAAGGCAAGGCTCGTAGCGAAAGGTTATAGTCAGCATGAAGGCATTGACTATCAGGATACCTTTTCGCCCGTAGCCATGCTAAAATTCATCCGCACATTGCTTGCTGTTGCAGCCTATTTCGATTATAAAATATGGCAGATGGACATGAAAATGGCATTCTTAAATGGATATCTTGAGGAAGATATCTATATGGAACAGCCGCTTGATTTTACATCCAGTGTTGATGATCACAAGATCTGCAAGCTACAAAGGTCCATTTATGGACTTAAGCAAGCATCTTGGAGCTGGAATACTTATTTCAATGATGTGATCAAAATGTTTAGTTTCATCAAGAACGAGGAGGAATCATGTGTGTTCAAGAAGGTCAGTGAGAGCACAGTTATCTTCCTCGTACTGTACGTAGATGACATCCTCCTGATTGGGAATGATATTTTCATGTTGACCTCAGTCAAAATATGGTTGTCTAAGGAGTTCTCTATGAAAGATCTAGGAGAGGCATCCTTTATACTGGGTATTAAGGTCTATAGAGATAGACCAAATAGGATGCTGGGACTTTCACAGAAGATGTACATAGAAGAGATGCTAAAAAGGTTTAGCATGAAAAACTCCAAAAGAGGTTTAGTACCTTTTAGACATGGCATTCATCTCTCCAAGAAGATGTGCCCTAGCACACCTGAGGAGATTGAACGTATGAGCAAGATCCCTTATGCTTCCGCAATAGAGAGCCTCATGTATGCCATGCTATGTACATGACCTGATATAGCCCATGCTGTGAGTGTCACAAGCAGATATCAGTCGAATCCAGACGAAGAGCACTGGACTTCTATGAAATATATCTTTAAGTACTTGAGAAGGACTAAGGATATGTTTCTAGTCTTTGAGAATGAAAAACTCTAGGTTTAGGAATTTACAGACTCAGACTTTATGTCTGATATAGATGATCGAAAGTCAACATTTGAGAGTTTGTTCATTTGCAATGGTGGTACAGTTAGCTGGAAGAGATTCAAGCAGATGGTGATTGTTGATTCCACTATAAAGGCAGAGTATATTGCTACATCGAAAGCTGTGAAGGAGGCATTCTGGTACAAGAAGTTTACTGCAGAGCTTGGAGTGATGTCATCGGATGCCATCCCTCTTTGCTACGACAATAATGGCGCCATAGCCCTAGCTAAGGAGCTAAAGTCTCACCAAAAGTCCAAGCATATCGAGTGGCGATTCTATCTGATCCGTGATTACCTCAAAAAAGATTATGTCGAGGTTAAGAGAGTCAACTCCATAGATAATGTGGCAGACCCACTGACAAAGCCATTAGGCCAGCAAAAGATCGAAGCCCACCTTGAGAAGATGGGACTTAGATATGTAGCCAATTGGTATTAGGTCAAGTGGGAGTTTGATACATGTGTGCCCTAGATGCCAGATTGGCTGACACATTCCTGTATAAATGTAAGGGTAAATTTATAATTTTAACTATAAATGAATAAAAGGGTTATTCTACTATCACATTATGTACATTATGTTTGTGATACATCTTTTGAGTTAGTAGGAATGTTAATTTATATTTTCAAGAGTTGGAAATTTAAGGCATGAATTTACATAACTAACTCATAAACAGCTCCTGACCATAGGATCATCACGAGGATGGTAATCGATCCGAAAGGTTGGTGTATGATTGCTTCCTTAGGGTAGATGAGTTTTGAGTCTACAGTGTGGAGACACCAAGCGAGAGTACAAGTATGAAGAAAAAACCATCTTTTTTCTTGTAGGATCTTCCAGATCTAATGAGATCTGGGGCAGAATATTTTTAAAAAAAAATTATCCTACTTTATTTTATATTTAAGATCAATTAGATCTAATTCTTATTATCTAATATTTAATCTAAAATTAAATCTAAAATTTAAGGATTAAAGAAATACCTCTAGGGTAACTGATTATCCTGTAGATGATCGCAGCAATGCCCGAGGTTCAAAAATAGCCACACAGTTGCTTGATCTCTATCGATATCTACTCGAGTAGGATCCAGATTGTCTTCTCCTCGTAAATCTTTGCTCCAAAAATCAAATCTAGATCTGATCTGGAAGATCTTCAAAAGATCTTCTTAAGTTGGAGCAGTAGCTTCTAGATAAATCCCTGTAGCCTTCTGATGAGGAAGCCACCACGCCTTGGACAAGCACCAGACGGATGCCCAACTCCTTGGACGTGAAGAGGGGAGGGAGAGGAGCAGAGGGGTTATAGAGAAGTGGAGGGTAATCTCATTTTTTCTGGTTATTGAGCAGAATCTCTCAAGTAGGCACAGACAGGGTTTAAATAGACCCTACTGTGCCATACAGTGCCACATCATTCGACCAATCAAAAAATTTTAATTAATTTTGAAAAAATTTTGATTGGTAGAGTGATGTCATTTAATCATATCAGATAAGAATCTCCTCAATTTTCACCACTATTGGTACCAACACTGGATAAGCACAGTGAGATTGGCACCCCACAGTCCAAGTCGATCAAGGGATCAGAGTCCTCATCTCATGGGACTCTATCCTTATCCAATTGGGGTGCATGCCCAATTTGATCATGGAACTCACTTTGATGCCTAATTTAGTAGTTGGATACTCCACAAAAACTCTCCAATAACCTCTTGCCAAGTGACCTTCAGTTTAAGATCCATAAGTCAACGTTTGACCGATGTCCTAAAATGAAAATGGTAGGTGCCAGGAATTGGTAGGTGTTGTCTTAATTTCATCTCATGAATCAAGATAAGACTTTTTTGAGCTGGACTGGCTCTAGTCGGACTAAAAAAAATCTTCTCAAGGTTCTCTGGGTGAGTCAAATCACATTTGGCTCAGTCGAGATGAAAAAGATTGCATGAGGAGAAAGTTAGGCTTAATCGTGTGCTAGCACGATTTTCTTGAACCTAATTGGATCTAATCCAAATCAATCAAACTGGGCTAGCTCAATTGATGACATCTAGACCCTAACTCTTATTTGTGTGATCCAGCTAGGTTTATTTTCGTATGGTAATGAGATATGTCATGATCTCATCATCGACATCATCGAAACTCCTTTCGATGGATCAGAACTCCTCTGATTCAGATAATTAGAATGATCGATCATCAAGATCATTCTAATTGCTCCCAAAATTCACCAATGACACCTAGCAGTATATGATGGCAACCCATCAGAAATGAAGATGAACCTCTCAGTGCAGCTACCTGTGTGATTGAGTTCTTCTATCATGAGTCCCGACTGAATTAAGGTTAAGGTGAACTCATCAAACCCAACATCAGTCATATGAATCAATCGATCGATCCAAGTCTGATGTGAAACCTTAATGAAAAATTCTTTTCCATTATTTCACTCTGCCATGGTCATGGGCTTAAGGACTCGATCTTTCGATCATCATAGGACTACTCTCATCTACCGTGGTTGATAGATCCCATCTTGGTGCAATCTGGTTCCTACAATGAATATGCTACAACCAACATACACCTTAGGGTTTCGAATGGCTAGGAGACCGAGTTATGGTGTAGTCAAACTATAACACACTCAAGGTGAACTATCAATGCACCTCAGATCAAAGAACTAGCACACAGCTGCAGCATCGAGCTAGTCATCGACGAGAAGGTAGACTTCCTTATAACTGCTCGAGGTGGCCACACTCAGTACTCTCGTTCTCAATGAATACCTGTACTCTCACTCTGATGTCTCTACACCATAGACTCAAGACACATCTATCCTAAGAAAGCGATCGTACACCAACCTTCCGGATTGATCACCATTCTCGTGATGATCCTATGGTTAGGAGCTGTTTATGAGTTAGTTATGTAAATTCATACCTTAAATTTTTAACTCTTGAAAATATGAATTAACATTCTTACTAACTCAAAGGATGTATCACAGATATAATATACATAATGTGATAGTAGAATAATCCTTTTATTTATTTATAGTCAAAATTATAATTTTGTCCTTACATTTATACAGGAATGTGTCAGCCATTCTGGCATCTAGGGCACACATCTAACAAACTCCTACTTGACCTAATGTCAATTAGCTATATATCTAAGTCCCATCTTCTCAAGGTGGGCTTCGATCTTCTGCTGGCCTAATGGTTTTGTCAGTGGATCTACCACATTGTTTGTGAAGTTGACTCTCTTAACCTCGACATAACCTTTTTCGAGGTAATCATGGATTAGATGGAATCGTCGCTCGATATGCTTGAACTTCTGGTGAGCCTTTGGCTCCTTAGCTAGGACTATGGTGCCATTATTGTCACAATAAAGAGGGATGGCATCTGATGACATCACTCCAAGCTCTGCGGCAAACTTCTTGTACCAGAATGCCTCCTTCGCAGCTTTCGATGCAGCAATATACTCTACCTCCATGGTGGAATCAGTAATTACCGTCTGCTTGGAACTCTTTCAGCTGACTGCACCACCATTGCAAATGAACAGACTCTCAGATGTTGACTTTCGATCATCTATATCAGACATAAAGTCTAAGTCTATAAATCCCTGAATCTGGAGTTCTCCATTCCCAAAGACTAGAAACATATCCTTAGTCCTTCTCAAGTACTTAAGGATACATTTCACAGAAGTCCAGTGCTCTTCACCTGGATTTGACTGATATCCGCTTGTGACACTCATAGCATTGGCTATATCAGGTCGTGTACATAGCATGACATATATGAGGCTCCCTATTGCAGAAGCATAAGGGATCTTGCTTATGCGTTCAATCTCCTCAGGTGTGCTAAGGCACATCTTCTTGGAGTGATGAATGCCATGTCTAAAAGGTACTAAACCTCTTTTGGAGTTTTTCATGCTAAACCTTTTTAGCACCTCTTCTATGTACATCTTCTGTGAAAGTCCCAGCATCCTATTTGGTCTATCTCTATAGACCTTAATACCCAGTATAAAGGATGCCTCTCCTAGATCTTTTATAGAGAACTCCTTAGACAACCATATTTTGACTGAGGTCACTATGGAAATATCATTCCTAATTAGGAGGATGTCATCTACGTACAGTACGAGGAAGACAACTGCGCTCCTACTGACCTTCTTGAACACATATGGTTCCTCCTCGTTCTTGATGAAACCAAATATTTTGATCACATCATTGAAATGAGTATTCCAGCTCCGAGATGCTTGCTTAAGTCCATAAATGGACCTTTGTAGCTTGCAAACCTTGAGATCATCATCACTGGATGTGAAATCAAGTGGCTGTTCCATATAGATATCTTCCTCAAGATATCTATTTAAGAACGCCATTTTTACGTCCATCTACCATATTTCATAATCGAAATAGGCTGCAATAGCAAGCAATATGCGGATGGATTTTAGCATGGCTACAGGCGAAAAGGTATCCAGATAGTCAATGCCTTCGCGCTGACTATAACCTTTCGCTACGAGCCTAGCCTTGAATGTCTCCACATTCCCATCTATGCCTATCTTTCTCTTGAAGATCCATTTACACCTAATAGGTACAATACCTTCAGGTGGATCTATCAAGGTCCAGACTTGGTTTGAGTGCATCGAGTCAATTTATGATCTCATTACCTCTAACCATTTCTCGAAGTCGATATCTGATATCGCCTCATCATAGGTCTTGGGGTCATCACCATGAGCCCCATTTTTTGTGAGGAATATTTTCTCTACATCCTCTTGTATGGTACCTAAGTATCTTTCAGGAGGACAGAAAATCCTAATCGATCTACGAGGTGGAAGAGGTTGTGTTAGGACTAGTTCTAATTGATTTGGTTTCTTAGGTTCTTTAGCTTGTTGCTCTTGGGAGACATTCTCCTTGAGCTTAATTACTCTTCCGATGCCACCATCTTGAATAAACTATTTTTTAAAAAAAATAGTATGTCGATTCACAATCACATTATGATCTTCCAGAATATAGAAATCGTATCCTAATGACTCTTTAGGATATCCTATGAACTGAGCTCTAAAAGACCTGAACTCTAACTTGTCTGCCTGCTGTCTCTTGACATGAGCCAGACAACCCCAAATTCTGAGATGACTCAGACTTGGCTTCTTACCATGTTATATCTCATATGGTGTGGTAGGAACGGTATTAGAGGGAACTGTATTCAATACATATATTGCTGTTATGAGACAATATCCCCAAAGAAACTCAGGGAGGTCCGTGAAGCTCATCATGGAACAGACCATATCTAATAGGGTTCGGTTCCTCCGTTCTGAAATCCCGTTGAGTTGTGACATTCCAAGTGGAGTCCATTAAGAGACTATGCCATTGTCCTTAAGATAGTCTAGAAACTCCCGACTAAGGTATTCACCTCCTCGATTTGATCGAAGAACCTTAATGGGCTTTCCTGTTTATTTTTCTACCTCATGCCTGAATTCTTTAAACTTTTCAAAAGCTTCAGACTTGTGTTTCATTAGAAATACATACCCGTACCTAGACATATCATCGATAAAGGTAATGAAGTAGACATAGTTGCCTCTAGCCGGCACATCAAATGGGCCGCACACATCCGTATGTACTAGGGCAAGTAGGTCTGTGGCCCTTTCCCCATGTCCCCCAAAAGAGAGCTTGGTCATTTTGCCTTGAAGGCATGATTCACAAACTGGATATGACTCGAAAGTCAACGAACTCAATAGCCCGAATTTCTCCAATTTGTTAAGCCTGTCTTCCGCTATATGATCTAGCCTTATGTGCCACAGATACCTATCATTTAGACTATCTTTAGGCCTTTTAATTCCTATGGCATTCACATTTTGCTCGATATTAAATACAGATACATCAATATGTAGCTGATAGAGATCATTAATAAGAAAACTATTTATGACTTTATTATTTCTATAAAATATGTTACAATGGTTCTTATGAAAGCTAATCACATAGCCTTCTTGTGCTAAACATGAAATAGAAATCAGATTCCTGCTTGCTGTAGGCACATAATAACAGTCTCTAAGAACTAAATCTAATCCTAACGGTAATCGTAGAGGGTAGGTTCCCACGACCATAGCAGCAACTCTTACTCCATTTCTGACGTGTAGGATCATATCCCCATCCCTCAACCTCCTGCTCTCCTCAAGACCCTGTATAGAAGTGCACAAATGAGCACTAGAACTAGAGTCAAGTATCAAACAGGATGCATAGAAAACTGTAAGATTAGATTCTATAACGAGCATTCCTCCAGAATGACCATCCTTCTTGTTCTTTAGGGTGGTCAGGTACTGAGGACAGTGTTAGGATTTGATGCCTCGAGATTCAGCCCACATTAAGCCCACAGCGAGGTTTGCGGTGAAAAATAGAGTCCAACGAGACCAAGATCACCTGAAACAGAGCTTGGATGGAGGAGATACGAGCTTTTGAAGTTGGCACGAGATTCGAGGCAGTGGAGGACCGCCGGTGATCGGCGGCGGGCAGCAGTGGCGCGGCCGCAGGCGGCCCGCATGGGATGCACGACCCAGGCCCACGGCCCAGGCGGGCGAGTGGCCCAGGCAAGCGTGCGGCCCAAGCGGGCGCGCGGCCCAGTTGGGCGTGTGGCCTAGGCGCGCGCAGGCCCGCGCGCGGGAGCGGGTTGGCCCAGGCCAGCGGCCTGCTGGCCCTTTGCCCTGGTCCACCATGGACCGGGCGTTTACAGCTGGGCCTGTGGACCGCGTGGGTGTTTCCCATGCATTTCTCACGGTCCACGGCACTATTTCATGGACCGGAGCGCGATCGGATGGCCCAGAGAGATTGCGGTCTTGATCCGACGGTCCAGGGAGTTTTTTTGGCTTTGTTTAGGACTCCTAATCCCTCTCTAATCAAGTTTAAACCCTATTTTACCCTTTAAATCGGGCTGATCGGTAACGGAGAGGGGTGTGGTTTGTTTTCTCACGCCGTACGAATCCGAGAAGAAAGAGAGAGGCGGAAGCGTTGCTGTGAGAGAAGGAGCAGGGCTCCTGGATAGCGGTCGCCTAGCACTTCAGGGGTTCAAGGGGGTCTTCAAGAGAGAGAGAGCTTTTGTGAGGGGAACTTCAAGTGAGAGAGAATTGGGTGTACAAGGGTTGAGAGTGAGGTCTCCTCTTGTAAATTTTTTTTTTCATAATGAAGTTTGCATGCCCCGTGGAGACGAGCCCTTTTGTAGCTGATCCACGTATTTTGATTGTTTTTCCTTTTATTTTGTTTCTTCTTTCTTCCTGCTGCATCACGTGGTATTGAAAAGATCTTAGGAGGTGGTGTCCTGGCCAGACATCCACCCAACAGATAGTTCCGCTTTCAATGGCTGTCTGAATTGCAGTAGAAATATTTTTTCTTTTCAGCAGCCTTCTTCTTCAGTTCCGTCTTCTTCCTCTTCCCATCCACCTTCTGCTTCTTCGCAGACTTTTTCTTCTTTTTAAAAGACTTTCTCTTGGAAGAAGTCTGCTCCACAGTAAGGACTGAGCCTTTTGAACTCTTCAAAGAAAGCTCAGCCATAACGAACATGTTCATTAACTCAGCCAAGGTACACTGCATCTTATGCATATGAAAGTTCATGATGAACTGACCATATGCATCGGACAAGGATTGAAGGATCACATCAATCTGAAAATTTTTGTCTAAGATGATACCGAGCTTCTCAAGCTCCTCAAGGTCCTTAATCATTATCAAACAATGATCTTGGACTGACTGCCCATCATGCATTTTAGCCTTAAAAAGTCTTTGACAGACTTAATACTTGGCTGTGCTACTTTGTTCACCAAACAACTCTTGTAGGTGAGCCAACATTTGGCAGGTAGTCATAATATTCTCATGCTGGCACTGCAAGTCATCAGATATGGCACCCAACATGTAGTACCTGGCTTTGTTATCGTCATCCGTCTATTTTTTCAGAGACGCTCTCTGTTCAGCAGTCGGACGTGCAGGCATGGCAGGTGGATCCTGGTCCAAGATATGAGTCAGTTACTCGAAATCCAGAATAATTCTGTAGTTTCTCAACCAGTCCTTGAAATTAGGTTCAGTCAATCTGTGGGTGTCTAGTATTTTGGTCAGGAGGTTGGACGCAGACATGTTTCCTGTAGAGAGTCAAAAGTTTCTAGTTAGATTTTATAATCAGACTTAACCAATTTGTTTAGAAGTTTTATTTTTAAATAAATTAGGCTCCCACTATTTTCTCAGATCCCTACACTCCCTAGGTAGAGATGTGAAAATCTCCATGATTAGTGATTTCTAGTGGGTGGTGCGGTCTCACCGACTGGCTCACCACCTCAGCTAATAGTTATTGGTGATGGGTCAACCGATGAGTGGACAACTCTTGTCCAATGATTCTCTAATCATGGTGCACCCAAAACTTGGTCTCTAATTCATGAAGCTCACCGTGCCCGAAATATTACTCCAATCCTTAGTTAAGTCAGACCCACCATTTGCACAAATTAGATTCCTGATTGGGTCCCTCACCGTATCCAAAATATTAAGCACAACCCATCCTCTAATCCGTAGCATCCAATGCCTAATAGACATGGTTGCGTCTTTCCGATGTAACTGAGCCACTGTAACCAGCCGAGAACAATCAACCCCAGAAAGGGCCCGCACATCCACAATGATGGAAGACCTTAGACTTAATATTTTTTTATGAAGATTTGATTTAGGTCTCATTAAACTTGACTTGACATAGTCATAATAATTATGACTAACCTAGTGGCATGGGTTAGCTCGAATTGTTAGCCACCTCAAATCAGAACTGGGTCGACACATATGGTCAGGTAAGTGAGACCGATGGAAGGGATATGCCATTAACTTGACAAGAACGCATTCGAGTCGAGTAGCTCTCAATTAAAAATCAGTCGGTCGCATCTACCCAACTTACCTTAGACACCAAATTGTCGAATCAGAATCAATTGGGTTTGTCTATAATCCAGGCTCTAACCACTGAGCCAAATTGGGTCTTAACTTGATCGAGTCATATCTAAATGTGATTCGACCTTGACCTAGACTTAATCCTGTTAGGCTGGTCAATTATTAGCTTTCATGATCCCACCTAACCAACTTTTGATTCGGTTTGATCAACCGCTAGACCTAATTGAGCTACCCAAGCCCGAATCCAATTTTATGAAAATGACTTAGATATGAAATTCTTAATTTTAGACCTAATTTAATTTCATAAACTTAATTCATTAATTAAGTCTTGGGTTCATAAATAAAATATGTAAAATAAATCCTAGGGTTTCAGGATCTAGGGTTTTGCAGAAAAGTAAGTTTGATTTTCGATTAAGGATGAACGCGTAGCACCCCTACACGCCATAAGAACATCCTATTGAATGGGAGGAGAGGGTCTTAAATCCTACTTTTTTTTTATGACCGGATGGCCATGAGGAATATCTTAATCAGAAATATTAATTTAACTACAAAACTAGTTAGATCTAAGTTACATATCACATATATAATTTCAGATCTAACTTATACATGCTTTGCATAAATCTCATGTATTAAAATCTAATCTAATTAGCATGCTTTCAAATCTGATACATCACATGTAACATATGAAAATTAAGATTTAAATTAAACTATTCAATATAAAATCTATTCTAGACAGTTACTAGAATAATTCTACAACTAGTCTAGGCATGCAGCAGATCAATCTTATGAATTAATTAAATTTTATTTTTTATTTTTTGATCTAAATATAACATTTATAACATCAAAAAATTTGAGAATAAATTAGATCTAATTTATATTTTAATCACATTAAAATATAAAACTTCAAGACTATTCATAGTTTAAACTATTCCTAGTCTAGTCATGCATCGCATACATATTAGATCTGCTTAGATTTAATTTTAAATTTTCTAATTTCAGATCCAATCACATCTGATGTGATATCTAAAATATATTAATATTAGATAAATAAAAATAAAAATTAGATCTAAATTAAATCTGAAATAGAGCCATCAACCTGGCTCTGATACCAGTTGAAAAAAAACCACCTTTTTTCTTGTAGGATCTTCTAGATCTAATGAGATCTGGGGTGGAATATTTTTTTTAAAAAAATTATCTTATTTTATTTCAAATCTAAAATCTATTAGATCTAATTCTTATTATCTGATATTTAATCTAAAATTAAATCTAAAACTTGAGGATTAGAGAAATACCTCTAGGGTAACTAGATTACCCTGTAGATGATCGCAGCAATGCCCAAGGTTCAAAAATATCCACACAGTTGCCTGGCCTCTACTGGTATCCACTCAAGAAGGATCTAGATCATCTTCTCCTCATGAATCGTTTCTCCAAAAATCAGATCTAGATCTGATCTGAAAGATCTTCAAAAGATCTTCTAAAGTTGGAGTAGCAGCTTCTCGATAAATCCCTGCAGCCTTCTGATCAGGAAGCCACCACGCCTTGGACAAGCACCAGATGGATGCCCAACACCTTGGACGTGAAGAGGGGAGGGAGAGGAGTAGAGGGGATATGGAGAAGTGGAGAGAAATCTTATTTTTACTGGGTATTGAGCAGAATCTCTCAACTAGGCACAGACAGGGTTTAAATAGACCCTGTTGTGCCATGCAGTGCCACATCATTCGACCAATCAAAAAATTTTAATAAATTTTGGAAAAATTTTGATTGATGGAGTGATATCATCTGATCATATAAAATAAGAATCCCCTCAATTTCCACCACTGTTGGCACCAACACTGGATAAGCACAATGAGATTGGTGCCCCACAGTCCAAGTCGATCAAGGGATCAGAGTCATCATCTCATGGGACTCTATCCTTATCCACTTGGGGTGCACTCCCAATCAGATCATGGCACCCACTTTGAGGCCCAATTTAGTAGGTGGACACCACAAAAACTCTCCAATAACCTCTTGCCAAGTGACCGTCAGTTTAAGATCCATAAGTCAATGTTTGACCAATATCCTAAAACGAAAATGGCAGGTGACAGGAATTGGCAGGTGTTGTCTTAAATTCATCTCATAAATTAAGATAAGACTTTTTTGAGCTGGACTAGCTCCAGTCAAACTGAGAGAAATCTTCTCAAGATTCTTTGGGTGAGTCAAATCACATTTGGCTCAGTCGAGATGAAAAAGATTGCATGAGGAGAAAGTTAGGCTCAATCGTGTGCTAGCACGATTTCTTTGAACCTAATTGGATCTAATCCAAATCAATCAAACTGGACTAGCTCAATTGATGACATCCAGACCCTAGCTCTTATTTTTGTGACCCAGTTAGATTCATTTTTGAATAGTAATGAGACATGTCGTGATCTCATCATCGACATCATCGAAACTCCTTTCGATGGACCAGAACTCTTCTGATTCAAACAATTAGAATGATCGATCATCAAGATCATTCTAATTGCTCCCAAAATCCACCAGTGACACCTAGTAATATATGGTGGCAATCCATCAAAAATGAAGATGAACCTCTTGGTGCAACTACCTGTGTGATTGAGTTCTTCTATCATGAGTTTCGACTGAATTAGGGTTAAGGTAAACTCGTCAAACCCAATATCAGTCATATGAATCAATTGATCGATCCAAGTCTGATGTGAAACCTTAATGAAAAATTCCTTTCCATTATTTCACTCTGCCATGGTCATGGGCTTAGGAATTCGATCTTTCGATCATCATAGGACTACTCCTCTCATCTATCAAGGTTGATAGATCCCATCTTGGTGCAATCAGGTTCCTACAATGAATATGCTATAGCCAACATACACCTCAGGATTTTGAGTGGCTAGGAGACTGAGTTATAATGTAGTCAAACTATAACACACTCTAGGTGAACTGTCGATGCACCTCAGGTCAAAGAATTAGACACACAGCTGCAGCATCGAGCTAGTCATCGACGAGAAGGTAGACTTCCTTATGACTATTCGAGATGGTCACGCTCAGTACTCTCATTCTCAATGAATATCTGTACTCTCACTCCAGTATTTCTATATTGTAGACTTAAGACACATCTATCCTAAGGAAGCGATCGTACACCAACCTTCCTGATCGATCACCATCCTCGTGATGATCCTATGGTCAGGAGCTGTTTATGAGTTAGTTATGTAAATTCATGCCTTAAATTTTCAACTCTTAAAAATATGAATTAACATTCTTACTAACTCAAATGATATATCACAGACATAATGTACACAATATGGTAGTAGAATAACCCTTTTATTCATTTATAATCAAAATTATAATTTTGCCCTTACATTTGTACAGGAATGTGTCAGCCAATCTGACATCTAGGGTACATATCTAACAAGATATTCATTGAGAACAAGAGTACTGAGCGTGACCACCTCGAGCAGTCATAAGAAAGTCTACCTTCTCATCGATGACTAGCTCGATGTTGCAGCTGTGTGTCTAGTTCTTTTACTTGAGGTACATCGATAGTTCGTCATGAGTGTGTTATAGTTTGACTATACCATAACTCGATCTCCTAGCCATTCGAAACTCTGAGGTGTATGTTGGTTGTAGCATACTTATTGTAGGAACCAGATTGCACTAAGATAGGATCTATCAACCTCGGTAGATAAGAGGAGTAGTCCTATGATGATTGAAAGATTGAGTCCTTAAGCCCATGGCTATGGCAGAGTAAAATAATAGAAAAGAATTTTTCATTGGAGTTTCACATCAGACTTGGATTGATCGATTGATTCATATGACTGATGTTGGGTTTGACGAGTTCACCTTAATCCTAATTCAGTCGGGACTCATGATAGAGGAACTCAATCACACAAGTAGCTACACTGAGAGGTTCATCTTCATTTCTGATGGGTTGCCACCATATATTGCTAGGTGTCACTGATAGATTTTGGGAGCAATTAGAATGATCTTGATGATCGATCATTCTAATTGTTTGAATCAGAAGAGTTCTGGTCCATCGAAAGGAGTTTCAATGATGTCGATGATGAGATCACGACATGTCTCATTACCATACAGAAATGAACCTAACTAGATCATACAAACAAGAGTTAGGATCTGGATGTCATCATTTGAGCTAGCCCAGTTCGATTGATTTGGATTAGATCCAATTAGGTTCAAGAAAATCGTGCTAGCACACGATTTAGCCTAACTTTCTCCTCGTGCAATCTTTTTTATCTCGACTGAGCCAAATATGATTTGACTCATCCAGAGAATCTTGAGAAGATTTCTCATAGTCTGACTGGAGTTAGTCCAGCTCAAAAAGGATATATCTTAATTCATGAGATGAATTTAAGATAACATCTGCCAATTCTTGTCACCTGCCATTTTCGTTTTAGGACATCGATCAAACATTGACTTATGGATCTTGAACTGAAGGTCACTTGGCAAGAGGTCATTGGAGAATTTTTATGAAGTATCCACCTGATAATTTTACCCTTAAAGTGGGCACCATAATCAGATATGGCATGCACCCCAAGTGGATAAGGATAGAGTCCCATGAGATGAGGACTCTGATCCCTTGATCAACTTGGACTATGGGGTGCCAATCTCACTGTGCTTATCCAATGTTGGTGCCAACAGTAGGAGAAATTATGGGAATTCTTATCTGATATGATCAAATGACATCACTCCATCAATTAAATTTTTTTTAGAATTAATTAAAATTTTTTGATTGATCGAATGATGTGGCACTGCATGGCGCAGCAGGGTCTATTTAAACCCTATCTGCGCCTAAGGTTTAGTGACTCTGCTCAATACCCAGTAAAAATATGAAACTCCTCCACTTCTCTATCCCTCTCTGCTCCTCTCCCTCCCCTCTTCACGTCCAAGAAGTTGGGCAACCATCTGGTGCTTGTCCAATGCATGGTGGCTCCCTGATCAGAAGGCTGCAGGGATTTATCGAGAAGCTGCTACTTCAGCTTCAGATCCAGATCTGATTTTTAGAGTGAAGATTTGAGAGGAGAAGATGATCCAGATCTTACTTGAGTGGATATCGATAGAGGCCAGGTGACTGCATGGCTATTTTTGAACCTCAGGCATTGCTGCGATCATCTACAGGATAATCTAGTTATCCTAGAGGTATTTCTGTAATCCTCAAGTTTTAGATTTAATTTTAGATTAAATATTAGATAATAAGAATTAGATCTAATAGACCTTAGATCTAAAATAAAGTAAGATAATTTTTTTTAAAAAATATCCCGCCCCAGATCTCATTAGATCTGGAAGATCCTACAAGAAAAAAGGTGATTTTTCCTTCATTGTTTAGGATCTAGGTTTGTGATTTAAAGATCCTAAGATAACTTCATAAAACATGGTTAAAGGGTAATGGGTTAGCTTTGATTAGGTCATTAACTGGGTTAGACCTACGGTTAGATTAAATATGGACTAAGTTAAGAAATTGATCAAACCTAATTAAAAGTTAATTAGGATTAGGTCATTTCTATAGATCACTTCAACAGTTGTAGTTGATCAAAGTCCATATATCTAACAAATAGATGCTAATTGTGGCTCAACGGTTGAGCTCGAGTCTTTAGGCAAACCAAATCAAAATTGATAAACTAGTTGGTGTCTAAGGTAAACCTAATCGATGGTTTTTAATTGAGAGCCCACTTACCTGGCCATTTCTTATGGTGTCTAAGGCAAGCTTTGGCAGACCCTCCCACCAATCATACTTACCTGACCAATGTGGTTAATCAGATCTTGATTAGGTTGCTCATTGATTTGTGCTAACCCATCGCACATAGAAAATCAGTGAGTCTGATTTCATTCAGTGAGACTGATCTAGGTGCCCATGGATCAAATTTGATCCTAGTCCTTGTTAATGACTTGAGAAGTCAGTGGGAGGACTTGACTTAGTGAAGTCAGTGGAAGCAAATTGGTCCATGTCCTTTCTATCCTTAAATCACTAACAATTTAAATCTTCTAAAATTATTAGATCCTTAAAATGACAAAGTTATGGAGATAACTGAGTCATAGCCTCCCATTAAGGTGTTTGATAATGGGTCCATTAACTCAATAATCATTGCAGACCCAAAGGCCTGGTGCTTGTTGACTAATAGAATTATCACTCATCATATAACGAGTTGGAAGTATCTTTCTAATAATGGTTAGGTTGGCCAACCAAAGTTGAGCTTAATCATTTATTGGTTAGATGCACCAAGTATGGTCATGTTAATGGTTGGACCTAATCGGATCCTTATAGTGGAGGCCAAAGCCTACTGATTAGGTTTCTGGGGCAAAATTAAATTACTAAAAATTATTTGAAGAAATAATTGATTAATGAACCTATCCATAGATGCAGATGGGTTGGCCAACCAAAGTCGGGCTTGTGTGTAGTCTATATGGATTCTAGTACCTACTAGAAAATTAAAGTAATTTTTGAATTGGAGGTAAAGGCTACCAATTTAAATAAAATAGTGAGAGAACCTTGAGACTAAAATCTAAGTCTCTAGGCTTAAAATAATTCATATACATTAGGTCATTGTTCTCTTTTCTCAAAATAAGGCTAAACCTTAATTGCTCCAATCGTTATTAGATAGTGATGACTTATGGGACCCAACTTCGTTAATTAGTATCGAAAGTTGAATTTGGTTCAGCAATACGAATGGGTTCGTATTGGGGCTTCTTAGTCTAGTCAAAATAATTAGTCCAAAATTGATCCAAATCAGGCATGTTGCTTTTACTATTAGAAGCAGGGTTATAGGAAGAAGAATTGTCTTGCTTTCCTTGACTATAATAGGCTGAATAAGAGAAAGGAGCAAGAGTTGCTCATCAAGGATGTTATATAATAACATCTTAAAGTTTCTCTATGTAATTCTACTACCTAGGTATTAGATACCGATGGTCTTATACAATTTATTGCTAGGATTACAAGTAAGTAAAATGTTTGAAAATGGTGAGAGATTCTTGAATGTTAGGGATGGAAGTCTTATTCTAATCCTAACTTTAGGAATTATAGAGCTTATTTTCAAATATTGTATTTAGAGTAATTGTTACTATTGTCCATTATTTATGATGAATGTAATTTTTGTTGGCCTTTTGGCCAAAGATGATCATCATTCATTAATAAAGGAAGATTATTGTGGTATTATTATGAATAATATTACAATAATACATGGACAATAAGGAAATGACATTTAACATTTACACAGTCTGTTAAGTGTAATGTACACACCCAAGTTAGATAATATCATGAATGTCTATATTTGGCATTATAGGCTTAGTCACCTTGACAAGAACAGGATAAACGAATTAGCTTGAGAGAAAAATCTCGACATCAATGATTGTGAATCATTGATAGCCTGTGAGTCTTGTCTTCTTGGAAAGATGATAAAGTCACCTTTTAATGGAAAAGGTGAAGGAGCTAATAAAGTCCTAAGTCTCATACATAGTGATGTATGTGGACCTGTGAACTTAAGTATCAAAGGAAGATATTAATATTTCATTACAGATGACCTATCTGGGCATGGATGCGTCTGGCTTGAATCATTTGAAATGTTCAAATGATTCAATAATGAAAGATTGAAACAAACTGGATAAGATGTTAGAACTCTTTGATCAGATCGAGGAGGCAAATACTTATCCAGTGAGTTTATGACATATCTAGGAGAGAATTGGATTCTCTCTCAGTGGATTTCTTTTCGGAACACAGTATATCTGAAAGGAGAAGTTAAACTTTGTTAGACATGGTTCAATCTATGATAGGTGTATAAATTTATCCATAGAAGTATTAATTTATGGATCAAATTATCTTTATTCTTTTAAAATTGATACTTTTTCGTATATTTTGCAGAAAAGAGGTGCATCAACATGAAGAGCCCGATTTGCAGGCTTAAAGAGATCAAATGAAACCAAAAATAGAGTTAAAATGGATTTAAAATCAAGGCCAAAGATTTATCGAATCAATCCTTAAGTTGATGGTCCATCATGGACCATTTGGTCCGTAGGAAGCTTGGGAATTTGATGGGCTGCACGATGGCTCGTAGGTGGGCTTCATGCAAACCAATGCTGGTTCACATGCATCCATCCACATGTGAGCATGAACATTTAAAGCATGGAAGGCGGGGTCAGCGACATTTGTACAAAAAGCTCATAGAGGGTTCTGATGGGCTCCATGGGATTCAAATCAAAGATAGGATGCCTGAGGGGTTTTGAAACAAACAAAGCTTGAATTCAAATTTGGACTTATTTTGGCACGCTAGCGTGGTTTCTCAAATGGAGATAGGACTTGGGCTTGGCGAGCAATGCGGGGAGGTAGCTATACACGGAGATTGGATCTCGACTGGATCGCTAACCTAGATAAAAGAGAGGGGTATTAAAATTAAAAAAAAAAGAAGAAGGAAAAAAAAAAGATTCTTCTCTTTAGTCCCATATCTAAAAACCATGAAAATCTCCTCCCTTCTAACACCTATAAAAAATCCTCTACACCTCCTTATTAAAACATCTCTCTCCACTCCATAATTCTTGTAGGGGGTCTGTGTGACAGGCAGACATACCCACCTTTAAAACTTTTTAGCCACCTTGTTCTCACTTTCTTCCATCCTTTCAACACACGAGAAGGAGAGTTAGCCAGGGGAAGGTTGATCCCAAACTAAAAGAAGGAGAGAAGTCTGGTTCTGTAAGAAATTTTATTTTATTTTCTGTTCAAACTTTAAGTCTTGTTAATAGCTTAGGAGTTGAAAATTTTTATATCAGAATTTTTATTCAGAAATAAATTAGTTATATTCTTTCTATTTAATTTTTATTTTCTATAATAGGATAGTTTAAATTTCTGCATCTTTTAATTTTGTAATTTTTAATTTCCGCAAGTTCAATTCCAGCAAGTAGAATTAGTTTTTATTTTATTATTTTTTTTACTTCAAATCAACTATGTCTGGTTAAGTAATCTCTCTGGAGTTTGCGATGAAGCTAGATCATGAATAGAAGTCTGCTCTATTTAATTTCTCTTTTCGAACTTTTAAATTTTAAGAATCATTCTCCCTTCATCTCTCTCACCAAGAGACTTGATGAGCTATCGTTGGGTCAGAATTTCTTCATAGTCCATACTTGATTCGGTGTAAAAGGAGATGATTGATAGAAGGATCATAATTTTCTAAATCATTTCTTCTCTTTCCATGTGAAAACCTTGATGGGTTATAGTTGGATCAGAATCCCTTCATAGCCTATACTTGGATAACACAAGAGAAGTGAAGAAAGGAAGGATCTCTTAATTAGGGTGAGAACAAAATGTTTGATGGATCATAGTTGAGTTAAATCTCTTCATGATCCATGTTTGTTTATATTTTACACCTTGATCAAGGGACATTATAAGAGAAATCATAGGAAGGCTCTCTAATTCATTGGTCTAGTGGATTCAAGAGTCTTAGATATTTTAGATAATTTATCTTTATCATTAATTAGTTTATTGCTTTGGTAGTTCATAATTCAACAAACAATCTCTTTCCTTTTTCTCTGAAGCTCGCCTAAGCAAGCATTTAAATACAATTTAAAATCTAATTCCTCGTGGGATCGACTCGTACTCGTCGGACGTGCTACATTGCACACCGTGCGCTTGTGGTAAATTTAAGACACATCAATCCATGATAGGGTTCACTTCTCTGTCTGTTTCAGGATTGTGCTCTTGTGTGATTATCTGTTTTACTCTGAAAATATACTGAGTAAGTCTGTTGTACAGATTCCATATGAGATATGGAACGGGCATAGATCTAGTCTTTTTCACCTTTGGGTTTGGAGTTGATCAGCCTATGTCAAAGGTTTGCATACAGATAAACTTGATTCTTGGTCCAATAGGTGTTTAAGGATTACTAATTCTATCATGCTGAAGAATATAAGATGCTCATCAGTAGTAGGACATTTCTTTTGGAAAAGAGTTCCTTAGAGAAGGAACTGATGCCTATCAAGTTGAACTTGAAAGTTTGACTGGTAGAAAATGAACCGACATAATCTAGTAAACCTACAGAACCAGATTTGATTAGATCAAACTCAGAGCCCATTAAAGTAACACCTTTAAGGAGATCTAGTAGAGTACCGCATTAGTTGGACAGACACTTCAGTGTCTAGGTCTGGGACGGCGATCCTATTGAGCTCGATGAGATTAACAAAGATCCGATCACCTATAGGGATGCAATGCATGTTGGGAATAGTGTCCCAAAACCAATCATCAGCCTGTTGATGGTTGTGCTCATTTTTGTATATGTACATGAATTATTAATTAATAAAAATTATTTTAACATTTTTTATCACAAAATATTTCATCTTCTAATGAACTCCTATGTTGTGGTGAAGTTCTTAGGACTATTTAGACTCGACAAAGGAAGATTTGTCGTTTAGTCCTTAAATCTGTTCACGACCAAATGACACGTTGTTACCAAGGATGACAATATTTATCAGGCATAGGTCGTTGTGTGCCATATAGATTGGTTGTCCTCTTAACCAATGAGTGTGGAGACACTGGTATGGCATATAGGTGAGATGAAAGGATACATCTGCACTGAACGTGACCGACTCTGGAGCTATTTCTGCTGTCAAGATTTGTTCCGATGGAATATGAGTATAAATATCCCTCCAATCTGAGACAGCCACGATGACTTGCAAGCAACTCATTGCACTTAGGCATTGGACTACTTGAATTTCTAATTCAGTAACGAAAGGCTGCTGGGTGTAGTCAAGTACTTGACTTGTCGGTGCGTGTGACAAGATGGGATTGACCACTCTAATTTAGGAACTGTGTACAGTCATATTTCAATTTAGCAAAATCTTATCCAGGGTAGTCTTTGTGAGGAGTCACAGGACTATTTGAGTTGAGCATGATTCGAATGATCTAATCAGGGTTGACAGTTTAACCCTGAGTCGTCCTAAACACAGAGGTCAAAAGGATGAATTATACAGTAACCATATTCACGTAGGTTCTGAGTGTTACGATTGTGACCTTTCAACTATCCGATTGTCGGGTACCATTGCTAGAAGGTCACTTCGATTAGTACAGGAATTGGTTCCTGTGCTACCGGCTTAGGTTCGAACCTGCGGGGTCACACACATTAGAGGTTTCTATCTGATCTGATGGCTGATGAAGAGTCCTAATACTCATGGACTATGAGACCTATGTGTCTGAGACTCTGTGATCAAGAATCAAGATTCTCTAATCATGAGTCCCACACATTTTGGGTACCGGGGTCAAGAGTCCCACTGGTTTGGGACTCTTCGATCAGGGTTACATATCGATGAATTCTAATGCCCGATTACCCATCAGATTTGGGCTCAATATTTATGAGAGGTTTAATTAGTGAATTAATCGCTAATTAACTCAATTTGATTGAGTAATTATTTTTGGATCAAGTCCAATTGAATTGGATTCAGTTGGGTTTGACCCGATTAGGTTAAGAGTTGACCTAATCGTCGAGATGGTTTGATCCCTGATTTGATCAGGGGTTGGGCTTAATCAATTTCTGATTTGATTAGGATTTTATTGAGCTTAATTAATCCTAATTTAGTTGGGTTTAAATTAGTCTAATTGGGCCTAACTTATTTGGTTCAATTAGGTTGGTTTAAATAATGAAACCACCTTGATCCATTCTCCCTGCGCCACCTCACTTCGACTGCGCCCTTTTGAATTCACGAGAAGGAAGTTCTCATGAATTTTTCCTCACGCAAAGCCCTCCTCATGTCCTACTTTAATGCACCATATGAGTGGATAAGGATGATTGGTTGGCCATTCAAAGTCAAAACAAAGTTTGAATTTGAATGATCAACCAATCTTAGCGCCTTGACCTTATCCTCTTTTAACGCCCCATTTATTACACGAGAAAATATTTCTCATAAAATCACTCATGCTCAAATTAAGCCACACCCTCCTCTTCTCATGCCCTTAGTGGATAGGAATAAATTGGTTTTCATTTGAATTTAAAATTTGATTTGAATTCAAAATTTGATTTGAATTTAAATGTGCAATTACTCATCTTTATCCTCTCACATGGTTAAGACGTTTAACATTGTTTTAAAAGGAGGAGAAGAGTGGGGCGTGTGAAAAAAAGAAATTTTGGAGAGAAAATTTGGGCGTGAGGAATCCTTGTATGCAAGATGAAGGTCTATATCCTTCCGAGAGAAAAAGAAAGAAAAGAAAGAAAAAGTGTGCGCAGGGTTTCAGTGAGTTCTTCAGGGTTTCAGCCTGGAGTTCGGGAAGTGAGAAGGTGAGCTACGAGTATCGTGAGCCCACTAAATTTTAGGAAGATCTTCAACATTCTCTCAAGCATGTCTGCTGATGATTCAGAGTATCCAAAGAATCGACAGACATCGATCGAAGGAGTTCGATCAGCATCGACTGTCGAAAGGGCTCTACAACAAGGTATCCCTCGTGAGGAGTCGATCTGATCGGGAGCTTCGTGTGGACAATCCGCAGAGGCCAAACATGCTGTGTGGCTATATCGTGATGATCAGACTCTTCCGACGGTGATTAGATTGCGGCGATATACTATCCGCACAAAGGTATTGTATTCTGAACACATTACAGTAAAGTGTTTACTGTTCAAATTTGAATTTTAAATTTAAATACATGCATGCTATATATCATATTTAGATCCTAATGTAAGGTAAATTTTTATTAATTAATTTAATTAATTAATAATTTTTACTGTAAAATAGTGATTTTGAAAAAGTTTTAAAATTATCATTTTATCCCTGTACTGATTTTCTCCATAAATGGTATCAGAGCGGGTTCTTAGATATGATATATATATTTGCATGTATAGATTAAGTTGTAATCTAAAAGTTTACAATTTGAAATTTGAAATTCAAAATTCAAAATTTGAATTTTAAAAGTTGTTCGAAATTCAAAATTCAAAAATTTGAAATTCAAAATTTAAAATTTAAAATTTAAAATTTGAAATTCAAAATTCAAAATTCAAAAATTTAAAATTTGAAATTTGGTTGAAATTTCAAATTTGAAATTCAAAATTTAAAATTCAAAATTTAAAATTCAAAATTTGAAATTCAAAATTTGAAATTCAAAAATTTGAAATTCAAAAATTTGAAATTTGAAATTTATTTAAAATTTGAAATTCAAAATTTAAAATTTAAAATTTGAAATTTAAAATTTAAATTTTTAAATTGGTATATTTAGATATACTTGATCCAAGTAGCAAGTAATCAAATTGGGTTGGTTGCCATGGCTTTCCGGTCATAGGAGAAAAGTAGAGTTTAAAGGCCCTCTCCTCCCATTCGATGGGATCTCCTATGGCGGTAGGGGTGCCGCTGTAATTATATCCCATGCAGATGAAGCAGTGAAAGGAATTAATTGTAAAGGTTTCATTGTAAAATTTATCATGAATATATTAGATTAGATCTAAAAGAATATTCATGATTTTTTTTTTGATTAAGTTATTTTTTGTTATATAATTAGCAATAGGATTGCTATTTATGAAATGTGCTGATCTATTTGTGAAATGAGTCAACATATTTGGTGAACAGAAAATAAAACCTTTCAAATTTGAAAATTATTTTCGAAATACCAAATCCTGACCTATCAGCCCAAATATTTAATTAAAAGAATTAAGTGTTGTCTAGTAGGTCTAGAATTGTGAATTAAGACCTAAGACAATTGCATAAACTTGTGGGTCAATGGGTTAGATGGATTAGGTCCATAATTGGGTTAGACCTAAGGTTAGCTTAAAGAAATAGACTAAATTAGAGTAATTGGTCAAATCTAATCAAAAGTTGAATTAGATTAGGTCAAGGATACTCTAGACTCAACTCCAATAGTTGTAGTTGAATGGGTCCATGTCTTTAATTAGACCAAGATGGACTTAATTCATGGCTACATGGTGGAACCCTATTTTCTAAGTTGATCAAATTAAAACTAATGAATCGATTGGTGTCTAAGGTAAGTTTGACAGTTTGACCAGTGCTTTTTAAACGGGAGCTACTCGCAGTGATTCGATCTCTGACGAGTTAATGGCTTATCCCCACCACTGATCTCACTTATCTGGCCAACCTGGTGAATTAGGTTTTGATTAGATCACTTGGTGATTAGGGCTCACCCATGTCATTAGGTAAATTAGTTTGACTGATTTAGGTGCTCCTAATGCCAGCTTTAAGTAAATCTTTTTTAATCTGACTTGATGAAGTCAGTGGGAGGATTGAAATTGGCTGGATATTTTTCTTCTCATCTATTCTTTAATAAAATCCTCAAAAATTATTAGGTCCCTAAAAATGATTAAGTTATATTGATAACTAAATCATAGCCTCCCATTAAGTGAGTGATAATGAGTCCATTAGTTTAATAATCATTAGAGGCCCAAAGGCCTGGTGCTTATTGACTAATGGAATTATCATTCATAATATGATAATTTGGTTTGAGTCTTTCTGATGGTGGTTAGGTTGGCCGACCAAAGTCGGGCTTGATCATTTATTGGTCTGATTCACCAAATCAAATCATGTTAATGGTTGGACCTAACCAAATTTTTTCAATGGAGGCCAAAGCCTACTGATTAGATTCTGGGGTAAAATTAATTACTAGAAGTTGTTTAGAGAAACAACTGGTTATGAACCTACCCATAGATGCACATAGGTTGACCAACCAAAGTTGGGCTCGTGTGTAGTATGTGTGGATTCTAGTACCCACTAAGGAATTAAAGTAATTCCTCGAATTGGAGGTTGAGGCTACCAATTCATAAAAATACTGGGAGAAACTTTAGACTAAAGTCCAAATCTTTAGTATTAATAATTTATGTACTAATATAGGTCTGATTTTTCTTTATGCAGCTATGGCCACTACCCTATCGCTCTGATCATTATTAGATAATGACAAGCTCATGGGATCTAATTTCGATAGCTGGTATCGAAAATTAAAAATCATCCTTGAGCATGAGCGGATCCTTTATGTAGTAACGGATCCGGCATTTGAGGAGCCCGCCCTGAACGCTAGAGGGACGGACTGAGATGCTTACTAGAAGTGGCTCAACGACCGCACCACCGTCTGGTGCATAATGCTAGTGGCAATGAATGATGAGTTCAGCCATAGGTTCGAGAATGCCCAGCGCCAGGAGATGCTTCAAATGTTGAACGACTCTTTCGGCATGCCTGACGACGTTGAAAGGCACAAAACTAGTTGTGCCATTTTCAATGCTCAGATGAGGGATGGAGCCTCAGTTACTGATCATGTACTGTACATGATCGAAATGATTGAGCGCCTAAGTAAACTGGGTTTTTCCCTGCACGAGCAGCTCGGTAAGGATGTGATCCTTAATTCTCTACCCAAGTCCTTCCTTCCCTTCCTTACTCATTTTCGAATGACAAAGCCTGTAGTGAACTACCATGGCTTGTTGGGGTTGCTGTAGAACTTTGAGAAGGACCACCAGCTCCATAAGGAGTCGGTGAATGTTGTGGGAGGGTCTTCTTCTGATCGTCGACCCTTTAAGAAAGGGAAGAAGAATAAGAAGAAGAAGAATAAAAAGGTGCAGCTGCATGCTGGGACGTCTGCACAGGGTCAGACCAAGAAGCACAAGCCCGACCAGAGCCAGGTGGAGTGCTTCTTTTGCAAGAAGCAGGGGCACTGGAAGAGGAACTGTCCTCTATACATTGCCTCATTGGACCTGAACAGGCCAAAGAAGAAGCAAGGTACTTATATGATAACATCTTGCAACTTTTCTATTTGTGATACTACTGCCTGGGTATTGGATACCGAATGCCCTTATCATATTTACAATTCGATGCAGGGTCTGCAGGTCAGTAGGAGATTTGATAAATGCGAGAGGTTCCTGAATGTTGGAGATGGAAGCAAAGTTCCAGTTCTAGCATTAGGAATCATGAACCTTGTAATCAATTCTCGAAATATAATTCTGAGTGAATGTCACTATTGTCCAAGCTTTTTATTAAATATTATTTCTGTAGGCCTTTTGGCCATGTACGGTTATCAATTTTTAATAAAAAGAAACGTTTGCAATATCATTTTGAATGGTGTTACAATGTTTGTTGGATAACTTAATAATAAAATTTACTTTCTATCACAACCTGTTAATATGGTTCAAACCTCCGGTAAATGCCCTAGAATAGATAATATGTCAGAAGTCTACCTTTGGCACTGTAGGCTAGGTCATATCAATAAGAATAGGATAAACAGGTTGGCTCAAGAAGAAATTTTTGAAGTAGGTGATTGTGAATCACTTCCAACCTGTGAGTCCTGTCTTCTTGGTAAAATGACCAAGTCACCTTTTACTGAAAAAGGTGAGCGAGCTAGTGAACTCTTGGGTCTGGTACATTCTGATGTATATGGACCCATGAGGTCAAGTGCAAGAGGTGGATATTTCTACTTCATAACCTTCACAGACGACCTATCGAGGTATGGGTATGTCTATTTAATGAAGCATAAGTCAGAGTCGTTTGAAATGTTCAAACTATTCCGAAATGAGGTAGAAAAATAAACTGGGAAGTGTATTAAAACTCTTCGATCTGATCGAGGAGGTGAATACCTTTCCAATGAGTTTCTGACATATCTTGGGGAGAATGGGATTCTCTCTCAATGGACTCCTCCTGGAACACCACAGCATAATGGTATATCTGAAAGGAGGAATCGAACCTTGTTAGACATAGTTCGATCCATGATGGGGTTTGCTGGTCTGCCGATCCCCCTCTGGGGATATGCGCTCGAATCGACTTGTTACCTTCTAAATAGAGTTCCGAGTAAGTCTGTAACCAAAACGCCATATGAGATATGGATAGGATGTAAGCCAGTACTTTCGCACCTTAGGATTTGGGGGTGTCTGGCTTATATTAAACGTTTAATTACGGACAAGCTAGGACCTAGGTCTGACAAGTATAATTTTATAAGATACCCAAAAGAGACCAAAGGATATTATTTCTACCTGGCTGATGAGCAAAAGGTGTTTGTCAGCCTTAAGGCAATCTTTTTAAAAAAAGAGTTCCTTAGTGAAGGGACTATTGCCTCTAAGGTCGTACTTGATGAAGTTCGACAAGTAGAAAAATCGATACAAGTTGCTGAACCTGAATCGGATTTGATTAGATCAGCTCCGGAGCCCATTGTTCAAGCACCCATAAGGCGATCTGGTAGAGTACCACGTCAATCGGACAGATACTATAGTTTCTTGATCCGGGATGATGATCCTATCGAACTTGATGAAAATGATGAGGATCCGATCACCTACATGGATGCAATGCAGAGACCCGACTCTGAGAAATGGCTAGAGGCCATGAAATCCAAAATGGAGTCCATGAAGGTCAACGATGTGTGGACATTGGTTGACCCATCCGAAGGAGTAAAACCCATAGGGTGTAAGTGGGTCTTCAAGAGGAAGAGGGGCGCAGATGGAAAGGTGAAAATCTATAAAGCCCATCTGGTTGCCAAGGGATATCGTCAACGTTATGGTATAGACTATGACAAGACATTTTCCCCTATGGCAATGCTCAAATCCATTCGGATTATGCTTGCGGTAGCTGCCCATCTGGACTATGAAATCTGGCAGATGGATGTGAAGACAGTTTTCCTAAACGAAGAGCTAGATGAAGAGGTGTATATGATACAACCTGAAGGATTCACATCCACTGATGAGTCTAAGGTGTGCAGACTACAGAGATCCATTTATGGACTTAAGCAGGCATCCCGGAGTTGGAACATACATTTTGATAGGACGATCAAGATGTATGGCTTCGTTAAGAATGGAGAAGAGCCCTACATTTATAAGTGGGCTAATGGTCCAGTAGTGGTATTTCTTGTATTGTATGTGGATGATATTCTCTTAATCGGGAATGATGTCCCTACATTATAGGGAATAAAGATTTGACTGTCGTCACAGTTCTCCATGAAGAATTTGGGAGAAGCTTCCTACATCCTAGGGATGAGGATCTATAGAGATAGATTTAAAAGGTTGCTTGGTTTATCCCAGTCTACGTACATAGATACTATACTGAAGAGGTTCAGCATGGAGAATTTCAAGAAAGGCTATCTACCGATAGGCCATGGAATTTCTCTCTCGAAGAGGGATTGTCCGACAACACCTCAAGAGAGAGAGTGTATGGATAGGATTTCATATGCTTCGACAGTGGGATCTATCATGTAGCCATGATATGTACACGATTAGATGTGGCATACTCACTATGGGTAGTGAGTAGATACCAATCTGATCCAGGGGAGAATCATTGGAAGGTTGTTAAAACCATCTTGAAGTATTTAAGAAATACTAAGGACCAGTGGCTTGTTTATGGTGAATCGGATTTGAGACTTATAGGGTTTACAGACTCTAGTTTCCAATCTGATCATGATGACAACAAGAGTGTGTCGGGATTTATTTTTACCCTTAATGGTGGGGCTGTCTGCTAGAAGAGTTTCAAGCAGCACACAGTGGCTGATTCAGTTTGTGAGATGGAGTATGTCGCTGCATCAGATGCTGCCAAAGAAGCGGTGTGGCTGAGAAAATTATCACTGAGCTCGGAGTAGCACCCTCCATTGTTGATCCAGTTCTGCTCTACTGTGATAGCTCTGGAGCCATTGCTCAGGCGAAGGAATCGAAGGCACACCAGCAGACGAAGCATATTCTGCGTCGCTACCATCTCATCCAAAAAATCATGGATCGAGATGACGTCAACCTTCAGAAGATCGACGGAAAGGAGAACCTGGCCGACCCATTCACAAAAGCCATTGCGGTGAAGGAGTTCGATAACTTCAAGTCGAAGATGGGTATTAGATACTGCACCGATTGGCTTTAGGCCAAGTGGGAGATTGTTGGGAATAGTGTCCCAAAGCCAATCGTTAGCCTGTTGATGGTTGTGCTCATTTTTATATATGTAAATGAATTATGAATTAATAAAAATTATTTTAGTATTTTTTATTACAAAATATTTCATCTTCTAACGAACTCCTATGTTGTGGTGAAGTCCTTAGGACTATTTAGACTCAACAAAGGAGGATTTGTGGTTTAGTCCTTAAATCTGTTCGTGACCAAATGATATGTTGTTACCAAGGATGATAATGTTTATCAAGCATAGGTCGTTGTGTGCCATATAGGTTGGTTGTCCTCTTAACCAATGAGTGTGGAGACACTGGTATGGCATACAGGTAAGATGTAAGGGTACATCTGCACTGAATGTGACCGACTCTGGAGCTATTTCTGCTGTCAAGATTTGCTCCGATGGAATATGGGTATAAATATCCCTCCGACCTGAGATCGCCACGGTGACTTGCAAGCAACTCACTGCACTTAGGCACTGGACTACCTGAATTTCTAATTCAGTGACGGAAGGCTGCTGGGTGTAGTCAAGTACTTAACTTGTCGGTGTCTGTGTCAAGATGGGATTGACCACTCCAGTTTAGGAGCTGTGTATAGTCATATTTCAATTTAGCAAAACTTTGGCCAGGGTAGTCTTTGTGAGGAGTCACAGGACTGTTTGAGTTGAGCATGATTCGGATGATCTAATCAAGGTTGACAGTTTAACCCTGAGTCATCCTAAACACAGAGGTCAAAAGGATGAATTATACAGTAACCATATTCACGTAGGTTCTGAGTGTTGTGATTGCGACCTTTCGACCTATCCGATCGTCGGGTACCATTGCTGGATGGTCACTTCGATTAGTATAGGAATGGTTCTTGTGCTACCGGCTTAGGTTCAAACCTGTGGAGTCACACACATTAGAGGTTCTTATCTGATCTGATAGCTGATGAAGAGTCCTAATGCTCATGGACTATGAGTCCTACGTGTCTGAGACTCTGTGATCGAGAATCAAGATTCTCTGATCATGAGTCCCACACATTTTGGATACCGGGGTCAAGAGTCCCACTGGTTTGGGACTCTTCAATCAGGGTTACATATTGATGAATTCTGATGCCCGATTACCCATCAGATTTGGACTCAATATTTATGAGAGATTTAATTAGTAATTTGATCACTAATTAACTCAATTTGATTGAGTAATTATTTTTGGATCAAGTCCAATTGAATTGGATTCAGTTGGGTTTAACCCGATTAGGTTAAGAGTTGACTTAATCGTCGAGATGGTTTGGTCCCTGATTTGATCAGGGGTTGGGCTTAATCAATTCTTAATTTGATTAGGATTTTATTAATCCTAATTTAGTTGGGTTTAAATTAATCTAATTGGGCCTAACTTATTTGGTTCAATTAGGTTGGTTTAAATAATGAGACCACCTTGATCCATTCTCCCTGCGCCACCTCACTTCCACTGTGCCCTTTTGAATTCACGAGAAGGAAGTTCTCATGAATTCTTTTTCACACAAAGCCCTCCTCACACCCTACTTTAATGTGCCATATGAGTGGATAAGGATAATTGGTTGGCCATTCAAATTCGAAACAAAGTTTGAATTTGAATGAGCAACCAATCTTAGCGCCTTGACCTTATCCTCTTTTAACGCCCCATTTATTACATGAAAAAATATTTCTCATGAAATCACTCACACTCAAATTAAGCCACACCCTCCTCTTCTCACACCCTTAGTGGATAGGAATAAATTGGTTTCCATTTGAATTCAACATTTGATTTGAATTCAAATGTGCAATTACTCATCTTTATCCTCTCACGTGGATAAGACGTTTGACATTGTTTTAAAAGGAGGAGAAGAGTGGGGTGTGTGAAAAAAAGAAATTTTGAAAAGAAAATTTGGGTGTGAGGAATCCTTGTGTGCAAGGCGAAGGTCTATATCCTTCTGAGAGAAAAAGAAAGAAAAGAAAGAAAAGGTGTGCGCAGGGTTTCAGTGAGTTCTTCAGGGTTTCATCCTGGAGTTCGGGAAGTGAGAAGTGAGCTACGAGTGTCGTGAGCCCACCAAATTTTAAGAAAATCTTCAACATCCTCTCAAGCACGTCTGCTGACGATCCGGAGCATCCAAAAAATTGACAGACATCGATCGAAGGAGTTCGATCAGCATCGGCCGTCGAAAGGGCTCTACAACGAGCTAGCACTCGTGAGGAGTCGATCAGATCGAAAGCTTCATATGGATGATCTACAGAGGCCAGACACGCTATGTGGCTACATCACGATGATCAGACTCTTCCGACAGTGATCAGATTGCGGTGATCTACTATCCGCATGAAGGTATTGTGTTCTGAACACATTATAGTAAAGTATTTACTGTTCAAATTCGAATTTCAAATTTAAATGCATGCATGCTATATATCATATTTAGATCCTAATGTAGGATAAATTTTTATTAATTAATTAGATTAATTAATAATTTCTACTATAAAATAGTGATTTTGAAAAGTTTTAAAATTATCATTTTACCCCTGCACTGATTTTCCCCACAATGCAGTGGTCTAACTCTGAGAAGTGGCTTGGAGCCATTAAATCCAAATTGAAGTCCATGAAAATCAATAATATATAGACACTAGATGATTCACCTGAAGGGATAAAATTCATTAAGTGTGAATGGATTTTTCAAAAAGATCAGAGTAGCACATACGGGAAGGTGAAGACCTATAAAGCTCGTTTTTGCTATTATCCCAGAGTTGGAATATACGTTTTGAACATATGTCTTTGTTATGAACAAAGAGGAACCCTGTATTTATAAGTGGGCAAAATATTCTGTAGTATTATTCCTTGTGTTGTTTATGGATGAAATTCTCTTAATCGGAAATGGCATTCCAGCGTTGCAAAGAATAAAAGTTTTGATGTCATCTAATTTCTCTATGTTCAAGATCAGATATAGTGTACTCACTAATGGTAGTGAGCAGATACCAGTCTGATCTAAGAAAGAACCACTGAAAGATTGTATGGACAATCCTTAAGTATTTGAGAAATACTAAAGTCTAGTGACTCAAATATGAAAATACTGACTTGAAACATGTGGATGTTTCGATTTCAATCAGATCAAGATGATAACAAGAAAGTATCAGATCATACCCTAATTGTAGGAATAATTTGCTGGAAAGGTTCCAAGTAGGATACTTTAGTCTACTCAGTTAGTGATGTAGAGTACATTATAGCATATGATGCTGTCATGTAAGCTGTGTAGTTGCTGAGCTTCATTAGCAGGTTGGGAGTGGCACCCTCCACTGATGGTCCAGTCCTACCGTAGCACTGGAGCCATAAATCTGACTAAAGAATTGAAGGACCAGCATACTCTATATTGCTATCACTTTTGATTTTAGATCAGGGTGACATTGATCTTTGGAAGATCGATGATAAAGGAGAACTTGACCGACCCATTTGCTGAGGCCTCGAAACTAAGAAGTTCTACGAACTCAAGTGGAAGATAGGATATTTGATATCATTCTGATTGGCTTTAGTACCAGTGAGAGTTATTAGAAAATGTATCCTAAAGTCAATCATCTAATTGAAAAATGATTGAAATTAGTATATGAATTATCTAATAATAATATTTATTTATTAGGTTCATCATAAAAGTTCTATCTTCCTTAAAAGAACTCCTAAATTATGATGAAGTCCTTAGAACCACAATCAATCAATAAAGAAGGATTTATCAGATGGTTCTTAAATTGTTCATGATCAAATGATAAGTTATTAACAAGGATGATAACTTATCAAGTATAGGTCGCTGTATGCCATATGCGTTGGTTGTCCTCGTAACCAAGTGGTGTGGAGACACTGGTATGGCATCCAGGTAAGATGTAGGAGTACATCTACACTGAATGTGACCAATGTAATACTCTACTGTCAAGAGTAGCTAGCTAAGGCCAATGGGTATAAGTATCCTTTTGACCTGAGATCACCACGATGACTTGCAAGCAACTCACTGTATTTTGGTGCTAGACCGCCTGTATTTTTAATATAAGTTCGAAAAGTTTTTGGATACAGTCAAGTACTTATGAAGTCGATGTGTGAGTCCAGATGAAATTGACTACTCCTAATTAACTTCAGGAAGAGAATGTCTCACTGTATTTCAATTTAGCAAAACCTAGGCCTGGATAATCCTCGTGAGGAGTAACGGGATTTGCAAAATTTTGATGAAGAAAAAACCATCTTTTTCCTTGTAGGATCTTCCATATCTAATGAGATCTGGGATGGAATATTTTAAAAAAAATTATCATACCTTATTTTAGATCTAAGGTTCATTAGATCTGATTCTTATTATCTGATATTTAATCTAAAATTAAATCTAAAATACCTCTAGGGTAACTAGATTACCCTGTAGATGATCGCAGCAACGCCCGAGGTTCTAAAATAGCCATGCAGTCACCTGGCCTCTACCAATATCTACTCAAGTAGGATCTAGATTATCTTCTTCTCGCAAATCTTTGCTCCAAAAATTAGATCTGGATCTGATCTGAAAGATATTCAAAAGATCTTCTGAAGCTAGAGCAGCAGCTTCTCGACAAATCCCTGCAGCCTTTTGTTCAGAGAGCCACCATGCCTTGGACAAGCACCAGATGGATGTAAAACTTCTTGGACATGAAGAGGGGAGGGAGAGGAGTAGAGGGGATGTGGAGAAGTGGAGGAGAATCTCATTTTTTTTGGGTATTGAGCAGATTCACATAATAAGGCACAGACAGGGTTTAAATAGACCCTGCTGTGCCATGCAGTGCCACATTATTCGACCAATCAAAAAATTCTAATTAATTCTAAAAAAATTTTGATTGATGAAGTGATATTATTTGATCATATCAGATAAGAATTCTCTCAATTTTCACCACTGTTGGTACCAATACTGGATAAGCACAGTGAGATTGGCGCCCCACAGTCCAAGTCGATCAAGGGATCAAAGTCCTCATCTCATGGGCTCTATCCTTATCCACTTGGGGTGAATGCCATATCTGATTATGGCACCCACATTGAAGGCTAATTTAGCAGGTGGACACTCCACTAAAACTCCCCAATGATCTCTTGCCAAGTGGCCTTCAGTCCAAGATCCATGGGTCAACGTTTGACCAATGTCCTAAAACGAAAATGGTAGGTGACAGAAATTGGGAGGTGTTGTCTTAAATTCATCTCATGAAAGAAGACAAGACTTTTTTAAGCTGAACTGACTCCAGTCAGATAGAGAGCAACCTTCTCAAGGTTCTCTGGGTCAGTCAAATCATATTTGGCTCAGTCGAGATGAAAAAGGTTGCATGAGGAGAAAGTTAGGCTCAATTGTGTGCTAGCATGATTTCCTTGAACCTAATTGGATCTAATCCAAATCAATCGAACTGAGTTAGCTCAATTGATGATATCCAGACCCTAGCTCTTATTTGTGTGACCCAGTTAGGTTTATTTTCATATGATAATGAGACATGTCATGATCTCATCATCGACATCATCAAAACTCCTTTCGATGGACCAGAACTCTTCTGATTCAGACAATTAGAATGATCGATCATCAAGATCATTCTAATTGCTCTCAAAATCCACCAGTGACACCTAACAGTATATGGTGGCAACCCATCACAAGATGAATCTCTCGGTGCAGCTACCTGTGTGATTGAGTTCTTCTATCATGAGTCTCGACTGAATTAGGGTTAAGGTGAACTCGTCAAACCCAACATCAGTCATATGAATCAATCGATCGATCTAAGTCCAATATGAAACTTTAATGAAAAACTTTTTTTCATTATTTCACTTTGCCATGGCCATGGGCTTAAGGACTCGATCTTTCGATCATCATAGGACTACTCTTATCTACCAAGGTTGATAGATCCCATCTTGGTGCAATCTGGTTCCTACAATGAATATGCTACAACCAACATACACCTCAGGATTCTGAATGGCTAGGAGATTGAGTTATGGTGTAGTCAAACTATAACACACTCAAGGTGAACTGTCGATGCTCCTCAGATCAAAGAACTAGATATACAGCTGCAGCATCGAGCTAGTCATCGATGAGAAGTTAGACTTTCTTATGACTGCTTGAGGTGGTCATGCTCAGTACTCTCATTCTCAATGAATATCTGTACTCTCGCTCTGATGTCTCCACATCGTAGACTCAAGACTCATCTATCCTAAGGAAGCGATCGTATACCAACCTTCCGGATCGATCACCATCCTCATGATGATCCTATAGTCAGGAGCTATTTATGAGTTAGTTATGTAAATTCATGTCTTAAATTTTTAACTCTTGAAAATATGAATTAACATTCCTACTAACTCAAAGGATGTATCACAGACATAATGTACACAATGTGATAGTAGAATAATCTTTTTATTCATTTATAATCAAAATTATAAATTTGCCCTTATATTTGTACAGGAATGTATCAGCCAATCTGGCATCTAGGGCACACATCTAACAAACTCTCACTTGACGTAATGTCAATTGGCTACATATCTAAGTCCCATTTTCTCAAGGTGGGCTTCGATCTTCTGCTAGCCTAATGGCTTTGTCAGTGGGTTTGCCACATTGTCTGTGGAGTTGACTCTCTTAACCTCGACATAATATTTTTTTAGGTAATCACGGATCAGATGGAATCGTCGCTCGATATACTTGGACTTCTGGTGAGACCTTGGCTCCTTAGCTAGGGCTATGGTGCCATTATTATCGCAATAAAGAGGGATGGCATCCGATGACATCACTTCAAGCTCTATAGCAAACTTCTTGTACCAAAATAACTCCTTCGCAGCTTTCGATGCAGCAATATACTCTGCCTCCATGGTGGAATCAGTAATTACCATCTGCTTGAAACTCTTCCAGCTAACTGCACCACCATTGCAAATGAACAGACTCCTAGATATCGACTTTCAATCATCTATATCGGACATAAAGTCTGAGTTTGTAAATTCTCGAACCTGGAGTTCTCCATGTGGAGAAAATTCAGTGCAGGGGTAAAATGGTAATTTTAAAACTTTTTCAAAATTATGATTTTACAGTGGAAAATATTAATTAATCTAATTAATTAATATATATTTACCCGACACTAGGATCTAAATATGATATATAGCATGCATGCATTTAAATTTGAAATTCAAATTCGAACAGTAAACACTTTACTGTAATGTGTTCAGAACATAATACCTTTGTGCGAGTAGTAGATCGTCGCAATCTGATCACCGTCGGGAGAGTCTGATCATCGTGATGCAGCCACATAGTATGTCTAGCCTCTGTGGATCATCCACACGAAGCTCCCGATCTGATCGACTCCTCACGAGTGCTAGCTCGTTGTAGAGCCCTTTTGACGGCCGATGTTGATCGAACTCCTTCGATCGATGTCTGTTGATTCTTCAGATGATTTGGATCATCAACAGATATATTTGAGAGGATGTTGAAGATCTTCCTAAGATTTTGTGGGCTCACGACACTCATAGCTCACTTTCTCACTTTTCAAACCCCAGGCTAAAACTCTAGGGAACTCACCGAAAACCTTGCACCCACTTTTCTTTCTTTTCTTTCTTTTTCTCTTGGAAGGATATAGACTTTCTTCTCACTCACAAGACTTCTCACACCCCAAAATTTTTCTCCAAAAATCTTCTTCTTGCACGCCCCACTTTTCTCCTCCTTTTATAACAATGCCAAACGTCTTATCCAAAAGAAAGGATAAAGATGAGTAATTACACATTTGAATTCAAATGGATACCAACTCATCCCTTATCCACTAAAGACGTGAGGCATGGTTTAAATTGTGCATGGAGTGATTTCATGAGAAACTTTTTCTCATATAATAAATGGGGCATAAAAAAGAGATGAGGTGCAAAGATTGATTACCCATTCAAATTCAAACTTTATTTTGAATTTGAATGGCCAACCAATCATCCTTATCCATTCATATGGCACATTAAAATAGGGCATGGAGAGGGCTTGGCGTGAGAAAATAATTCATTAGAAGTTCCTTCTCATGAATTCAAATGGGTGCAATGGAAGTGAGGTGGCGCATGGAGATTGGGTCAAGGTGGTTTAATTATTTAAACCAACCAAATTGAACCAAATAAGTTAGGTCCAATTAGACTAATTTAAACCCAACTAAATTAATCTTAATTAGGCTCAATAAAATCCTAATCAAATCAAGAATTGACTAAGCCCAACCCTTGATCAAATCAGGGACCAAACCATCTTGACGATTAGGTCAACTCTTAACTTAATCGGGTCAAACCCAACTGAATCCAATTCAATTGGACTCGATCCAAAAATAATTACTCAATCAAATTGAGTTAATTAGTGATCAAATTACTAATTAAACCTCTCATAAATAATGAGTCCAAATTCGATGGGCAATCGGGCATCAGAATTCATCGATATGTAACCCTAATCGAAAAGTCCCAACCAGTGGGACTCTTGACCCCGGTACCCATAATGTGTGGAACTCATGATCAGAGAATCTTGATTCTTGATCACTGAGTCTCAAATATGTAGGATTCTACACCAGCCATCAGATTAGATAGTAACCTCTAATGTGTGTGACCCCGCAGATTCGAACCTAAGCCGATAGCACAGGAACCAATTCCTGTACTAATCGAAGTGACCATCTAGCAATGGTACCCGATGTTCGGATAGATCGAATAGTTGCAATCGCAACACTCAGAACCTACATGAATATGGTTACTGTATAATTCATCCTTTTGACCCCTGTGTTTAGGATGACTCAGGGTTAAACTGTCAACCCTGATCAGATCATCCGAATCGTGCTCAACTCAAATAGTCCTGTGACTCCTCACAAGGACTACCCTGGTCAAGGTTTTGCTAAATTGAAACATGACTGTACACAGCTCCTAAACTGGAATGGTCAATCCCATCTTGACACACGCACCGACAAGTCAAGTACTTGACTACACCCAGCAGCCTTCCATCACTGAATTAAAAGTTCAGGTAGTCTAGTGCCTAAGTGTAGTGAGTTGCTTGCAAATCACCGTGGCGGTCTCAGGTCGGAGAGATATTTATACCCATATTCCATCGGAGTAAATCTTGACAGCAGAAATAGCTCCGAAGTCGGTCACGTTCAGTGCAGATGTACCCTTACATCTCACTTGTATGCCATAGCAGTGTTTCCACACTCATTGGTTAAGAGGACAACCAATCTATATGGCACACAATGACCTATGCTTGATAAACGTTGTCGTCCTTGGTAACAACGTATCATTTGGTCACGAACAGATTTTAGGACTAAACGACAAATCCTCCTTTGTCGAGTCTAAATAGTCCTAAGGACTTCACCACAACATAGGAGTTCATTAGAAGATGAAATATTTTGGGATGAAAAATATCAAAATAATTTTTATTAATTCATAATTCATGTACAAATACAAAAATGAGCACAACCGTCAACAGGCTGACGATTGGCTTTGGGATACTATTCCCAATAATCTCCCACTTGGCCTAAAGCCAATTGGTGCAGTATCTAATATCCATCTTCGACTTGTAGTCATCGAACTTTTTCACCGTAATGGCTTTAGTGAATGGGTCGGCCAGATTCTCCTTTCCATCGATCTTCTGAAGATCAACATCACCTCGATCCATAATTTCCCCACCATTAAGGGTAAAAATAAATCCCACACACTTTTGCTGTCATTGTGATCAGACTGAAAACTAGAGTCTGTAAACCCTATAAGTCTCAAGTCCGATTCACCATAAACAAGCCACTGGTCCTTAGTATTTCTTAAATACTTCAGGATGGTTTTAACAACCTTCCAGTGATTCTCTCCTGGATCAGATTGGTATCTACTCACTACCCCTAGTGAGTATGCCACATCTGGTCGTGTACATATCATGGTGTACATGATAGATCCCACTGTCGAAGCATATGAAATCCTACCCATACGCTCTCTCTCTTGAGGTGTTGTCGGATAATCCCTCTTCGAGAGAGAAATTCCATGGCCTATCGAAACATAACCTTTCTTAGAATTCTCCATGTTGAACCTCTTCAGCATAGTATCAATGTACGTGGACTGAGATAAACCAAGCAACCTTTTAGATCTATCCCTATAGATCCTCATCCCTAGGATGTAGGAAGCTTCTCTCAGATCCTTCATGGAGAACTGTGACGATAGCCAAATCTTTATTCTCTGTAATGTAGGGATATCCTTCCCGATTAAGAGAATGTCATCCACATACAATACAAGAAATACTACTACTGGACCATTAGCCCACTTATAAATGCAGGGCTCTTCTCCATTCTTAACGAAGCCATATATCTTGATCGTCCTATCAAAACGTATGTTCCAACTCTGGGATGCCTGCTTAAGTCCATAAATGGACCTCTGTAGTCTGCACACCTTAGACTCATCTGTGGATGTGAATCTTTCAGGTTGTATCATATACACCTCTTCATCTAGCTCTTCATTTAGGAAAGCTGTCTTCACTTCTATCTGTCAGATTTCATAGTCCAGATGGGTAGCTATCGCAAGTATAATCTGAATGGATTTGAGCATTCCCATAGGAGAAAATGTCTTGTCATAGTCTATACGATAATGTTGACGATATCCCTTGGCAACTAGACGGGCTTTATAGGTTTCCACCTTTCCATCTGTGCCTCTCTTCCTCTTGAAGACCCATTTACACCCTATGGGTTTTACTCCTTTGGGTGGGTCAACCAATGTCCACACATCGTTGACCTTCATGGACTCTATTTCGGATTTCATGGCCTCTAGCCATTTCTTAGAGTCAGGTCTCTACATTGCATCCATGTAGGTGATCGGATCTTCATCGTTTTCATCAAGTTTGATAGGATCGTCATCCCGGACCAAGAAACCATAGTATCTATCCGTTTGACGTGGTACTCTACCAGATCGCCTTAAGGGTGCTTGAACAATGGGCTCCAGATCTGATCTAACCAAATCCGATTCAGGTTCAGCAACTTGTGTCGATTTTTCCACCTACCAAACTTTGTCAAGTTCGATCTTAGAGGCAACAGTCCCTTCACCAAGGAACTCCTTTTCCAAAAAGATTGCCTTAAGGCTGACAAATATTTTTTGCTCATCAGCTAGGTAGAAGTAATACCCTTTGGTCTCTTTTGGGTACCCTATAAAATTACACTTGTCAGACCTAGGTCCAAGCTTGTCCGTAATTAAACATTTAACATAAGCTGAACACCCCCAAACCCTAAGGTGCGAGAGTACTGGCTTATGTCCTATCCATATCTCATATGGCGTTTTGGTTACAGATTTACTCGGAACTCTATTTAGAAGGTAACAAGCCGATTCGAGCGCATATCCCCAGAGAGAGATCGACAGACCAGCAAACCCCATCATGGATCGAACTATGTCCAACAAGGTCTGATTCCTCCTTTCAGATACACCATTATGCTGTGGTGTTCCAAGAGGAGTCTACTGAGAGAGAATCCCATTCTCCCTAAGATATGTCAGAAAATTATTGGAAAGATATTCACCTCCTCGATTAGATCGAAGAGTTTTAATATACTTTTTAGTTTGTTTTTCTACCTCATTTCGGAATAGTTTGAACATTTCAAATAACTCTGACTTATGCTTCATTAAATAGACTTACCTATACCTCGATAGGTCGTCTGTGAAGGTTATGAAGTAGAAATATCCATCTCTTGCACTTGAGGTCATGGGTCCACATACATCAGAATGTACCAAACCCAAGAGTTCACTGGCTCGCTCACCTTTTCTAGTAAAAGGTGATTTGGTCATTTTACCAAGAAGACAGGACTCACAGGTTGGAAGTGATTCACAATCACCTACTTCAAGAATTCCTTCTTGAGCCAATCTGTTTATCCTTTCTTATTGATATGACCTAGCCTACAGTGTCAATGGTAGACTTCTGACTCATTATCTATTCTAAAACGTTTACCGGAGGTTTGAACCATATTAACAGGTTGTGATAGAAAGTAAATTCCATTATTAAGTTGTCCAACAAACATTGTAACACCATTCAAAATGATGTTGCAAACGTTTCCTTTTATTAAAAATTGATAACCGTTCATGGCCAAAAGGCCTACAAAAATAATATTTAATAAAAAGCTTGGACAATAGTGGCATTCACTCAAAATTATATTTTGAGAATTGATTACAAGGTTCATGATTCCTAATGCTAGAACTGAAACTTTGGTTCCATCTCCAACATTCAAAAATCTATCGCCTTCATCAAATCTCCTACTGACCTGCAGATCCTGCATCGAATTGTAAATATGATAAAGGCTTTCGGTATCCAATACCTAGACAGTAGTATCACAAATGAAAAAGTTGTAAGGTGTTATCATATAAGTACTTTGCTTCTTCTTCGGCCTGTTTGGATCCAGGGAGGCAATGTATAGAGGACAGTTCCTCTTCCAGTGCCCATGCTTCTTGCAAAAGAAGCACTCTGCCTTGCTCTGGTTGGGCTTGCATTTTTTGGTCTGACCTTGTGTAGACGTCCCAGCATGCAGCTGCACCTTCTTATTCTTCTTCTTCTTGTTCTTCTTCTTCCCTTTCTTAAAGGGTCGACGACCAGAAGAAGACCCTCCCATAACATTCACCGACTCTTTATGGAGCTGGTGATCCTTCTCAAAGTTTTGTAGAAACTCCAACAAGCCGTGGTAGTTCACTGCAGGCTTTGTCATCCGAAAATGAGTAAGGAAGGGGAGGAAGGACTTGGGCAATGAATTAAGGATAGCATCCTTACCGAGCTGCTCGTGTAGGGAAAAGTCCAATTTACTTAGATGCTCAATCATTTCGATCATGTACAGTACATGATCAGTGACTGAGGCTCCATCCCTCATCCGAGCATTGAAAATGGCATAACTAGTTTTGTGCCTTTCAACGTCGTCAGGCGTGCCAAAGGAGTCGTTCAACATTTGAAGCATCTCCTGTGGCTGGGCATTCTCGAACCTGCGGCTGAACTTATCATTCATTGCCGCTAGTATAATGCACCGAACGGTGGTGCGGTCGTTGAACCACTTCTGATAAGTATCTTGGACTGTCCCTCTAACATTCGGGGCTGGCTCCTCAGGTGTCGGATCCGTTACTATATAAAGGATCCGCTCATGCTCCAAGACGATTTTTAATTTTCGATACCAGCTATCAAAATTAGGTCCCATGAGCTTGTCATTATCTAATAATGATCGAAGCGATAGGGTAGTGGCCATAGCTGCATAAAGGAAAATCAGATCTCTATTAGTATATAAATTATAAATATTAAAGACTTGAACTTTAGTCTAAAGTTTATCTCAGTATGTTTACAAACTGGTAGCCTCAACCTCCAATTCGAGGAATTACTTTAATTCCTTAGTGGGTACTAGAATCCACACAGACTACACATGAGCCCAACTTTGGTTGGTCAACCCATGTGCATCTATGGGTAGGTTCATCACCAGTTGTTTCTCTAAACAACTTCTAGTAATTGATTTTGCCCCAGAACCTAATCAGTAGGCTTTGGCCTCCACTAAAAGGATCTGGTTAGGTCCAACCATTAACATGATTTGATTTGGTGAATCGGACCAATAAATGATCAGGCCCGACTTTGGCCAGCCAACCTGACCACCATCAGAAAGACTCAAACCAAATTATCATATTATGAATGATAATTTCATTAGTCAATAAGCACCAGGCCTTTGGGCCTCCAATGATTATTAAACTAATGGACTCATTTTCACTCACTTAATGGGAGGCTTTGACTTAGTTATCAATATAACTTAATCATTTTTAGGGACCTAATAATTTTTGAGGATTTTATTAAAGGATAGATGAGAAGAAAATATCCAGCTAATTTCAATCCTCCCACTGACTTCACCAAGTCAGATTGAAAAAAGATTTAATTAAAGCTGACATTAGGAGCACCTAAATTAGTCAAACTGATTTACCTAATGACATGGGTGAGCCCTAATCACCAAGTGATCTAATCAAAATCTAATTCATCGGTTGGCAAGGTAAGTGAGATCAGTGGTGGGGATAAGCCATTAACTCGTCAGAGATCGAATCACTGCGAGTAGCTCCCGCTTAAAAACCACTGGTCAAACTGCCAAACTTACCTTAGACACCAACCGGTTCATTAGTTTTAATTTGATCAACTTAGTAAATAGGGTTCCACTGCGTAGCCATGAATTAAGTCCATCTTGGTCTAGTTAAAGACATGGACCCATTCAACTACAACTATTGAAGTTGAGTCTAGAGTATCCTTGACCTAATCTAATTCAACTTTTGATTAGATTTGATCAATTACTCTAATTTAGTCCATTTCTTTAAGCTAACTTTAGGTCTAACCCAATTATGGACCTAATCTATCTAACCCATTGACCCACAAGTTTATGCAATTGTCTTAGGTCTTAATTCATAATTCTAGACCTACTAGACAACACTTAATTCTTTTAATTAAGTATTTGGGCTGATGGATCAGAGTTTGGTATTTCAAAAATAATTTTCAAATTTGAAAGATTTTATTTTCTGTTCACCAAATATGTTCACTCATTTCATAAATAGATCAGCACATTTCATAAATAGCAATCCTATTGCTAATTACATAACAAAAAATAACTCAATCAAAATAAATCATGAATATTCCCTTAGATCTAATCTAACACATTCATGATAAATTTCACAATGAAACCTTTACAATTAATTCCTTTCGCTGCTTCATCTGCATGGGATATAATTACAGCGGCACCCCTACCGCCATAGGAGACCCCATCGAATGGGAGGAGAGGGCCTTTAAACCCTGCTTTTCTCCTATGACCGGACGGCCATGGCAACCAACCCAATTCAATTACTTGCTACTTGGATCAAGTATATCTAAATATACCAATTTTAAAATTTAAATTTCAAAATTTAAATTTTAAATTTTGAATTTCAAATTTCAAACAAATTTTAAATTTTAAATTTCAAATTTTTGAATTTAAAATTTTGAATTTAAAATTTTGAATTTAAAATTTTGAATTTCAAATTTAAAATTTCAACCAAATTTCAAATTTTAAATTTCAAATTTCAAATTTTGAATTTCAAATTTTTGAATTTTGAATTTCGAACAACTTTCAAAATTCAAATTTTAAATTTTGAATTTTAAATTTTTGATTTTTGAATTTCGAACAACTATCAAAATTTAAATTTCAAAATTTAAATTTCAAATTTTTGAATTTTGAATTTCGAACAACTTTCAAAATTCAAATTTCAAATTTTTTGAATTTCAAATTTTAAATTTAAACATTTATATTACAACTTAATCTACGCATGCAAATATATATATCATATCTAAGAACCCACTCTGATACCATTTGTGTGGAAAATTCAGTGTAGGGGTAAAATGGTAATTTTAAAATTTTTTCAAAATTATGATTTTATAGTGAAAAGTATTAATTAATTTAATTAATTAATATAAATTTATCCTATACGAAGATCTAAATATGATATATAGCATGCATGCATTTAAATTTAAAATTCAAATTCGAACAGTAAATACTTTACTGTAATGTCTTCAGAACACTACCTTTGTGCGGGTAGTAGTTCGCCACAATCTGATCACCGTCGGGAGAGTCTGATCATTGTGATGCAGCCACACAGTGTGTCTGACCTCTGTGGATCATCCACACGAAGCTCTCGATCTGATCGACTCCTCATGAGTGCTAGCTCGTTGTAGAGCCTTTTTGACGGTCGATGCTGATCGAACTTCTTCGATCGATGTCTATCGATTCTTCGGATACTTCGGATCATCAACAGACGTGCTTGAGAGAATGTTGAAGATCTTTCTAAGATTTTATGGGCTCACGACACTCGTAGCTCACTTTCTCACTTTCCGAACCCCAGGCTAAAACTCTAGGGAACTCATCGAAAATCTTGCACCCACTTTTCTTTCTTTTCTTTCTTTTTCTCTTGGAAGGATATGGACTTCCTTCTCACGCACAATATTTCTCACACCCCAAAATTTTTCTTCAAAAATCTTCTTCTTGCACGCCCCACTCTTCTCCTCCTTTTATAACAACGCCAAACGTCTTATCCAAAAGAAAGGATAAAGATGAGTAATTGCACATTTGAATTCAAATGGACACCAACTCATCCCTTATCCACTAAAGGCGTGAGGCGTGGCTTAAATTGTGTATGGAGTGATTTCATGAGAAACTTTTTCTCATGTAATAAATGGGGCATAAAAAAAGGGATAAGGTGCAAAGATTGATTGCCCATTCAAATTCAAACTTTATTTTGAATTTGAATGGCCAACCAATCTGTAGGAACCAGATCTAGGGTTTCAGGGTTAGATCTTGAAACTTTTTCAAGATCATATAGCGAAAGACTAAAATAAATCAAAATTTATTTTTTAAAATCAGAGAATCCCTAAATCTAAGATCCTATTATATAATTATTATATAGCATTAAATCAAAAATTAAAATATATAAATATAGCATAAACCACATGTTGATCATATCAACATGTTTCTATACTACATCTAATGTATGTATTAAACAATAGATCAGATCTATTACCTTGCAAGTTAGACATTCTAACCTCGCTGATTCGGGCTTGAGGATGATGTTGCAAGCCACACATTCGTCTGGCCTTTAGGAGTCATCCACACGAGCCCACGAATCTCGATCAGAAGTCCTGCTTCAGGAAATCAGCACAGTATGCTAGTACTGCGCTGATCCTTCTTTGATGGTTTATCAGGTGCCTCCTTCTTCTTGATTTGGACTCTTCCAAAGATGAAAAGTAGAAAGAGGAGTTTTAGATCTGAGATGCTCTCAGGAAACTCAAGATGGAGGGAGGAAAGATATGAAAACAAACAACCCTAGAAGAAGACCCTCTTCTTTTTCTCATTTTTCTCTCTAGACACCCTAACTTGTGTCTTTTATATCTCCACAACCCAAAAGTCTTTCTCTCTGATTTCTAGATGGATCAAAGGTCTCTCAAATCTATATCTTCTCCAAAAATTTTATGAAGAAACTCATCTTATATAGAGAGATATAATAGAGTCCTTGTCTAGATCAAATACCTAGTCAAGGCTTATCCAAACATGGCAAGTTAAGGGGCGCCCAACTCTTGAGCAACTCCTCCATATTTTCATGCATGGATCATTAGCAAAGGGTTAACAATGTGTATCCTAAAATCCATGAAAATTTCAAAAAAAAATTGGATAAATTCGGTGCAAAATTGAAAGAGTTTTGGATTTCTAAAACTCTATCTCATAGAATTCGAAATCCAAACTTATTCCTTTTTGATTTGATCCAAACCACCTTCCATGTAAGAAAGAAGAGAGGAGACCTTTTGTGAACATGGGAGAGACCTGGGAGAGGGCTTTTGTAACACAAAATAAGAGGAGATTGGCATTGAATGAGAGAGAGGGCGTGGGGAAGGCTTATGTGGTGCAAGGTGGAATCCTAGTCTTACTAGGATTCTATCTTATGACTTGTTTTAATTTGATTTTCCAAATCAAATCAAACCAAAATTAGATCAACCTAATTAAAATAGGTCTTAACCCAATTAAGAACCTAATTTAATCAGATTAAATTAGATTTAAATCTGATTTAATTTTCTAATCAAATTAGAAATTAGATTGACCCAAGTCCTAGTTGAACTAGGACTAGTTTTTCCTTGCACTTGGCTTATCCAATAAACCAATTGGACTTGATCCAATCAAGCCCAAACCAAATCTAATTAAATTATATTTAATTAGACTTAATCTCAGCCCATTGGATTAATCAAATTAAGCTAATTAGTAATCGAATTGCTAATCGATCCTCCTGCAACACTTGCACTGGGTTAAATGTCAATCGTATTGATCATTTAACCCTAGAATGATTCTTAATCGTTGATCAACCATCCGATCAGATCATGAACTCTAATGTATGTGACCTCATAGGTCCGAACCTAAGCTGGTAGCATAGGAATAAATTTCTGTACCAATCGAAGTGACCATCTAGTAATAGTACCCGACGACTGGATACGTCGATTGTATAGAACAACATCCTTAAAACCCATGCGGATATAGTTTTCATATAATTCATCCCCTTGACCAAAATGATCATAGGACACCCCAGAGTTCAACTGTCAACTCTGATCAGGTTATCCACATTGTATTTTAAAATATCAAATCCATCTAATGGATTACCCTGGCCAAGGTTTTGCTAAATTGAAATACAGCGACTCATTCTTCTCCAACTCTTGGAGTGGTCAATCCCATCTCGATCACACTCTGACTTTGCAAGTACTTGACTGTGCCCAGAAGCCTTTCGTCTCTGAATTAAAAATTTAGTTAGTCCAGTACCAAAGCACAGTGAGTTGCTTGCAAGTCACTAAGGCGATCTCAGGTCTAAGGGACACTTATACCTATATCCCATCAGAGACATTCTCGACAGCAGAATACTCTGGAGTTGGTCACGTTCAATGATGATGTATCCTTACATCTCACCTGTATGCCATACCAGTGTCTCCACACTCCTTGGTTAAGAGGACAACCAACCCATATGGCCTACAACGACCTTTGCTCGATAGAAGCTGTCGTCCTTATTAACAGCCTATCATTTGGTCGTGAACAGTTTTAAGGACTAATCGATCAATCCTCTCTTTATCGAACTTAAATAGTCCTAAGGACTTCATCATAACAACAGAGTTCATTAGAAGATGAAAGCTTATGATGAAGATGCCAAATATATTTTATTTATTAACAAATCAATTACAATACTTAGTTGCTCAACCGTCAACAGCTTGACGATTGGCTTTTTGGGATACATTTTCCAACAACTCCCACTTGCCCTAATGCCACTCGGCACAGTATCTAATACCCATCTTCGACTTGTGGTTGTCGAACTCTTTTATCGCCAGGGCTTTAGTGAAGGGGTCAGCCAGGTTCTCCTTTCCGTCGATCTTCTGAAGGTCGATGTCACCTCGATCCATGATCTCTCAAACCAGGTGGAAGCGGCACAAGATGTGCTTCGTCTGCTGATGTGCTTGGATTCCTTCACCTGAGCTATGGCACCAATACTGTCGCAGTAGAGCAGGACTGGACCATCGAGGGAGGGTGCTACTCCGAGCTCAGTGATGGATTTCCTCAGCCACACAGCTTCCTTCACGGCATCCGATGCTGCGATGTACTCCGCTTCACAAACAGAGTCTGCCACAGTATGCTGCTTGGAACTCTTTCAGCAGATGGCTCCATCATTCAGAGTAAAGATATAACCCGACATGCTCCTGTTGTCATCATGGTCAGATTGAAAGCTAAAGTCTGTGAACCCCATAAGTTTCAGATCTGACTCGTCATAAACCAACCATTGGTCCTTAGTATTTCTCAAATACTTAAGGATGGCTTTAACCACTTTCCAGTGATTTTCTCCAGGATCAGATTGGTATCTACTCACTACTCCTAGTGAGTATGCCACATCTGGTCTTGTACATGTCATGGCGTACATGATAGATCCCACGGCAGAAGCATATGAGACTCTACTGTTGCGCAGCTATGCAACCCAAGAGGGGGGGGGAATTGGGTTTCTAAAAATTTTAGGCTTAATTTTGGATCCTCTCTTTTGTATTTGATCTCTCATTTTATCTACTATTTCTTTCACCATTTGAAACCTTTTATAACCTTAAGAAGCAAGAGCAAACATATTAGGCAGAAAAAGAGCCGTTAGAGCATTTTTAGGAAGCATAAAAGGCAATTAAAATGGGCAAAAAACTAGCCGTTGCGGACATTTTTCGTCGTAGGGGTCGACTCATGAGTCGACTCATGCTTCAGGAGTCGACTCATGAGTCGACTTCTGTTGCAAAGACCAGAAACTTGGATTTCTGGATTTTTTTGGCCCAAATCAGCAGAGGTCGACTCATGAGTCGACTCATGCCTTGTGGGTCGACTCATGAGTCGACTCACAGGTCATGCCAAGCCAAAAATCTAGCGTGCCATGAGAATTTTTTGCGTGCCAATCAGCTCATAGTGCCATGAGTTGACTCATGAGTCGACTCATGCACTTCAAACCTTCATAACTTCAAAAATATAAGTCCAAAAATAATGAAATTTTTACCAATAGATTACAAATCATTTGTTCTACCAAATGATACTATCAAATCAGGATTTTAGTAAAATTATGATTTTGCCCTTGAAGAGCATAAGGACTTTTTTAATTTAAAATTATTTGTATCCCTTCAATCTGCTTTGTAATCATCAAAATCAATCTAGGAGCAACAATCTCTCCCTTTTTGATGATGATAAAATATTTGAACAAAAGCATTTATGTGAAACACTAATTTCAAAAGAATGCATTATAGGTGTATATGCTTAAAAAAAATGATTCTTTTGGCATGTGATATAAATGGTCATATACAAAAATAGTTTGTCCATTTTCATAAAGATTTGAAAAGAGTATTAGATCATTTTGAGTTTAAGATATATCAAAGCAAGAGAAAAATAAGTTTTGCAATGTATCAGAGCAAGAAAAATAATTTTTACCATGTTATCAGAAAAGATTTTACAATGTATCAGAGAAAATTTCATACTGTATCAGAGCAAATTTTATGATGTATCAGAGAAAATTTCACATTGTATCAGAGCAAATTTTATAATGTATCAGAGCAAGTTAAAAAAAAATTAGGATGTATCAGAGTAAGGTAAATTTCTTAAGATGTATCAAGGTAAATAAAATTTCAAAAGATATATCAGAGCAAGTTAGAATTTTGAAGTATATCAGAGCATATTTAAAATTTTTAAAGCAAATCAGAGCATATGTAAAGAAGTAATTTAAAAGTTACTTATTTGCATTGTACTTAGCATTGTATTTTTGATATTGTTCTTTAAATTTTCAATTCATTCATTAATTTCTCATAATTTGTAGTTTTGATTGCTTTTTCTTTAATTGCTCATAATTTATGATTTTGCTTTTGATGGATGGCTTTTTGTTTAATTTCTGTCTGATACCAAATTTCTCAAATTTTTGTTTAATTTCTCCAATTTTTGTTTAATTTCTCCCCCTTTTTAACATCATCAAACATGGTTAACTCTTCCTTTTTCTGAAACATTCTTTAATTTCTTCCCCTTTAGAGTTTATCACAGATGTTTGCTCCCCCTTAATATAGCAATTATCAACAGCAAACAACAACAAAGAGAAGACAATATTTCAACAAGGAGAATATATATAACCAAAATATGATCGATATCATTACAAAAGGTCAAAATATAAGTAAAAGATGATTCCATTAAAACCATAATTGTTTCAATACATAGTTCATTTTATAAAAGTCAACCAGCTAATTGTCAATACATGGCCCCAAAATACAGATCCTAGAACAAGACACTAATACCTAGGATCTAGTAAAGATCATGAGAAGTCATGGATCGGAGTCATCAGATATGGGATGAGAAGCTGATGGATCAGGAGTGCATCCTCTACCCCGTCTGCCTCTGGCACGAGCAGGAGAGCGAGATGAACTGGGAGGCTGAGTACGCTGAGATGCTAAGGACTGATCAGAAAGGGTGAGTCTGATGGAATCAAGTACGTTCAGTGCTCTGGAAACAGACTGTAGTAGAGCAGTGAACTGAGTGGTAGCATGCTCACTCGATCCTCGGATCTCTTTCCTCAGTAATTCATATCCACCTTCTAGTGCTCCTCTGAGCCTGCCAGCCTCTGCAGTGAGGTCTGTGACCTCAATAGTTGACTCCTGTGGCTTGGGATGGGCCAAAGCAAGGACTTGCCCCTGCAAGTCTAGAACTCTGCCAGTCAGTCTCCAGACTGTGTCCTCAAGCTGCTGGATCCGGATGGACTGATCTGATATCATCTGAAACATAGTGGAGATGTGGGGAGTAATGGTCTGATCAGAAGAGGTGGCTCCTGATGCAAAAGAAGTACTACTCCACTGGCTAGACAGCAAAGAAGCCACCGCTGTGATATATGCTCGATCTGATCGTCAGCCAGTCTGAACTCTGAATGAGGTGCTCTGCTCTCTGGCTGATACACTGGTGTGGACATCCTAGTAAACTCTGAAGGGCCAGCCTCTGTATTAGGAATGAACTGGATATTTGGTGATGCTGCCCTGAAGTCATGGACAGGAGATGATGGACCTTCTTCTTCTACTCTGCCTTCAGTTCTGTCTTCAGCTCTATCTTCAGTTCTCTCTTCAGTTTTCTCCTCAGATCCCTTGATCTAACTACCATCAGTCTTTGTAAATCCCATTCGGTGCAGGGAGTGTTGGTTGAAAGTGTCCACATGAGAGAGCTTAGTAGCAGCCTCCCCCTCACAGCTAACTCCAAACCTCCTAAATACTCTAGTAAGGGCCATACCATAAGGCAAGTGTGCCTTGGATCTGTTCAAAGTTTCTCTCATGGCCTCTATCATAAGTGCAGGGAGGTTCAGGGGGGTTTGAGTGATGACATGAAATATGATACATACATCTCTGCTGGAAAGTAAGTCATGCCTACCACTCCTAGGAAAGAAGAGCTTTGTTACCGTCTGATGCAGGACCCTCATCTCAATGGACAAAATCTTTGCTTCCAATTTGTTTAAACTCCCTGAATAAGTTTCTCCTAAAATAATTCTGATCCCCTCTTCTTTTACTGGGAGTTCCATATATGAGTAACCTTCACTAGGCAACTGAAGTATTTCTTCCAATATCCTAGAATCCAAGCAGATATCAATTCCCTTGACTGTTGAAGTCACTGACCCATTTCCATAATGTAGGTTCTGGTAGAATTCTCTAACTAGGTCAACATAGGTGACTTCCTTAAGGGAGCAGTAGAGTTTCCATCCTTGGTTTTTAATTTTACTTGCAAAAGTAAAACCTTCTTTCTCAAAGAGTCGAAAATCTATTTTCTTCCCGATTTCGACTTTTCTATCAGAAAGAGGATTCACACTGGGGCTTGGGAAGGATTGAGAGGGACCTTGAGCAGATACTGAAACTGGAGTGGGAGCAGTTCAAGACTGAGCATGCCTTTTCTTTCGGACAATTTCTTCAGGCTCATGGATTGACTTCCTTCTTTGGGGAAGTTTCATCTTTGGAGCCATATTCAATATAGTAGCAGGCAAGGAGACTTGAATTGAGTGGAGGAGGGATCACAAGAGAGTGAAGAGGGATTTTGGTGGAGAAAAGAAGTGGATTTGGGAAGATCGGTGAAGTGCTAGGGCACGTTCCAACCGCGCCAAACAATGTGAGAAAGCACAAAAAATTCCTTTCCAAGGAGGCGATTTTTGGTGGAGAGGAGGAGGGAGAATTGCTTCGAATTGGATCCTTGGATTTGGAGCAAAAAGAGTTGGAGAAGGTGGCTTTTGGAAGGAGGACGATGAGAAGATGAGTCATCTCACGAACAGGGATCCAATATAAAAACAATGAGCCCGTGGAAAGTTTGAGGAAATAACAAGTTTGCCATTGAGTCGACTCATGGGGGTCGACTCATGAAGTTCAAAAATTCAGAAAAAAATATGAATAAATTCCAAAAAAATTCAAAATTTTGGGAGAAGAAATTTTGCTCAATGATAAGTTTTTAAAATGATAAATTTGAGCTTTTGGGATCAGGATAGATGTTGGAAATTGAGCTCTAAGAGTTTTTGACATCAATTCTTTGGAAATTGAGAAATTTTAGGCATATGGATCTAGAATTCTTAGATTTCTCCTAATTTCACAGAATCTATCCTCACTAAGGGCCTTTGTAAAGATATCAGCTAATTGATTTTCAGTGCAAACATATTCAAGAATTACATTTTTGTTTTGAACATGTTCTCTTATAAAATGATGTCTTATTTCAATATGTTTGGATCTTGAGTGTTGAATTAGATTTTTAGATAAATTTATGGCACTTGTGCTGTCACATCTTATTGGTGTTTCATTAAGTTTGATTTCAAAGTCTTCGAGTTATTGCTTAATCCACAAGATTTGAGCACAACAACTTCCGGCTGCAATGTATTCGGCCTCAGCCGTAGACAGTGCCACCGAATTTTGTTTCTTGCTAAACCATGAGATTAGGTTAACTCTAAGAAATTGGCAAGTTCCACTTGTGCTTTTTCTATCTAATTTACATCCAGCAAAATCAGCATCTGAATATCCTAATAAATCAATTTGTGAGTCCTTAGAGTACCATAACCCTAGAGTTTGAGTACCATTTAAGTATCTAAGGATTCTTTTAACAGCATTCAAATGAGATTCTTTAGGATTAGATTGATATCTAGCACATAAACATACACTAAACATGATATCAGGCCTACTTGCAGTTAAATATAATAATGAGCCAATCATACCTCTATAGTATTTTAAGTCTACACATTTACCTTCATCATCCTTGTCAAGCTTACATGAGGGACTCATTGGTGTGCCAATTGGTCTGCAGTTCTCCATTCCAAATCTTTTGAGTAGTTCCTTGGTGTACTTGCTTTGGGTGATGGAGATTCCCTCTTTTGATTGTTTGATTTGGAGTCCGAAGAAGAAGGTGAGTTCTCCCATCATGCTCATCTCGAACTCCCCTACATAAGCTTAGCAAAGTCTTGACAAAGGGATTCATCAGTAGACCCAAAAATTATATCATCAACATAAATTTGTATAACTAGCATATCATTTTGATTTCTTTTAATAAAGAGGGTTGTATCTACATTACCTCTTGAAAAACTATTATTTAGTAGAAATTTGCTTAGCCTATCATACCATGCTCTAGGTGCTTGTTTTAATCCATATAAAGCTTTATTTAATCTAAAGACATGATTAGGAAAAGCATGACTTTCAAATCCAGGGGGTTGTTCTACATATACTTCTTCAGCGATATATCCATTTAAAAATGCACTTTTAACATCCATTTGAAATAATTTGAATTTCATAAAGCAAGCATATGCAAGTAGAAGTCTAATAGCTTCTAATCTAGCAACAGGTGCAAAGGTTTCATCAAAATCAATTCCTTCTTCTTGATTATATCCCTTAGCAACAGTCTTGCTTTATTTCTAATTACATTTCCATGCTCATCTAATTTGTTTCTAAAGACCCATTTTGTGCCAATTATTGAATAATTTTTAGGTCTTGATACTAAGGTCCAAACATTATTTCTTTCAAATTGATTAAGTTCCTCTTGCATAGAATTAATCCAATTATGATCATTTTTAGCTTCTTCAAAAAATTTAGGTTTAAGATGAGATACAAAAGCACAATGATTAACTACATCTCTAAGTGAAGAACGAGTTTTTACCCCATGCATAGGATCACCAATAATTAACTCCTTAGGGTGATTGTGAACATACCTCCATTTCTTGGGTAGGTCATTTGTACCTTGAGGTTGTTCTTGAATTTCTTCACCTCTCTCATCTTGTTCGTCTTCTTGATCCTTGTCTTCTGGAGTTGCTGAATCTTTCAGATTGATCTCCTTCATACCTTCTATTAGTGGATCTGCATCATCAACACCCTCATTCTTCCTTGAAGGAAGATCGTTAGATTCATCAAAAACAACATGTATGGACTCCTCAACTACTAAAGTTCTTTTGTTGAAAACTCTAAATGCTTTACTAGTGGAGGAGTAACCTAGAAAGATTGCTTCATCTGATTTTGCATCAAATTTACTAAGTCTTTCTTTACCATTATTTAATACAAAACATCGGCAACCAAAAACATGAAAATATGCAATATTTGGTTTTCTTCCTTTCCAAAGTTCATAGGGTGTTTTCTTTAAAAATTATCTAATTAATGCACGATTTAAAATGTAACATGCTGTGTTAATGGCTTCCACCCAAAAATATCTTGGAAGGTTGCTTTCACAGAGCATGGTACGGGCCATTTCTTCTAAGGTTCTATTTTTCCTTTCAACTACCCCATTCTGTTGGGGTGTCCTAGGAGCAGAGAAGTTATGGCCAATTCCATTTTCATCACAAAAATTTTCAAAGTCTTGATTTTCAAATTCAGTTCCATGATCACTTCTAATATTTTGAATTGAAAACCCTTTTTCATTAGTGACTTTTTGGTGAAATTTAGTGAAAATATGAAAAGTTTCATTTTTGTGTTCCAAAAAGAAAACTCAAGTAAAACGAGAGTAATCATCTATAATTATAAAGCCATATCATTTTCTTCCTAGACTAGTGGTTCTTGTTGGTCCAAATAAGTCCATATGTAAGAGCTCTAAGGGTCTAGAAGTTGAAACAGTATTTTTGGATTTAAATGAAACTCTAGTTTGTTTACCTAATTGGCATGCATTACAAATTCTATCCTTTTCAAAATTCAATTTTGGCAAACCAAGAACTAAATCTTTCTTAATTAATTTTGAAAGAGAATGCATGCTAATATGTGCAAGTCTACGATGCCACAGCCAACTAGTCTCATTAATTTTAGCATTCAAGGATACTAGGCATTGCATGTCTAATTTGGCTAAGTCATTCAAATCTACCATATAAATATTGCCATGCCTATGTCCTATAAATTTAATGCCATCGATAATAGGACTAGTCACAATGCAAACAGATGATTCAAAAACTACTTTATACCCTTTATCACAGAATTGACTAATGCTAAGTAAGTTATGCTTTAAACCTTTAACTAATAAAACATTCTCAATGTAATTGGAAGGAGTGATACCAATGTTACCTATCCCGATGATCTTTCCTTTGCCATTATCTCCAAAGGTGACCATCCCTCCATCCTTAGTATCAAGCGTGATGAATTGTGATTCATCACCAGTCATGTGTCTCGAGCATCCACTGTCAAGATACCATTTCCTGTTTCCTTCTTGGGATGCTAGACACACCTGCAAGCAAAGGTCAAGTTTCTGTCTTAGGTACCCAAGCTTTCTTGGGTCCTTTTAGGTTAGTCAAAATGGTTCCTTTTGGAACCCATATTTTCTTTGTGTTTGCATATTTGTTAATAAGACATGTGTATGATTTATGTCCTATTCTTCCACATTTGAAACAAGTAATATTTGTAAACTTGTTACTTGAATAATTTACATAAATATCCTTCAGAAATTTTTATTTCTTCAGAGGTTTATAGCCAAGTCCAGCTTTATCATATATAGCTTTCTGATTATCAAGGATCATATTTAGTTTGTTTGAACTTAAGGTGAACTTATCTACTATAGGTTTCAGCTTGTTAATTTCATTCCTTAAGTTTTGATTTTCTTGAATCAAGGTGGATTTTTCAATTGAAAGGTTTTCAGCTTGTTTCACTAAGGACTGATTTTCCAATTTAAGTTTTTTGTTTTTCTTCCCTAGTTTCTTTAATTCATCAATTGAATCATAGAATGCTTCATGCAATTCTTCAAAAGTAAATTCACTAGTAGATTCAGAAGTTACCTCATTTTCGTGTGCCATCAGGCACAGGTTGGCTTGTTCTGTTGAGGTTTCCTCATCGGAGCTTGAGTCATCACTCGCACTCCAAATCGCCATCATTGCTTTCTTTTTGAACTTTTTGGTACCTTTCTTCAGTTGTGAACATTCGAATCTGAAATATCCCGGCTTCTTGCACTCGTAGCATATAAGAGGTTGATCTTTCTCTTTTTCTTTGCTTTGTTCCCCTTTTGTGAACTTCTTTCTCATCCCCTGTTTCCTTTTTCTTAGAAACTTCTTAAATTTTCGGGTGATGAGTGCCATCTCTTCATCCTGTTCTTCATCTTCAGTGTCATCCGTTTCATAATCAGGCGAAGTTGTGGATTTGAGGGCAATGGTTCTTTTCTTTTTGACTTCATCCTCTTGATGTTGCTTCATGTTAAGTTCATGAGTCATCAAGGATCCAAGAAGCTCTTCTAGAGGTAGAGTGTTCAAGTCCTTTGCTTCTTGGATGGCAGTCACCTTGGCTTCCCAAGTTCTAGACAATGACCTGAGAATCTTTCTTACAAGCTCACTGTTAGTATAAGATTTGCCAAGACTCTTCAAACCATTGATTATATCAGTAAAACGAGTAAACATAGCAGTTATGTACTCATCATGCTCTATTTTGAACAATTCATATTTATGCACTAGCATGTTTATTTTAGTCTCTTTTACTTGATTTGTTCCCTCATGGGTTACTTCTAACCTATCCCATATTTCTTTAGCAGATGCACAAGTAGAAATGCGATTAAATTCATTTGCATCTAGTGCACAATAAAGAACATTCATAGCTCTGGCATTTAATTGTGCCAATTTCTTATCAACCTCATCCCATTCTTTCTCGGGTTTGGTTGACTCCTCATCATTTATAATCTTGGTGGGTGTGTGAAGACCGTTCACTATGATACTCCACATATCATAGTCGAGTGCTTGTATGAATATCTTCATCCGAGCTTTCCAATAGGTGTAATTAGACCCATTGAAAAGTGGAGGTCGGTTTGTAGATTGCCCCTCGACTAGAGAAGTACCGACATGGGTTGCCATAGATCTTTGGCTCTTTGATTGTTAGATCAAAGAAGGGCTAGAGCACCGGGCTCTGATACCACTTGTTGCCCAGCTATGCAACCCAAGAGGGGGGGGTGAATTGGGTTTCTAAAAATTTTAGGCTTAATTAATTACTTATGATGAATGAGAACAAAGACTTTAAATTAAGATTAATTTTCTAAAGCAAGAATGCAAGGATATAATAAAGAAATAAAGAGAAACAATAAAGCACACCACAAACACAAAGATTTATAGTGGTTCGGTGCCAACCTTGCACCTACATCCACTCCCCAAGCTCCTACTTGGGAATTTCAATCCACTATACTTGTATTCAATCCGAATACAAACATCGAAAACTCCGACACTAGCTATCCTAAGCTAGTCTACTTGTTTCTCGGGTACAAGTCAACCCAAAATACTTCGATTTCATGTTCGGATCAACCTTCTCTTGTTTTGGAAATCCTCCAAAAACAAGAACAAATACTCACAAAGAGTAAAATAGCTTAGAGCACAAATTTAATACAATAACAGCTCCTTAAATGAGCGAATATAACAATAAAAAATACTTTACTCAAATGAAGAATCCCTTTTTGGATTTTGTCAAGGTGGATGAACGCTTGAATGAATGCTTGAAAAGGGAATGATCTTTGATTGAAGACTTCTTGAAGGCTTTGAAGGATCTCTAGATCAAGGTTGAAACAATAGGCGTGAAAAATTCTCTCTTTGAATGCTCTTGAATCTCTTTCACAATCTCTCGTGTGGATTTTGGATCCTCTTTTCTTTTTCTCTCGAATATCTCATTGATCACTTCGTGTATATTTTGGATCCTCTCTTTTGTATTTGATCTCTCGTTTTATCTACTGTTTCTTTCACCATTTGAAACCTTTTATAACCTTAAGAAGCAAGAGAAAACATATTAGGCAGAAAAAGAGCCGTTAGAGCATTTTTAGAAGCATAAAAGGCAATTAAAACGGGCAAAAAACTAGCCGTTGCGGATATTTTTCGTCGCAGGGGTCGACTCATGAGTCGACTCATGCTTCAGGAGTCGACTCATGAGTCGACTTCTGTTGCAAAGACCAGAAACTTGGATTTCTGGATTTTTTTGGCCCAAATCAGCAGAGGTCGACTCATGAGTCGACTCACAAGTCGTGCCAAGCCAAAAATCCAGCGTGCCATGAGAATTTTTTGCGTGCCAATCAGCTCATAGTGCCATGAGTTGACTCATGAGTCGACTCATGCACTTCAAACCTTCATAACTTCAAAAATATAAGTCCAAAAATAATGAAATTTTCACCAATAGATTACAAATCATTTGTTCTACCAAATGATACTATCAAATCAGGATTTTAGTAAAATTACGATTTTGTCCTTGAAGAGCATAAGGACTTTTTCAATTTAAAATTATTTGTATCCCTTCAATCTGTTTTGTAATCATCAAAATCAATCTAGGAGCAACATCTACTCATACGCTCTCTCTCTTCAGGAGTTGTCGGACAATCCTTCTTAGAGAGAGAAATTTTATGACCTATCAGTAGATAGCCCTTCTTAGAATTCTCCATGCTGAACCTCTTCAGCACAGTGTCTATGTACATGGACTGGGATAACCCAAGCATCCTTTTAAATCTATCCCTATAGATCTTCATCCCTAAGATGTAGGATGCTTCACCCAAGTCCTTCATGGAGAACTATGATGACAACCAAACTTTTATTCCCTGTAGTGCGGGGATGTCATTCTCGATTAAGAGAATGTCATCCACGTACAAGACAAGGAATACCACAACTGGACCATTTGCCCATTTATAGATGCAGGGCTTTTCTCTATTCTTAATGAAGCCATACATTTTGATCACCTTATCAAAATGCTTGTTCCAACTCCGAGAAGCTTGCTTCATCCATAAATGGATCTCTAAAGCTTGCACACCTTGGACTCATCTGTGGATGTAAACCCCTTAGGTTGTATCATATACACCTCTTCGGTCAGCTCTCCATTCAGGAAAGCTGTCTTTAAATCCATCTGTCAGATCTCATAATCCAGATGGACAGCTATTGCAAGCATTATCCGAATGGATTTTAGCATTGCCACAGGGGAAAACATCTTGTCATAGTCAATATCATAATGTTGACGATACCCCTTGGCGACCAGATGGGCTTTATAGATCTCCACCTTTCCGTCTGTGCCCCTCTTCCTTTTGAAGACCCATTTACACCCAATGAGTTTAACCCCTTCAGGTGGGTCAACCAATGTCCATACATCATTGACCTTCATAGACTCCATTTCGGATTTCATGGCTTCAAGCCATTTCTCGGAATCAGGTCTCTGCATTGCATCCATATAGGTGATCGGATCCTCATATTCTCATCAAGTTCGATGGGATCACCATTCCGGACTAAGAAATCGTAGTATCTGTCCAGCTGATGCGGTACTCTACCGGATCACCTTAATGGTGCAGGTACATTGGGCTCCGGATATGATCTAATCATATCAGACTCAGGTTCAGCTATTGATATCAGTCCTTCTACCTGTTGAACTTCATCAAATTCAACCTTAGAGGTAATGGTTCCTTCACCAAGGAACTTCTTCTCTAAAAAGATTGCTTTAAGGCTGACGAACACTTTTTGTTCATCAGCATGGTAGAAAAAATATCCTTTTGTCTCTTTGGGGTACCCTATGAATGAGTATTTGTCAGACCTAGGTCCAAGTTTGTCTGTGACTAATCGTTTGACATAGCCCGGGTACCTCCAGACCCTAAGGTGTGAAAGTACTGGCTTACGCCCTGTCCATATCTCATATGGAGTCTTAATTACAGACTTACTTGGAACCCTATTTAACAGATAACAGGCCGATTCGAGTGCATTTCCCCAGAAGGATATCGGCAAGCTAGCAAAATCCATCATGGATCGGACCATGTCTAACAGAGTCCGATTCCTCCTTTCAGACACACCATTATGCTGTGGTGTTCTTGGAGGAGTCCATTGGGAGAGAATCCCATTCTCTCCTAGATATGTGAGAAATTTACTAGAAAGGTATTCTCCTCCTCGATCAGATCGAAGAGTTTTAATACTCTTCCCAGTTTATTTTTCTACTTCACTTCGGAATCGTTTGAACATTTCAAATGAATCCGACTTATGTTTCATCAGATAGACATATCCATATTGGGATAGGTCATCTGTGAAAGTTATGAAGTAGAAATATCCACCTCTAGCACTGGTGCTCATGGGCCTGCAAACATCAGTATGTACTAGGCCCAAGAGCTCAGTAGTTCTCTCACCTTTTCTAGTAAAAGGTGACTTGATCATTTTACCAAGAAGACAGGACTCACAGGTTGGAAGTGATTCACAATCACTGACTTCGAGGATTCCCTCTTGAGTCAACCTATTTATTCTGTTCTTGTTTATATGACCTAGCTTCCAATGCCATAAGTAGATATCTGACACACTATCTGATCTAGGGTGCTTGCCAGTAGAATAGACTCTTATCAGGCTTGATCTTTTTGGTCTGGCTCTGCACTGATGTCCCAGCCTGAACTTGCACCTTCTTCACTTTCTTCTTCTTATTCTTCTTCCTTTCTCAAAGGGTCGAGAACCAGAAGATGAACCTCCCACTGAGTTCACCGACTCCTTGTGAAGTTAGTGATCCTTCTCAAAGTTCTGAAGCAACCCCAGTAATCCGTGGTAGTTTACTTCAGGCTTTGTCATTCTATAATGAGTGAGGAATGGGAGATAAGACTTGGGCAGCGAGTTCAGTATTGCATCTTTCCCAAGCTGCTCATGCAAGGGAAAGCCGAGCTTGCTCAATCGTTCCATCAGCTCGATCATGTACAATACATGATCAGTGACAGAGGCACCATCCCATATTTTGGCATTGAAGATGGCACAACTAGTCTTGTGCCTCTCCACATCATCGGGTGTGCCAAAGGCATCCTCCAACACTTGAAGCATGTCCTTTGGCTGAGCCATCTTGAATCTGCGACTGAACTCGTCGCTCATAGCGGCCAGCATGATATAGCGCACCGTGGTCCGATCACTGAGCTACTTCTGGTAAGTGTCTCTGACTGTTCCACGTGCATTGACAGCTGGCTCCTCAGGTGCAGGATCGATTATCACATATAGGATCCGTTCATGCTCCAGGACTATCTTCAACTTTTGGTACCAGCTACCGAAGTTGGGTCCCACCAACTTATCATTGTCCAACAATGATCGGAGCGATAGGAAAGTTGCCATATTTGCACAAAGGAGAATCATAACCTAATTAGTAATTGATTCATTAAACCTAAAGATTTGAACTTTAATCAAAAAATTTCTCCCACTATTTTATTCGAATTGGTAGCCTCTACCTCCAATTCGAGAAATTACCCTAATTCCTTAGTGGGTACTAGAATCCACTTAGACTGCACACAAGCCCAACTTTGGTTGGCCAAGCCATGTACATCTAAGGGTAGGTTCATAACCAATTGTTTCTCTAAATAATTTTTAGTAATTTTAATTTTGCCCCAGAAACCTAATCAATAGGCTTTGGCCTCCACTGTAAGGATCCGATTAGGTCCAACCATTAACATGATCATACTTGGTGTATCTAACCAACGAATGATTAAGCCCAACTTTGGTTGGCTCACCTAACCACAATTAGAGAGATACTTTCAAGTCATCATATGATGAGTGATAATTCCATTAGTCAACAAGCACTAGGCCTTTGGGTCTGCAATGATTATTGAGTTAATGGACTCATTATCAAACACCTTAATGAGAGGCTATGACTCAGTTATCTCCATAACTTTATCATTTTAAGGATCTAATAATTTTAGAGGATTTAAATAATATATAGGATGAGGTCAGATGAACCAGCTTATCATGGTCCTCCCACTGGCTTCACCAAGTCAGCTTAAGGGAGACCACTAAAAGGGCTGGTTTAGGAGCACCTAAATCAGTCATATTGATTTACCTAGCTAACATAGGTCAGCTCGAATAGTCAAGTGATCCGATCAAAATATAATTTCATCAAGAGGCCAGGTAAGTTCGATCAGTGGGAGGGTCTGTCAAAGCTTGCCTTAGACACCATCAGAAATGGCCAGGTAAGCAGGCTCCCAATTAAAAACCACCGGTCTGGTTTACCTTAGACACCAACTGGTTTAATTAGTTTCGATTAGATCAACCTAACAGTTCGTGCTAGACCGCTTAGCCAAGAATCAAGTCCATTTGGTTCTCGTTAAAGATATGGACTTGACTAACTACAACTATTGTAATTGATCTAGAGAATCCTTGACCTAATCTAAGACAACAATTGATTAGATTTAGTCATTTCTCTAATTAAGTCCATCTTTAATCTAACCATAGGTCTAACCCAATTAATGGACCTAATTCCCACTAACCCATTAACCCAATGTGTTATGATTTGTGTCTTAGGTTCTTCAATTCACAATCCTAGAACCTAATCAAATAACTTCTTAATTCTTAATTAAGTTTTGGACTGAGGGTTGGGTTCGGCTTTTCAAAAAATAATTTTCATATTTGTAAAATAATTTTACAATATGATTCTACCAACCATATTGCATGTTTGATTCAAAATCAAGATACAAGTGAAATAAACATGAAACTACTTTAGATCTAATCTAAACAGGTTTATGTAATTGAAATAATTTCAACTTTAAATAATTTCTTTGCACAAAAATTATTAATAAAGAGATTTTATTTTAGATATAAATATTTTTTAAATCTAATAAATTATAAATTTAATCTAGATCATATCTAACAAATTTATGATTAAAGATAGATCTACACAAACTAGGACAACCTTTGCACTGTAAGGGGTAAACCTTACAGCAGGACAACCTTGCAGTTTGTGATTGATCTAAAATTTTAATTTCAGATTTAATAATCAGATTATAAATTAGATCTAATCTAAGAAATAATCTAAGTATATACAAATAATCATGTAATAAAAAACTTAGGCTCTGATACCAATTGTAGGAACCAGATCTAGGATTTCAGGGTTAGATCTTGAAACTTTTTCAAGATCATACAGCGGAAGACTAAACTAAATCAGAGTTTATTTTCTAAAATTAGAGAATATCTAGATCTAAGATCCTATTACATGATTATTACATAGTATTAAATTAAAAATTAAAATATATAAATATAGCATGAACTACATGTTGATCATATCAATATGTTTCTATACTACATCTAATGTATGTATTAAACAATAGATCAGATCTATTACCTTGCAAGTTAGACGTTCTAACCTTGCTGATCTGGATTTGAGGATGATGTTGCAAGCCGTACATGCATCCGGCCTCTAGGAGTCATCCACACGAGCCCACGAATCTCGATCAGAAGTCCTGCTTCAGGAAATCAGCACAGTATGCTAGTACTGTGCTGATCCTTCTTTGATGGTTGATCAGGTGCCTCCTTCTTCTTGATTTGGACTCTTCCAAAGATGGAAAGTAGAAGGAGGAGTTTTAGATCTGAGACGCTCTCAGGAAACTCAAGATGGAGGGAGGAAAGATATGAAAACAAACAACCCTAGAAGAAGACCCTCTTCTTCTTCTCATTTTTCTCTCTAGACACCCTAACTTGTGTCTTTTATATCTCCATGATCCAAAGGTATTTCTCTTGATTTCTAGATGGCTCAATGGTCTCTCAAATATCTATCTTCTCCAAAAATTTCATGAAGAAACTCATCTTATATAGAGAGATATGATAGAGTCCTTGTCTAGGTCAAATACCTAGTCAAGGCTTATCCAAACATGGCAAGTTAAGGGGCGCCCAACTCTTGAGCACCTCCTCCATATTTTCATGCATGGATCACCAAAAAAGGGTGCATAATATGTACCATAAAATCTATAAAAATTTCAAAAAAAATTTGGATAAATTCGGTGCAAAATTGAAAGAGTTTTGGATTTCTAAAACTCTATCTCATAGAATTCGAAATCCAAACTTATTCCTTTTTGATTTGATCCAAACCATCTTCCATGTAAGAAAGAAGAGAGGAGACCTTTTGTGAACGTGGGAGAGACCTGGGAGAGGGCTTTTGTCACACAAAATAAGAGGAGATTGGCATTGAATGAGAGAGAGGGCGTGGGGAAGGTTTATGTGGTGCAAGGTGGAATCCTAGTCTTACTAGGATTATATCTTATGACTTGTTTTAATTTGGTTTCTCAAATCAAATCAAATCAAAATTAGATCAACCTAATTAAAATAGGTCTTAACCCAATTAAGAACTTAATTTAATCAGATTAAATTAGATTTAAATCTGATTTAATTTTCTAATCAAATTAGAAATTAGATTGACCCAAGTCTTAGTTGAACTAGGACTAGTTTTTCCTTGCACTTGGCTTATCCAATAAACCAATTGGACTTGATCCAATCAAGCCCAAACTAAATTTAATTAAATTATATTTAATTAGACTTAATCTCAGCCCATTGACTTAATCAAATTAAGTCAATTAGCAATCAAATTGCTAATCGATCCTCCTGCAACACTTGCACTGGGTTAAATGTCAATCGTATTGATCATTTAACCCTAGAACGATTCTTAATTATTGATCAACCATCCGATCGGATCATAAACTCTAATGTGTGTGACCTCATAGGTCCGAACCTAAGCCGGTAGCACAGAAATAAATTTTTATACCAATCGAAGTGACCATCTAGCAATGGTACCCGACGACCGGATAGGTCGAATGTATAGAACAACATCCTTAGAACCCATGCAAATATAGTTTTTATATAATTCATCCCCTTGACCAAAATGATCATAGGATATCCCAGAGTTCAACTGTTAACTCTGATCAGGTTGTCCACGTTGTATTTCAAAATATCAAATCCATCTAATGGATTACCCTGGCCAAGGTTTTGCTAAATTGAAATACAGCGACTCATTCTTCTCCAACTCTTGGAGTGGTCAATCCCATCTCGATCACACTCTGACTTTGCAAGTACTTGACTGTGCCCAGAAGCCTTCCATCCCTGAATTAAAAATTTAGTTAGTCTAGTACCAAAGCACAGTGAGTTGCTTGCAAGTCACTGAGGCGATCTTAGGTCTAAGGGACACTTATACCTATATCCCATCAGAGACATTCTCGATAGCAGAATACACTGGAGTTGGTCACGTTCAATGATGATGTACCCTTACATCTCACCTGTATGCCATACCAGTATCTCCACACTCCTTGGTTAAGAGGACAACCAACCCATATGGCCTACAGCGATCTATGCTCGATAGAAGCTGTCATCCTTATTAACAGCCTATCATTTGGTCGTGAACAGTTTTAAGGACTAATCGATAAATCCTCTCTTTATCAAACATAAATAGTCCTAAGGACTTCATCATAACAACAGAGTTCATTAAAAGATGAAAGCTTATGATGAAGATGCCAAATATATTTTATTTATTAACAAATTAATTACAATACTTGGTTGCTCAACCGTCAACAGCTTGACGATTGACTTTTTGGGACACATTTCCCAACACAATCATCCTTATCCATTCATATGGCACATTAAAGTGGGACGTGGAGAGGGCTTGGTGTGAGAAAATAATTTATGAGAAGTTTCTTCTCATGAATTCAAATGGGTGCAATGGAAGTGAGGTGGCGCATGGAGATTGGGTCAAGGTGGTTTAATTATTTAAACCAACCTAATTGAACCAAATAAATTAGATCCAATTAGACTAATTTAAATCTAACTAAATTAAGCTTAATTAGGCTCAATAAAATTCTAATCAAATTAAGAATTGACTAACCCAACCCCTGATCAAATCAGAGACCAAACCATCTTGACGATTAGGTCAACTCTTAACCTAATCGGGTCAAACCCAACTGAATCCAATTCAATTGGACTTGATCTAAAAATAATTACTCAATCAAATTGAGTTAATTAGTGATCAAATCACTAATTAAACCTCTCATAAATACTGAGTCCAAATTCGATGGGCAATCAGGCATCAGAATTCATCGATATGTAATCCTGATCGAAAAGTCTCAACCAGTGGGACTCTTGACCCCAGTACCCATAATGTGTGGAACTCATGATCAGAGAATCTTGATTCTCGATCACTAAGTCTCAAACATGTAGGATTCTACACCAGCCATCAGATCAGATAGAAACCTCTAATGTGTGTGACCCCGCAGGTTCGAACCTAAGCCGGTAGCACAGGAACCAATTCCTGTACTAATCGAAGTGACCATCTAGCAATGGTACCCGACATCCGGATAGGTCGAATAGTCATAATCGCAACACTCAGAACCTACTTGAATATGGTTACTGTATAATTCATTTTTTTGACCCCTGTGTTTAGGATGACTCAGAGTTAAACTGTCAACCCTGATTAGATCATCCGAATCGTGCTCAACTCAAACAGTCCTGAGACTCCTCACAAGGACTACCATGGCCAAGGTTTTGCTAAATTGAAATATGACTGTACATAGCTCCTAAACTGGAGTAGTCAATCCCATCTTGACACACGCATCGACAAGTCAAGTACTTGACTACACCCAGTAGCCTTCCGTCACTGAATTAGAAATTCAGGTAGTCTAGTGTCTAAGTGCAGTGAGTTGCTTGCAAGTCACCGTGACGGTCTCAGGTCGGAGAGATATTTATACCCATATTCCATCGAAGCAAATCTTGACAGCAAAAATAGCTTCAGAGTCGGTCACGTTCAATACAGATGTACCCTTACATCTCACCTGTATGCTATACCAGTGTTTTCACACTCATTGGTTAAGAGAACAACCAACCTATATGGCACACAACGATCTATGCTTGATAAACATTGTCGTCCTTGGTAACAACGTATCATTTGGTTACGAACAGATTTAAGGACTAAACGATAAATCCTCCTTTGTCGAGTCTAAATAGTCCTAAGGACTTCACCACAACATAGGAGTTCATTAGAAGATGATATATTTTGTGATGAAAAATATCAAAATAATTTTTATTAATTCATAATTCATGTATAAATATAAAAATGAGCACAACCGTCAACAAGTTGACGATTGACTTTGGGACACTATTCCCAACACTCCATTCCCAAAGACTAAAAATATATCCTTAGTCCTTCTCAAGTACTTAAGGATATATTTCACAGAAGTCCAATGCTCTTCACCTAGATTCGACTGATATCTGCTTGTGATACTCACAGCATGGGCTATATCAGGTCGTGTACATAGCATGGCATACATGAGGCTCCCTATTGCGGAAGCATAAGGGATCTTGCTCATGCGCTCAATCTCCTCAGGTGTGCTAGGGCACATCTTCTTGGAGAGATGAATGCCATTTCTAAAAGATACTAAACCTCTTTTGGAGTTTTCCATGCTAAATCTTTTTAGCACCTCCTCTATGTACATCTTCTGTGAAAGTCCCAACATCCTATTTGGTCTATCTCTATAGGCCTTAATACCCAGTATAAAGGATGCCTCTCCTAGATCTTTCATAGAGAACTCCTTAGATAACCATATTTTGACTGAGATCAACATGGAAATATTATTTTCAATCAGGAGGATGTCATCTACGTACAGTATGAGAAAGACAACTGCACTCCCACTGATCTTCTTGAACACACATGGTTCCTCCTCATTCTTAATGAAACCAAACATTTTGATCACATCATTGAAATGAGTATTCCAGCTCCGAGATGCTTGCTTAAGTCCATAAATGGATCTTTACAGCTTGCAGACCTTGTGATCATCATCACTGGATGTGAAACCAAGCGACTGTTCCATATAGATATCTTCCTCAAGATATCCATTTATGAACGCCGTTTTCACATCCATCTGCCATATTTCATAATCAAAATAGGCTGCAACAGCAAGCAATATGCGGATGGATTTTAGCATGGCTACAGGCGAGAAGGTATCCTAATAGTCAATGCTTTCGTGCTGACTATAACCTTTCACTATGAGCCTAGCCCTGAATGTCTCCACATTCTCATCTGCACCTATCTTTCTCTTGAAGATCCATTTATACCTAATAGGTACAATACCTTCAGGTGGATCTACCAAGGTCCAGACTTGGTTTGAGTGCATCGAGTTAATTTTTGATCTCATTATCTCTAATCATTTCTCAGAGTCAATATCTGATATCACCTCATTATAGGTCTTGGGGTCATCACCATGAGCCCCATTTCTCGTGAGAAACATTTCCTCTACTTCCTCTTGTATAGTACCTAAGTACCTTTCAGGAGAACGAAAAATCTTAGTCGATCTACGAGGTGGAAGAGGTTGTGTTAGGACTGGTTCTAATTGATTGGGTTCCTCAGATTCTTTAGCTCATTGCTCTTGGGAGATATTCTCCTTGAGCTGAATTATTCTTTCGATGCCACTATCTCGAATAAACTATTTTTCAAAAAAAATAGCATGTCGATTCACAATCACATTGTGATCTTTCGGAATATAGAAATAGTATCCTAATGACTCTTTAGGATATCCTATGAATCGAGCTCTAAAAGATCTGAACTCTAACTTGTCCACCTGCTATCTCTTGACATGAGCCGGACAATCCCAAATTCTGAGATGACTCAGACTTGACTTCTTACCATGCCATATCTCATATGGTGTGGCAGGAACAGTTTTAGAGGAAACCCTATTCAATACATATATTGCTGTCATGAGACAATATCTCCAAAGAAACTCAGGGAGGTCCGTGAAGCTTATCATGGAATGGACCATATCTAATAGGATCCGGTTCCTTCATTTTAAAACCCCATTGAGTTATGGCATTCCAGGTGGAGTCCATTGAGAGACTATGCCATTATCCTTAAGATAGTCTAGGAACTTTCGACTAAGGTATTCACCTCCTCGATCTGATCGAAGAACCTTAATGGGTTTTTCTGTTTGTTTTTCTACCTCATGTCTGAATTCTTTGAACTTTTCAAAGGTTTCAAACTTATGTTTCATTAGAAACACATACCTGTACCTAGATATATCATCGATAAAGATAATGAAGTAGACATAGTTGCCTCTAACCGGCACATCAAATGGGCTGCACACATCCGTATGTACTAGGGCAAGTAGGTCTGTGGCCCTTTCCCCATGTCCTATAAAAGGGAGCTTGGTCATTTTGCCTGGAAGGCACGATTCACAAACTGGATATGACTCGAAAGTCAATGGACTCAATAGCCTGAATTTCTCTAATTTGTTAACCCTGTCTTCTGCTATATGACCAAGCCTTAGGTGCCACAGATACCTATCATTTAGACTATCTCTAGGCCTTTTAATTCCTATGGCATTCATATTTTGCTCGATATTAAATACAGATACATCAATATGTAGCAGATAGAGACCATTAATAAGAAAACCATTTGCAACTTTAATATGTTACAATGGTTCTTATGAAAGCTAATCACATTGCCTTCTTGTGCTAAGAATGAAACAAAAATCAAATTTCTGCTTGCTGCAGGCACATAATAACAATCTCTAAGAACTAAATCTAATCCTAACGATAATCGTAGAGGGTAGGTTTCCATGACTTCAGCAGCAACTCTTACTCCATTTTCGATGCGTAGGATCATATCCCCATCCCTCAGCCTCCTACTCTCCTCAAAACCCTACATAGAAGTGCACAAATGAGCACCAGAACTAGAGTCAAGTACCCAACTGGATGCAGAGAAAACTGTAAGATTAGATTCTATAACAAGCATACCTCCAGAAGGACCATCCTTGTTGTCCTTCAGGGTGGCCAGGTACTGAGGATAGTTTCATTTCCAATGGCCGTCTGAATTGTAGTGAAAATATTTTCTCTTTTCAGCAGCCTTCTTCTTCGATTCTGTCTTCTTCCTTTTCCCATCCACCTTCTGCTTCTTCACAGACTTTTTCTTCTTTCCAAAAGACTTTCTCTTGGAAGAAGTTCGCTCCACAGTAAGGACTGAGCCTTTTGAACCCTTTAAAGAAAGCTCAGCCATAACCAACATGTTCATTAACTCAGCCAAGGTACACTGCATCTTATGCATATAGAAGTTCATGATGAACTGACCATATGCATCAGACAAGGACTGAAGGATCACATCAATCTGAAAATCCTTGTCTAAGATGACACCGAGCTTCTCAAGCTCCTCAAGGTCCTTGATCATTGTCAAACAATGATCTTGGACCGACTGCCCATCATGCATTTTAGCCTTAAAAAGTCTTTGGCAAACTTGATACTTGGCTGCACGACATTGTTCACCAAACAACTCTTGTAGGTGAGCCAACATTTGGTGGGTAGTCATAATGTTCTCATGCTGGCACTGCAAGTCATCAGACATGGCACCAACGTGTAGTACCTGGCTTTGTTATCATTATCCATCTATTTTTTCAGAGATGCTCTCTGTTCAGCAGTCAGACGTGCTGGTATGGCAAGTGGATCCTGATCCAAGACATGAGTCAGTTTTTTGAAACCCAAAATAATTCTGTAGTTCCTCAACCAGTTTTTGAAATTAGGTCCAGTCAATCTGTGGGTGCCTAGTATTTTGGTCTGGGGGTTGGACGCAGATATATTTTTTGTAGAGAGTCAAGAGTTTCTAGTTAGATTTTGTAATCAGACTTAACCAATCTATTTAGAGATTTCATTTTTAAATAAATTAGGCTCCCACTATTTTCTCAGATCCCTACATTTTCTAGGTAGAGATGTAAAAATCTCCGTGATTAGTGATTTCTAATGGGTGGTGCGGTCTCACCGACTGGCTCACCATCTCACCTAACAGTTATTGGTGATGGGTCAACCGATGAGTAGACAACTCTTATCCAATAATTCTCTAATCATGGTGCACCCAAAACTTGGTCTCTAATTCATGAAGCTCACCATGCCCAAAATATTGCTCCAATCTTTTGTTAAGTCAGATCCACCATTTGCACGAACTAGATTCCTGATTGAGTCCCTCACCGTATCTAAAATATTGAGCACAATCCATCCTTTAATCCGTAGCATCTAATGCCTAATGGACATGGTTGTGTCTTCCCGATGCAACTGAGCCACTGTAACCAGCCAAGAATAATCAACTCCGGAAAGGGCCCGCACATCCACAATGGTGGAAGATCTTAGACTTAATATTTTTTTAGGAAGATTTGATTTAGGTCTCATTAAATTTGATTTGACATAGTCATAACAATTATGACTAACCTAGTGGCATGGGTTAGCTCAAATTTTTAGCTACCTCAAATCAGAACTGGGTCGACACATATGGCCAGGTAAGTGAGATCGGTGGGAGGAATATGCCATTAACTTGACAAGAATGCATTCGAGTCGAGTAGCTCCCAATTAAAAACCAGTTGGTCGCATCTGCCCAACTTACCTTAGACACCAAATTATCGAACCAGAACCAATTGGGTTAGTCTACAATCTAGGCTCTAACCACTGAGTCAAATTAGATCTTAACTTGATCGAGTCACATCTAAGTATGATTCGACCTTGACCTAGACTTAACCCTATTAGGCTGGTCAATTATTAGCTTTCATGATCTCACCTAACCAACTTTTGATTCGGTTTGATCAACCGCTAGACCTAATTGAGCTACCCAAGCCCAAACCCAATTTTATAAAAATGACTTAGATCTAAAATTCTTAATTTTAGATCTAATTTAATTTCATAAGCTTAATTCATTAATTAAGTCTTGGGTTCATAAACAAAACATGTAAAATAAATCCTAGGGTTTCAGGATCTAGAGTTTTACAGAAAAGTAAGTTTGATTTTTGATTAAGGATGAATGCGCAGTACCCCTACACGCCATAAGAACACCCCATTGAATGAGAGGAGAGGATCTTAAATCCTACTTTATTCTTATGATCGGACGGCTATGAGGAACACCTTAATCAGAAATATTAATTTAACTACAAAACTAGTTAGATCTAAGTTACATATCACATATATAATTTTAGATCTAAATTATGCATGCTTTGCATACATCTCATGTATTAAAATCTGATCTAATTAGCATGCTTTCAGATCTAATACATCACATGCAACATCTAAAAAATAAGATTTAAATTGAACTATTCAATATAAAATCTATTCTAGACAGTTACTAGAATAATTCTACAACTAGTCTAGGCATGCAGTAGATCAATCTTATGAATTAATTAAATTTTATTTTTTATTTTTTGATCTAAATATAATATTTATAATATCAAAAAATCAAAACATAACTTAGATCTAATTTATATTTTAATCATATTAAAACATAAAACTTCAAGACTATTCATAGTTCAAACTATTCCTAGTCTAGTCATGCATCTCATACATGTTAGATCTGCTTAGATTTAATTTTAAATTTTTTGATTTTAAATCCAATCATATCTGATGTAATATCCAAAATTCATTAATATTAGATAAATAAAAATAAAAATTAGATCTAAATTAGATCTGAAATAGAGCCATCAACCTGGCTCTGATACCAGTTGAAGGAAAAATCATCTTTTTCCTTGTAGGATCTTCCAGATCTAATGAAATCTGGGGTGGAATATTTTAAAAAAAATTATTCTACTTTATTTCAAATTTAAGGTCAATTAGATATGATTCTTAATATATAATATTTAATCTAAAATTAAATCTAAAACTTGAGGATTAGAGAAATACCTCTAGGGTAATTAGATTACCCTATAGATGATTGCAGCAATGCCCGAGGTTCTAAAATAGCCATGCAGTCATCTGGCCTCTATCAATATCCACTCAAGTAGAATCTGGATTTTCTTCTCCTCATGAATCTTTGCTCCAAAAATTAGATCTGGATCTGATCTGGAAGATCTTCAAAAGATCTTCTGAAGCTGGGGCAGCAGCTTCTCGACAAATCCCTGCAGCCTTCTGTTCAGAGAGCCACCACACCTTGGACAAGCACCAGATGGATGTCCAACTTCTTGGGCATGAAGAGGAGAGAGAGAGGAGTAGAGGAGATATGGAGAAGTGGAGGGAAATCTCGTTTCTTCTGGGTATTGAGTAGATTCACACAACTAGGCGCAGACAGGGTTTAAATAGACCCTGCTGCGCCATGCAGTGCCACATCATTCGACCAATCAAATAATTTTAATTAATTTTGAAAAAATTTTGATTGGTGGAGTGATATCATATGATCATATTAGATAAGAATTCCCTCAAATTCCACCATTGTTGATGCCAACACTAGATAAGCACAGTGAGATTGGCGCCCCACAGTCCAAGTCGATCAAGGGATCAGAGTCCTCATCTCATGGGACTCTATCCTTATCCACTTGGGGCACACGCCATATTTGATTATGTCACCCACATTGAGGGCTAATTTATCAGGTGGACACTCCACTAAAACTCTCCAATGATCTCTTGCCAAGTGGCCTTCAATCTAAGGTCCATGGGTCAATGTTTGACCAATGTCCTAAAACGAAAATGGCAGGTGACAGAAATTGGTAGGTGCTATCTTAAATTTATCTCATGAATTAAGATAAAATTTTTTTGAACTGGACTGGCTCTAGTCAGACTGAGAGAAACTTTCTTAAGATTCTCTGAGTGAGTCAAATCATATTTGGCTCAGTCGAGATGAAAAAGATTGCACGAGGAGAAAGTTAGGCTCGATCGTGTGCTAGCACGATTTCCTTGAACCTAATTGGATCTAATCCAAATCAATCGAACTGGGTTAACTCAATTGATGACATCCAGACCCTAACTCTTATTTGTGTGACCCAGTTAGGTTCATTTTCGTATAGTAATGAGACATGTCGTGATCTCATCATCGACATCATCGAAACTCCTTTCGATGGACCAGAACTCTTCTGATTCAGACAATTAGAATGATCAATCATCAAGATTATTCTAATTGCTTCCAAAATCTATCAGTGATACCTAGCAGTATATGGTGGCAACCCATCAAAAATGAAGATGAATCTCTCGATGCAGCTACCTGTGTGATTGAGTTCTTCTATCATGAGTCCCGACTGAATTAGGGTTAAGGTGAACTCGTCAAACCCAACATCAGTCATATGAATCAATCGATCGATCCAAGTCTGATGTGAAACCTTAATGAAAATTTTTTTTTCCATTATTTCACTCTACCATGGCCATGGGCTTAAGGACTCGATCTTTTGATCATCATAGGACTACTCCTCTTATCTACTAAGATTGATAGATCCCATCTTGGTGCAATCTGGTTCCTACAATGAATATGCTACAGCCAACATACACCTCAAAATTTTGAATGGCTAGGAGATCAAGTTATGGTGTAGTCAAACTATAACACACTCAAGATGAACTATCGATGCACCTCAGATCAAAGAACTAGACATACAGCTGCAGCATCAAGCTAGTCATCGACGAGAAGGTAGACTTCCTTAGACTGCTCGAGGTGGTCACGCTCAGTACTCTCATTCTCAATGAATACCTGTACTCTCACTCCAGTATCTCCACACCATAGACTCAAGACTCATCTATCCTAAGAAAGCGATCGTACACCAACCTTCTGGATCGATCACCATCCTCATGATGATCCTATGGTCAGGAGCTATTTATGAGTTAGTTATGTAAATTCATGCCTTAAATTTTTAACTCTTAAAAATATGAATTAACATTCCTACTAACTCAAAGGATGTATCACAGACATAATATATACAATGTGATTGTAGAATAACCCTTTTATTCATTTATAGTCAAAATTACAAATTTGCCCTTATATTTGTACAGAAATGTGTCAGCCAATCTGGCATCTAGGGCACACATCTAACATTTGAGACACAATAGAGATGACTTGTATGAGTGTTTACAGTGTACTCAAAGTCATCTTGAGTATTATTGGTTAAAGAGATGAATTATATGATAACCATGGGTCAGGATTCTTAGAATGTTGCTTTGCATACATTCGACCTATCTGAATATCGGGAACCATTGCTAGACGGTTACTTCGACTGGTATAGAATTGATTCTTATGCTATCGATTTAGATTCAAACCTATAGGGTCGCACACGTAAAAAGTTATAATCTAATCAGATGGTTAATCAACGATTGAGAATCGTTCTAAGGTTAAACGATCAATGTGATTGATGTTTGATCTAATGCAAGTATTGCAGGAGGATCGATTAGTAATTGGATTGCTAATTAGCTCAATCTGATTGAGCAATTGGACTGAGATCAAATCTAATTAAATTTGATTCAATTAGAATTAGTTTGAATTTAATTGGATTAAGTCTAATTAATTTATTGGATAAGCCAGTTGCAAGGGAGAATAAGTCCCTGTTCGACTAGGACTTGTATGCATCTAATTCCTAATAAAGTTAGGATTTAAATCAGAATGAAATATGATTTAATCTAATTTAATTAGACTTCTAGTTGGACTAAGATCACTGTTAATTAAGTTACAATTAATTTGGATTGGGTTCAAAGAACTTGACCTAGTCTACATAAGAATCCTAGTTAGACGAGGATTCCATCACTTCTCTTGTGCCAACTAAGAAAGCCCACGCCCACTAATTAATTTTTAAATATTTTTTATATGATATCCACATCTAAAGAAAGTGATCTCACACCACTTATTCTAGAGATTTCAATCAGATTTGATTTGGTTCAATATGAAAAGTGATTTGGTTTATTATGGAAAGTGGTTTAGGTTTATTTCCTTTTTGAAAGAGTCCCTCTTCACAAGAACTCTTCTCTCCTCTCTTGCGCCAACTTTCTCCAAGCCTATCCTTTCATTTTGTCACCCCTTTTATGCTTGATTTCATGCTCTCCACAAATTAGATAAGGGAAGGGGCATCCAAGAGTTGGATGCTCTATGGACTCCTTGTTAGACTAGGTCTTATGACCTAGTTTACTTTATATAAAGTGAAGGAAAAATCAGCTTTTTCCTTGTAGAATCTTTCAGATCTAATGAGATCTGGGGTAGAATATTTTAAATAAAAATTATCCTATAATATTTTAGATCTAAGATCTATTAGATCTGATTCTTATTATCTGATATTTAATCTAAAATTAAATCCAAAATCATGAGGAATAGAGAAATACCTCTAGGGTAACTAGATTACCCTGTAGATGATTGCAGCAATGCCCGAGGTTCTAAAATAGCCACGCAGTCGTCTGACCTCTACCAATATCCACTCAAGTAGGATCTAAACTGTCTTTTCCTTACAAATCTTTGCTCCAAAAATCAGATATGGACCTGATCTGAAAGATCTTCAAAAGATCTTTTGAAACTGGAGCAGTAGCTTCTCGACAAATCCCTATAGCCTTCTGATCAGGGAGCCACCATGCCTTGGACAAGCACCAGATGGATGTCCAACTTCTTGGACATGAAGAGGAGAGAGAGAGAACCAGAGGGGATATAAAGAAGTGGAGGGATATTAGGTTTTTGCTGGGTATTGAGCAAATTCTCTAAACCCTAGCCGCAGACAGGGTTTAAATAGATCCTGTTGCACCACGCAGTGCCACATCATTTGACCAATCAAAAAATTCCAATTAATTTTGAAAAAAATTTGATTGATGGAGTGATATCATTTTATCATATCAAATAAGAACCCCACCAAACCCTCCTACTATTTGTGCCAACACTGGATAAACACAGTGAGATTGGCGCCCAACAGTTTGAGTCGATCAAGGCATAGAGTCCTCATCTCATGGGACTCTATCCTTATCCACTTGGGGCGCACACCCAATCTGACCTTGGCGCCCACTTTGAGGCCTAATTTAGTAGGTGGACACTCTACAAATACTCTCCAATGACCTCTTGCCAAGTGGCCTTCAGTTCAAGATCCATAAGTCAATGTTTGACCGATGTCCTAAAATGAAAATGGCAGGTGACAGGAATTGGCAGGTGTGGTCTTAAATTCATCGCATAAATTAAGATAAGACTTTTTTGAGCCAGACTAGCTCCAGTCAGACTGAAGAAATCATCTCAAAGTTCTCTGGGTGAGTCAAATCATATTTGGCTCAGTCGAGATGAAAAAGATTGCACGAGGAGAAAGTTAGGCTCAATCGTTTGCTAGCACGATTTTCTTGAACCTAATTGGATCTAATCCAAATCAATCGAACTAGACTAGCTCAATTGATGGCATCCAGACCCTAACTCTTGTTGGTGTGATCCAGTTAGGTTCATTTCTGTATGGTAATGAGATATGTCGTGATCTCATCATCGACATCATCGAAACTCCTTTCGATGGACCAAAACTCTTCTGATTCAGACAATTAGAATGATCAATCATCAAGATTATTTTAATTGCTCTCAAAATCCACCAGTGATATCTAGCAGTATATGGTGGCAATCCATCAGAAATAAAGATAAACCTCTCAGTGCAGCTACTGTGTGATTGAGTTCCTCTATCATGAGTCCTGACTGAATTAGGATTAAGGTGAACTCATCAAACTCAACATCAATCATATAAATCAATCGATCGATCCAAGTCTGATGTGAAACCTTAATGGAAAACTCTTTTCTATTATTTCACTCTGTCATGGCCATGGGCTTAAAGACTCGATCTTTCGATCATCATAGGACTACTCCTCTCATCTATCGAGGTTGATAGATCCCATCTTGGTGCGACTTGGTTCCTACAATGAATATACTATAGACAACATACATCTCAAGGTTCTGAATGGCTAGGAGATTGAGTTATGGTATAGTCAAACTATAACATACTCAAGGTGAACTATCGATGCACCTCAGGTCAAAGAACTAGACACACAGCTACAGCATCGAGCTAGTCATCGACGAGAAGGTAGACTTTTTTATGACTGCTCGAGGTGGTCACGCTCAATACTCTCATTCTCAATGAATACCTATACTCTCAATTCGGTATCTCCACACCGTAGACTCAAGACTCATCTATCCTAAGAAAGTGATCGTACACCAACCTTTCGGATCGATATCCATCCTCATGATGATCCTATGGTCAGGAGCTGTTTAGGAGTTAGTTATGTAAATTCATGCCTTAAATTTTCAACTCTTGAAAATATGAATTAACATTCTTACTAACTCAAAAGATGTATCACAGACATAATGTACACAATGTGATAGTAGAATAACCCTTTTATTCATTTATAATCAAAATTATAAATTTGCCCTTACATTTGTACAGGAATGTGTCAGCCAATCTGGCATCTAGGACACACATCTAACAAACTTTCACTTGACTTAATGCCAATTGGCTACATATCTAAGTCCCATCTTCTCAAAGTGGGCTTCGATCTTCTGCTGGCCTAATGGCTTTGTCAGTGGGTCTGCCACTGAAGGAAAAATCACCTTTTTCCTTGTAGGATCTTCCAGATCTAATGAGATCTGGGGTGGAATATTTTAAAAAAAAAATTATCTTACTTTATTTTAGATCTAAGATCTATTATATTTGATTTTTATTATTTGATATTTAATCTAAAATTAAATCTAAAACTTAAGGATTAGAAAAATACCTCTAGGGTAACTAGATTACCCAGTAGATGATCGCAGCAATGCTTGAGGTTCAAAAATAGCCATGCAGTCGTCTGGCCTCTATCGATATCCACTCAAGTAGGATCTAGATTGTCTTCTCCTCATGAATCTTTACTCCAAAAATCAGATCTAGATCTGATCTTCAATATCTTCAAAATATCTTCTGAAGCTGGAGCAGCAGCTTCTCGATAAATCCCTGCAGCCTTCTGATCAGGGAGCCACCACACCTTGGACAAGCACCAGATGGATGCCCAACCTCTTGGACATGAAGAGGGGAGGGAGTGGAGCAGAGGGGCATAGATAAGTGGAGGGGTTTTATATTTTTGTTGGATATTGAGCAGATTCTCTAAATCCTAGGCACAGACAAGGTTTAAATAGACCCTGCTGCGCCATGCAGTGCCACATCATTCGATCAATCAAAAAATTTCAATTAATTCTAAAAAAAATTTGATTGGTGGAGTGATGTTATCTGATCATATCAGAAAAAAATGCCACCAAACCCTCCTACTGTTGGTGCCAACACTAGATAAACACAGTGAGATTGGCGCCCAATAGTTTGAGTCGATCAAGGCATAGAGTCCTCATCTCATGGGACTCTATCCTTATCCACTTGGGGCACACGCCCAATCTGATCTTGGCACCCACTTTGAGGCCTAATTTAGCAGGTAGACACTCCACAAAAACTCTCCAATGATCTCTTGCCAAGTGACCTTCAGTTCAAGATCCATAAGTCAACGTTTGATCGATGTCCTAAAATGAAAATGGCAGGTGATAGAAATTGGTAGGTGTTGTCTTAAATTCCTCTCATGAATTAAGACAAGACTTTTCTGAGCTGGACTGGCTCTAGTCAAACTGAGAGAAATCTTCTCAAAGTTCTCTGGGTGAGTCAAATCACATTTGGCTCAGTCGAGATGAAAAAGATTGCACGAGGAGAAAGTTAGGTTCAATCGTGTGCTAGCATGATTTTCTTGAACCTAATTGGATCTAATCCAAATCAATCGAACTGGGCTAGCTCAATTGATGACATCCAAACCCTAACTCTTATTTGTGTGACCTAGTTAGGTTCATTTTCGTATGGTAATGAGATATGTCATGATCTCATCATCGACATCATCGAAACTCCTTTCGATGGACTAGAACTCTTCTGATTCAGACAATTAGAACGATCGATCATCAAGATCATTCTAATTGCTCCCAAAATTCATCAGTGACACCTAGTAGCATATGGTGGCAACCCATCAGAAATGAAGATGAATCTCTTCATGCAGCTACTTGTGTGATTGAGTTCTTCTATCATGAGTCCCGACTAAATTAGGGTTAAGGTGAACTCGTCAAACCCAACATCAGTCATATGAATTAATCGATCAATCCAAGTCCGATGTGAAACCTCAATGGAAAACTCTTTTCTATTATTTCACTCTGCCATGGCTATGGGCTTAAGGACTCGATCTTTCGATCATCATAGGACTACTCTTCTCATCTACCGAGGTTGATAGATCCCATCTTGGTGTGACTTGGTTCCTACAATGAATATGCTACAGCCAACATACATCTCAGGGTTTTGAATGGCTAGAAGATCAAGTTATGGTATAGTCAAACTATAACACACTCAAGGTGAACTGTCGACGCACCTCAGGTCAAAGAACTAGACACACAGCTGCAGCATCGAGCTAGTCACTGACGAGAAGGTAGACTTCCTTATGACTGCTCGAGGTGGTCACACTTAGTACTCTTATTCTAAACGAATACCTGTACTCTCACTTCAATATCTTTACACCATAGACTCAAGACTCATCTATCCTAAGAAAGCGATCATACACCAACTTTCTGGATCGATCACCATCCTCGTGATGATCCTATGGTCAGGAGTTGTTTATGAGTTAGTTATGTAAATTCATGCCTTAAATTTTCAACTCTTGAAAATATGAATTAACATTCCTACTAACTCAAAGAATGTATCACAGACATAATGTACACAATGTGATAGTAGAATAACCCTTTTATTCATTTATAGTCAAAATTATAAATTTATCCTTATATTTGTACAGGAATGTGTCAGTCAATCTGGCATCTAGGGCACACATCTAACAAACTCCCACTTGATCTAATACCAATTGGCTACATATCTAAGTCCCATCTTCTCAAGATGGGCTTCGATCTTCTGCTGGTCTAATGGCTTTGTCAGTGGGTCTGCCACATTATCTGTAGAGTCAACTCTTTTAACCTCGACATAATCTTTTTTGAAGTAATCATGGATCAGATGGAATCGTCGCTCGATATGCTTGGACTTCTGGTGAGACCTTGGCTCCTTAGATAGGGCTATGGCGCCATTATTATCGCAGTAAAGAGGGATGGCATCCGATGACATCACTCCAAGCTCTGCGACAAACTTTTTGTATTAGAATACCTCCTTCGCAGCTTTTGATGCAGTAATATACTCTGCCTCCATGATGGAATCAGCAATCACCGTCTGCTTGAAACTCTTCCAGCTAACAGCACCATCATTGCAAATGAACAGACTCCCAGATGTCGACTTTCGATCATCTATATCAGACATAAAGTCTGAGTTTGTAAATCTCTGAACCTGGAGTTCTCCATTCCCAAAGACTAGAAACATATCCTTAGTCCTTCTCAAGTACTTAAGGATACATTTTACAGAAGTCCAGTGCTCTTCGTCTGGATTCGACTGATATTTGCTTGTGACACTCACAGCATGGGCTATATTAGATCGTGTATATAGCATGGCATACATAAGGCTCCCTATTACGGAAGCATAAGGAATCTTGCTCATGCGTTCAATCTCCTCAGGTGTGCTAGGGCACATCTTCTTGAAGAGATGAATGCCATGTCTAAAAGGTACTAAACCTCTTTTGGAGTTTTCCATGCTAAACATTTTTAGCACCTCCTCTATGTACATCTTTTGTGAAAGTCCCAGCATCCTATTTGGTCTATCTCTATAGACCTTAATACCCAATATAAAGGATACCTCTCCTAGATCTTTCATAGAGAACTCTTTGGACAACCATATTTTGACTGAGGTCAACATGAAAATATCATTTCCAATTAGGAGGATGTCATCTACATACAGTACGAGGAAGACAACTATGCTCCCACTGACCTTCTTGAACACACATGGTTCCTCCTCATTCTTGATGAAACCAAACATTTTGATCACATCATTGAAACGAGTATTCCAGCTCCGAGATGCTTGCTTAAGTCCATAAATGGACCTTTGCAGCTTGCAAAACTTGTGATCATCACACTGGATGTGAAACCAAGCGGCTGTTCCATATAGATATCTTTCTCAAGATATCCATTTAAGAATGCTATTTTCACATCCATCTGCCATATTTCATAATCAAAATAGACTGCAACAACAAGCAATGTGCGGATGGAGTGCAGGTCCAGACTTGGTTTGAGTGCATTGAGTCAATTTCTGATCTCATCGCCTCTAACCATTTCTCGGAGTCGATATCTGATATCGCCTCATCATAGGTCTTGGGGTCATCACCATGAGCTCCATTTCCCATGAAGAATATTTTCTTTACTTCCTTTTGTATAGTACCTAAGTACCTTTCAGGAGGATGAAAAATCCTAGTCGATCTACGAGGTGGAAGAGGTTGTGTTAGGACTGGTTCTAATTGATTGGGTTCCTCAGGTTCTTTAGCTCGTTGCTCTTGGGAGATGTTGGGTATAAAATAAACCCAGTCGAAGTTCGTAAGAGGCCAACCCTCCCAGGACTCTTCCGGCTTTCGACCTTGTGTGGCATCTTTCTGAACTTCTCCGACCGTCTGAGTTTCTACAATACCATCCAGACTCCTCCAATAGTCGACCTTCTACAATGTCCTCCAGATTCCTCCAATGGACGAACTCCTACCTTATCCTCCGACTTCTCCAATAATGAGCTCCTTCAGTCATCTATCGGACTACTCCAAATGCTCTCTGGGCTTCACTATCAGCCGATTTTCTACAGTGATTGACTACTCTCCGAATCTCTTTCAGACTTCTTCCTGTCACGATCGACTTTACTCCGAGCTTCTTCTAGACTTTGTCAATGTTCGGGCTTCTCCAGTAGCAGGACTTCTATAGTAACCAGACTCCATCCAAGTTTTTATAGTGGTCGACCGCCTTTCAAATTTCATCCGAGCTTCTACAGTAAGCGAATTCCATCCAACTTCTATTGTAATCGAACTTCAGCCGAGCTTCTACAATAAGCGATTTCCATCCGAGCTTCCATGACAATCGGTCTCCATCCGAGCTTCTACAGTAAGCGGCCTCCTTCCAAACTTTTGTAAGAATCGGACTCCGTCCGAACTTCTACAGTGGATGGATTCCAAACGAACTTCTACAACAGACGGACTCCAGTAGTCAGATTTCTACAATGATCGACTGTCTCCAGGTCTTCCATACCTCTCCAGCCATCAACCTTCAACAGCGCCAATCGGACTTCAACAGTGCCAACCAGACCCCTCCAACGGACAAATTTCCTTCGGACCCCTCCAGTGGTTGACCTTCCACAGTGTCCTCCAGACTCCTCTAGCGGACGAACTTCCACAATGCCTTTCAGACTCATCTATCGGTCAACCTTCTATAGCGCATTTCAAATTCCGCTATCGGTCGACCTTCTACCAGATTCCTCATGCAACCGGACTTCTCCAGCAGACAGTCTTCAGACAAGCTTCTACATTAGACAAATTCCAAACGGACTTCTCTAGCAATCGGACTCCAACCAGATTTTTCCAACAAAAAATTTTCATCCGAACTTCTACAGCAGATGACTTCCATCTGCAGCATCAACGCCTAAGGCACCCAACAATAGTTAACCCGTCAGCAACCTCGAAAACATCCGAGCTTCTCTTAGATTGCTGAGATAGAGAGCTATTCCACTCCACCAGATGTCCCAACTGAGCTTCAGTCATCCGACCCAAACTCTCCGATAAGTCGCGACAATGGACACCACTCTACTTTTTGTAACAAACTCTATGTGGCTCCGAACGGCCCACTACCAGACAGTTACAGACGTCACTGTCAATCGGTTACGCTCTCCCATCTATAAAAGAGACCCCTGTTAGGATTTGATGCCTCAAGATTTATTCCACATTGAGCCCACAGTGAGGTTCGCGATGAAAAATAGAGTACAACGAGACCAAGATCACCTAAAACGAAGCTCGGATAGAGGAGATACGAGCTTTTGAAGTTGGCACGAGATTCGAGGTGATGGAGGACCACCGACGATCGATGGTGGGTGGCAGCGATGCAGTCGTAGGTGGTGGCGTGCGGGATGCGTGACCCAGGCCCACGCGGGATGCGCGACCCACGCGGGCGGGCGGCCCAGGCGGGCGCACGGCCCAGTCGGGCGCGCGGCCCAGGTGCGCGCAGGCCCGCGTGTGGGAGCGGGCCGGCCCAGGCCCAGTGGCCTGCTGGCCCTTTGCCCCGGTCCACCGTGGATCAGGCGGTCCACGGCTGGGCCTGTGGACCGCGTGGGCGTTTCCCATGCATTTCGCGCGGTCCACCGCACTATTCCATGGATCGATCGCGATCGGAGGGCATGGGTTGATCTATTTTTTGATCCGACGGTTCAGAACCTGATTTGGGTTGATTAAGGACTCTTAAACCTAATCTAATTAGGTTTTAACCCTTTAAAAGGGCCTGTGCGTAAAACAGAGAGTAAGGGGTTTCAGGTTTTCTCGCCGTACAGAGCCGTACGAACCCGAGAAGAGAGAGAGAGGCGAAAGCACTGAGAGAGAAAGAGCAGGAGGCTTCTGGATAGCAGTCGCCAGGTACTTCAAGGGTTCAGGGGGGTCTTCCAAGAGAGAGGGAGCTTTTGTGAGGGAAACTTCTAGAGAGAGAGAATTGGGTGTACAAGGGTTGAGGGTGAGGTCTCCTCTTGTAAAATTTCTTTTTCATAATGAAGTTTGCATGCTCTGTGGAGGCAAGCCCTTTTGTGGCTGATCCACATATTTTGATTGTTTTTCCTTTTGTTTTGTTTCTTCTTTCTTCCTGCTACATCGCGTGGTACTAAAAAGGTCTTAGGAGGTGGTGTCCTGGCCAGACATCCACCCAACAAGTGGTATCAGAGCAAGGCGGTACAAGGATACAGATTGCAGTGGTGGTGAGCAAGACTGAAGATGGAGAAGACAAAAACAATCAAGATGGAGATCAACAAGTTCGATGGTAAGAGCAATTTCTCTTTGTGGCAGGCAAGGGTGAAGGACGTGCTCATCCAACAGGGATTGATCGATGCTCTCTTATGCGATGAGAAGCCGACCACCATGGAGGTGCGAGATTGGAAATGGCTACAGATGCAGGCGGTAAGTACCATCCACATGTACCTGGCGGATGAGGTGGTGATCCATGTGCTGAGCGAGACTTCTCCGACGGTGCTGTGGTCGAAGCTCGAGGAGTTGTACATGACGAAGTCTCTCACCAACACACCTTTCCTCTGGAGGCAGTTTTACCAACTGCGGATGACTGAGGGACAGAGCGTGTAGGAGCATTTGAGCCACTTCCAGAAGATCCTTACCGACCTCCATAGCGTTGGCGAGAACGTTGAGGAGAAGACCAGGGCGCTGGTTTTGCTGGCCTTCCCTCTTCGTACGAGTCCTTGGTGACTGCTCTTCTAGTAGGGAAGAGCACTATCAAGATGGACAAGGTCACCGTGGTGATACTCCAAAATGAGGTTCTCAGGAGAGAGAACCCAGCTTCGAGCTCAGGTGGTGATAGCTCAGCTTTGGTGGCTTCTGGAGGAGCAAGAGGCGGTAGACAGAGCGACAGGAGATCGCAACGAGGGCGGTCTAAGTTCAGGAGGGACTTGAGCAAAATCAGGTGTTATCGGTGTGAGGAGTTGGGGCATCTAGCCAGAGATTGCCCTCAACTCAAAAATTGGACGGTGGCTGTTGTAGCGACGACCGACAGTGATTCAGATGGAGATGTCCTGGAGATATCTGACGAGGTATCTACTTCTTCCCAGCAGTGGATATTAGATTCTGCATGCCCCTATCATGTGTGTTGCAGAGAGAAGCAGTTTGACTCTCTGGAGAACAGTGAGGGCACTGTATATCTGTCGGATGGATCGAGCTGTGCGATCAGAGGCATTGGGACGGTCAATTGGAGGACACATGACGGTGTAGTGAGGAGATTGGAGGATGTCCGATACATTCCCAATTTCAGACAAAATCATATCTCACCTAGCAGACTGGATTCGAGAGGCTACAGGATGGTAGCTGGTGGAGGAATCCTGAGGGTGTTACGCAGTGATAGGATTATGCTGGAGGGGAAGAAGGGGAGCAGAGGACATTATTACCTGACGGGGAGCCCAGTGCGAGGTGGAGCTTCAGGAGCCAGGTGGAGCCCAGAGCGAGGTGGAGCTCCAGGAGGCGGATCGGGCATGAGACAGGAGACTCGGGAGGACGAGAGGCGACATCGCAAGGTGAGATTCCTATTGCCGCAGGACGATGCCCCGAGCAGGTCTCAGGTCAGGAGGAGCACAGCATACGATGGAGATGGGATCGAGCAGCCTGGCTTGACTCACATGTTTTCCCATCCATGATCAGCAGGCAATTGCCCCAGGGTATGGGGGCGAGGAGATCCAGAAGCTCTCAAAGTTTGGAGGAGGTCGAATATCGAGTCGAGATGGAGATTGTTAGAATTTGACACCTTAAGATTCAGCCCATATTGAGTCCACAGTGAGGTTCGCGGTAAAAAATAGAGTCCAACGAGATCAAGATCACCTGAAACGGAGCTCGGATGGAGGAGATACGAGCTTTTGAAGTGACACAAGATTCGAGGTGGTGGAGGACCACCGACGACCGGCAGCGGGCGGCAGCGGCGTGCGGGACGCGCGACCCAGGCCCGCACGAGATGCGTGACCCACGCGGGCGGGTGGCCCAGGTGGGCATGCGGCCCAGGCAGGCGCACGGCCCAGCCGGGGGCACGGCCCAGGCGCGCGTAGGCCTGCGCGTGGGAGTGGGCCAGCCTAGGCCCAGTAGCCTGCTGGCCCTTTGCCCCGATCCACCGTGGATCGGGCGGTCCACTGCTGGGCCTGTGGATCGCACGGGTGTTTCTCACACGTTTCGCATGGTCCACGGCACTATTCCGTGGACCAGTCATGATCGGAGGGTGTGGGTTGATCTGTTTTTTGATCCGACGGTTCAGAACCTGATTTGGGTTGATTAAGGACTCTTAAACCTAATCTAGTTAGGTTTTAACCCTTTAAAAGGGCCTGTGCACGAAACAGAGAGTAAGAGGTTTCTGGTTTTCTCACCGTACAGAGCCGTACGAACCCGAGAAGAGAGAGAGAGGCGAAAGCACTGAGAGAGAAGGAGCAGGAGGCTTCTGGATAGCGGTCGCCAGGTACTTCAGGGGTTCAGGGGGGTCTTTCAAGAGAGAGAGAGTTTTTGTGAGGGGAACTTCTAGAGAGAGAAAATTTGGTGTACAAGGGTTGAGGGTGAGGTCTCGTCTTGTAAAATTTCTTTTTCATAGTGAAGTTTGCATGCCTCATGGAGGTGAGCCCTTTTGTGGCTGGTCCACGTATTTTGATTGTTTTTCCTTTTATTTTGTTTCTCCTTTCTTCCTGCTGCATCGTGTGGTACTGAAAAGGTCTTGGGAGGTGGTGTCCTGGCCAGACATCCACCCAACAACCCCCAAATACGTTCTCCTGAAAGCTCTAAGCACTATCTCTAAACTCTGCTAAAATCCCATTCGAGTGCTCCATTTCTATTGAGGTAGAGTACTGACTTGAGCATCGGAGGGTCTTGCTGGTGTACCCCCAACTCCGATTTAGATTTTTCTTACAGGTCTCGACGGCGGTCGTGATCCCCTCGACTCCAGCTTCTCCAGCATCCGCAAAATTTTGCACCAATAGAATTGGCGCTAGAGGAAGGGCCTGTGTCTTCGTAGGACTCTTATTCTTAAAGGAGTACTCAACGGGACTGTCTCCGGTTATCTTCTTCGACATCTTCTTCTTCTTCTCCAGCCAGATCCCAACCTGATGCCTCCCCGAAAGGCATCCACCAGGCGATCTACGTTCTTCATGGCCAGATCTCAATAAGATCCGCCAGCTCCGGCCTTATCTTCAATTTCCTAGGCTCCTCTTCCTCCGACAATGGCAGTCGGCATGGAGCAGTTCGACCTGCTGGTTCAGCAGGTCAGGGGCCTCACCGAAGCGGTGCAGACCATGCAGCAGCAGCAGCCGCAGGCATCTGTGCGGCTGGAAAGAGCATCGCTGGAGTTTCAGAATTCGACGATCGAGCGGCCCACTTGGGCCAGTCACCCTGTATCTCCCGAAAAGGAGAAGCAGAGGGTGGAGAGCCCTCTGTCTGATCATGATTCCACCCTCGAATGATCCCTACCTCCGTTCTGCCAAAAGACCCTCAAGATTCATGATCGAGAGGATCTCCTAGATCAAAGGTTCCAAGAGATGAACCGACAGATCGAAGAGCTCCGCCATGCTCCCCCTGCTTACGGTGAGGATATCTATACTGACCCTCTTTTTTCTCAAAAGATTATGCAGGAATCGATCCCGTCGAACTTCAAGCTCCTCCAATTTGAGAGCTACGATGGGACCTCAGATCTAGTTGACCACCTGGAGGCCTTCCGGACAATGATGCTGCTCCATGGCATGCCAGACACCATCCTGTACCGAGCTTTTCCATCTATCTTGAAGGGAGTAGCAAGAAATTGGTACTCGACATTGAAGCTGGGTACTATCTTCTCTTTTGATCAAATGAGCCACCAGTTTATGGCTCATTTTGTCAACAGCCGATGTCCTCAGAGAGGTTCGGAGTCCCTCATCAACATCAAGCAAATGGAGGGAGAATCCATCCGAACTTATGTCAACCATTTTAACGCCACCGCATTGGAGGTCTAGAACTTGGACCAATCAGTTGCAATGGCCGCCCTGAAGAACGGTCTTCAAAAGAATGACCTTCTATTTTCTCTGGAAAAGAAGTATCCCAGGAACTTCGCTGATTTGTTGGCTCGGGCCGAAGGATATGCTCGAGCAGAGAAAGCCTTCAAGCTGAAGGATGAGGAGGCCGCGAAGGAGCGGCAGGTGGGTGACTCCAGCAAGCCCGCAGCTGAAAAAGGGCCGAGTGAAGCTCGACCATGTTCTTGAACTCCCCCCGAACACAAACATGTTCGAACTCCCCCCAAGGTCGTAGATAGAGAAGCTCGGACCGCAGAGTTCGGTGGAGCTCTCCCCCAGGAAGATTCCATAGCTACGTCCCTCTCAATGCTCCAAAAACTCAAGTGCTGATGGAGATCATGGAGCAGCTGCCAAGGTCGGAAAGGATGGGCACACACCCCAAGAAGTGCAACCCTAACAAGTTCTACCTCTATCATCGTGACCATGACCACGACATGGAGGAGGATATTCGGCTCTGAGATGAGATCGAGGAGCTCATCAAATGAGGTCGGCTCAACAGATTCATCCGACGTCTGCCTGAAGGTAGGGAAGATCGGTCGGGAACCTACCACAACCAGAGCTGCCAAGGAAGGAAGAACAGCCTGAAGATCGACCTCCAATCAAAATCATCAACACCCTCTCTGGAGGACCCCGATGGGGAGCAGCTGGTGGATCGACCGGACCACCCAAGCGGCAGAGGACTGAAGAATCTATAACCTTTACTGAAGAAGATGCCCAGGAGATTCAATTCTCCCATAATGATGCAGTCGTAGTTTCTTTAAATATTGCTGACTATGATGTACGCCGCATTCTTGTTGATAATGAAAGCTTGGCCGATATTTTGTTTTACGATGCATTCTCAAAAATATCCATTTCGGATGATCGATTAGGGTCGATAAGCTCCCCATTAGTAGGATTCACTGATGATGCTGTGCCAGCGGAAGGAGTAATAACTTTGACCATAGTTGCATGTCGGTATCCGAAACAATCTAGAGCGCAAGTGGATTTTCTGGTAGTAAGGACGTCGTCTGCCTACAACGCAATATTCGGCCGATCTAGCCTCAACGCCCTCCGAGCTGTGGTATCGACCTACCATTTGAAATTAAAATTTCCTACAAGCCAAGGGGTCGGAGAGGTCAGAGGAGATCAAGTCTTGGCAAGACACTGCTACAACATAGCCTTACAAAGAAATGGTCAGTCTGACCCCTGTCCGGTTGATGGATTAAACACCCGCGACAACCTTGCTGAAGAACGGGGTGAGCCAATTGAAGATCTTGTCTCAATTCTTTTGAACGATGGGGATAAAGAGCACATGGTGAAGATCGGCTCCCACCTGGGAGAAGAGGTGCGGATACAGCTCATCAATTTTTTACAAAAGAATGTGGATGTTTTTGCTTGGGTTCCGACGGACATGCCGGGGTTTGATGCAGAAGTCATGGAACACCATCTAGCTGTTGATCCCAAACATCGACTGATGAAGGAATAAATTTGAGGTCATGCATCGGAAAGGTAGAAGACAATAGCTGAAGAAGTTGATAAACTCCTGAAAGCCAGATTCATCAGAGAAGTCAACTATCCGAACTGGGTCTCCAATGTGGTTCTCGTCAAGAAGGCGAACGGCAAGTGGAGGATGTGTATAGACTTCAAAAAGCTGAACAAAGTCTGCCCGAAGGACAGTTACCCTCTGTCCAGAATTGACCAATTAGTGGATGCAACCTCGGGCCACGAGCTTCTCACATTCTTGGATACATTCTCCGGCTACAATCAAATCAGGATGGCACCAGAGGATGAAGAAAAGACTCCTTTTATCACTGACAGTGGTCTTTACTGTTGCAGGGTCATGCCTTTTGGCCTCAAAAATGCAGGGGTGACCTATCAACGGCTGGTGAATAAGATCTTCAAAGAGCAGATCGGCCGTAACATGGAGGTCTACGTGGACGACATACTTGTAAAAAGTAAATGCTCAATGAACCACATCGCCGACCTTGAGGAGACCTTCAGCGCCCTTCGAAAATACAAGATGAAGCTGAATCCAACCAAGTGCGCTTTTGGAGTAACCTTAGAGAAATTTTTGGGCTTTATGGTATTGGGGCACGGGATCGAAGCAAATTCGAAAAAGATTCGTGCCATTCAGGAAATGACCATCCCGAAGTCAATAAAGGAAGTTCAGCGCCTTATTGGGAGAGTAGCAGCTCTGAATCGCTTCATCTCAAGGTCGGCCGAATGGTGCCTACCTTTCTTTCAGACTCTCAAGCAGCCGAAGAACTTCTGTTGGACCAATGAATGTCAGCGAGCGTTCGAAGAATTGAGAAACTACCTCGGCTCACCTCCACTATTGGCAAAGTCCGAACCTAGAAAGGAGTTGTTCCTGTACCTGACGATCTCCCCTATGGCTCACGCAACAGTTCTGGTTAAGGAAGAAATAAAAATTCAATGGTCGATCTACTACATAAGTCGAGTATTAAGAGACGTCAAAACCAGGTACACTAAGTTAGAGAAACTAATTTATGTTCTGTTGATTGCAGCCCGAAGGCTCCGACCTTACTTTCAAGGGCACACCATAACACTGCTCACCGACCAGCCGATTAAGGTAGTTCTGCATCGAGCGGATGCTTCTGGAAGGATAGCGAAATGGGCGGTCAAGCTCATGAAATTCGACATCAACTATCGACCTCGATCGATGATAAAAGCCTAGATATTAGCAGACTTCATAGTGGAATGCACTATCCCGGAAGAAGCTGAACTTGAACAAGGTGAAGCTGACAACCTAGGGCTCCAGCCAAACTCTCCTAAGGAAAGAACAGATCTCCCTGATGGTTTTTGAGCCCTCTATGTGGACAGTTCCTCCAACATATCAGGCGCAAGCATGGGCCTGATCTTGGTCAATCCAGAAGAAATTATCGTGGTGTACGCGCTGCGCTTCGAATTCCCTACGATAAATAACGGAGCAGAATATGAAGCTCTGATTGCAGGACTGAAGATCGCCAAAGAATTAGAAGTAGATCGGCTCCAAGTCTACAGTGACTCCCAATTGGTGGTGGGACAAGTCAGCAAAAATTATAAAGCTCGGGAGCACAGTATGGCCAAATATCTCGAAAAGATAAAAGAGATCATCCCTGCCTTTGGCAGCATTGACATCAAGTAGATTCCAAGAGTAGAAAATATCAGGGCTGATCTTCTCTCCAAGTTGACTACAATAGCTCCGGCTGAACTACCCAAAGAAGTCCTCTTCGAAGTTCTGAAATATCCAAGTACGAAAGAACCGCAGCTTGTAATGGAGATCAGCCATGAACCCAGCTGGATTGACCCACTGGTTGCATACCTCAAAGATGGGGTTCTTCCTCATGATGCAAAAGAAGCTCGGAAGCTTAGAAATCAGGCCTCCCGATATATCCTTTATGAAGGCAAGCTGTACAAAAGGTCGTACTCTTTGCCCCTCTTGAAATGTCTCTGGCCTTCTGAAGCCGTCTTTCCCTTATGGGAGGTACATGAAAAAGTCTGCGGAAGTCACCTGGGGGTCAGATCTTTATCCCATAAACTGCTCTGACAAGATTATTACTGGTCTACAATGTACCACGACTCCATTGAATATGTCAGAAAGTGTGATCGGTGTCAGAGATATGCGAATATCCAAAGATAGCCCACCTCCGAACTTACATCCTTGAGTGCCCCATGGCCGTTTGCATAATGGGGGATGGATATCCTTGGACCTTTTCCCATGGCATTCGGACAGCGAAAGTTCCTCATGGTGGAAATTGACTACACCAAGTGGGTTGAAGCCGAACCTTTGGCAAAAATCATAGAAGCTAAAGTGCAGGACTTCATCTGGAAGTCAATCATTTGTAGGTTAGGCTTACCCAGAACTCTCATTACTGATAATGGGCGATAATTTACTGGAGCAAGGTTTGCTGAATTTTGTGAGGACTTAAACATCTCCCATAACTTCATGTCAGTAGCCCATCCGCAGGCAAACGGCGAAGCCGAAGTGACCAACAGAACTCTGTTGCAAGAAATCAAGGTGAGACTTGAAAAAGCAAAGAAAACTTGGATAGACAAGCTTTATCATGTGTTATAGGCATATCGAACTACCCAAAGACTGCCCATGGGGGAGACCCCCTTTGCCTTAGCCTTTGGAACAGAAGCCGTTATCCCGATTGAACTCAAGCTTCCATTGGCGCGAGTCGTGGCATTCGATGAGCAGCGCAACTCACAGGATCTCAAGGCCAACCTCGACTTGTTAGAAGAAAAGCGGGAGACCGCTCAAGTTCGGATGGCAGCCTACAAGCAGAAAGCAGTCCACTACTGCAACTCCCAGGTCAAGAGCAAAGCCTTCAGAGCGGGGGACTTAGTACTTCGGCGAGCCACTGTTTCACAACCTCAGAACCAAGGGAAACTTGCCCCAAACTGAGAAGGCCCATATGAAGTTAGGGAGGTAGTCCGGCCCGGAACATACTATCTAAAAGAGCTCGGAGGAGCGGACCTTCCGCGACCATGAAATTTGAAAAATTTATGAATGTATTACCGATAACTTTGCCTTAAATAAAAATTTTATATTCGTATATCTTTTCTTTTGGCATAAGCTTATAATGACAGGGAGTAGCTCCTTTAGACAATCGAAACTAAGCGTGTTAGGAACAAGAGGAGAACCTCATCCCAACACAAATGAAGGCCCGATTATTAAGAGATCAGATGGAGGAGAGGCCCTCACAACGGCCCTTATGCACCTCCACAGCCATGTTAGGAACAGGAGGAGAACCTCATCCTAATATGAGCAAAGTCAAAGATCTGGTTATTAAGATACCAGATGGGGGGAGAGGCCCTCGCAACGGCCCTTATGTGCCCCCACAGTCATGTTAGGAACAAGAGGAGAACCTCATCCTAACATGAGCAAAGTCGATGATCTAGTTATTAATAGATCGGATGGGGGGAGAGGCCCTCGCAATGATTCTTATGCGCCCCCACACCCATGTTAGGAACAGGAGGAGAATCTCATCCTAACATGAGCAAAGTCGAAGACTCGGTTATTAAGAGACCAGATGGGGGGAGAGGCCCTTGCAACGGCCCTTATATGCCCCCACTGTCCTGTTAAGAATAGGAGAAAAATCTTATCCTAACATGAGCTGAAATTGACTGTGTCAGAAACAGGAGGAGAACCTCATCCTGACACAAATGAAGATCTGATCGTTTAAGACCGGATGAGGAGAAAAACCTCCTCAATGGCTCCTCTACACCCCTACAACCCCGTTAGGAGTAGAGGAAAAACCCTCACCCAAACATAAAAAAAAAAGAGGGAGAGAAAAAAGAAAAAGCATTGAGCTACACCAGAGATAAGAAAAAAATGAACTACATCTAAGACACAAGGGACCTCATCTCAACGAGAAAGAAAACTCTTATCAAAAATCCTCAGTCTCTAAGGGAGAACCCAACACTAGCAGGAGAAAATAGACTTCTCAAAGTAACGAGAAGTTTGGGCTCCAAGCTCGAACATCGAGAGAAAGTGTCAAATTCGAATGGCCTCGCAAAGACCTTCGATCATAAACAGAAAGGGCGAATCAACGTGACAATGACCAGAAACCTTTAAACAACATCGACATCGAATAAGACAAAAGATAAGAGAAGCTCGGTAAACGATAACTCAGAGCAAGAATAGATAAGGTAATGAGAAAATTTCTTTTCATTTCATTAGTAAACAGAGCATTACAAAAGCCTTTGAAGGCCAAAAAAAAAACAACAAGAAAAGAAAAGAATACATGGAACAAAAGGTAAAAGAAGCTCTAAGGAAGCTCGGCTTCTTCTGATTTCGAACTCTCGGTTCTAGCCATTATCAGGGATTGCTTTAAGTTCTCAACTTCTTCTTTCAGTTTCTTCTTTCTTAACAGTATCTCCCGATACATTTGGTGAAACTGCCGGCTTTCACCCTCCAATTTTTGAAGCCTCTTCCTTAAACTTTCGGACTCCACTTCTGCATCCTTGACCGTTTGCTGCTCATAGGCCAGCTGAATTTTTAGCCGCTGCAGTTCGACCTTCCCTTCTCAAGGGCTACGGACAGTTCTTTCATGGTCCCCCTCAAGGATCGGAGCTCGTCGGAGCCTTGAACCGAAATGGCCTGGGCTCTTTCGGACAACTGCTTCTGAAGGCGAGCAACCTCATCGGTCGCCGTCTTGAGCCTCCTTCTGTAGTTGTCTATTTGCCTACACCAGCCGACTCGGTAAGTGTTGTAATTCATCTCGACGTCCTATAGCTGCTTCTGGATGTCAGAGAATTTCTTCAACCAGTCCTAACTGTAGTCAGCCTAAGTTGGAAGCCAAGACGAGCTCCCTTCCAATTGGTCGATCTTCTCCCGTGCGGCTACCAACTCGACCTCGAGGGAGTTGATCTTGGAGGCCTGAGTCCAAGATCGATCGCTGGTGCATTTCTGGAGTTCCTCAAGCTCTTTCTCAAAGTTGGCCTTCTTCCGACTATAGTCCATGAAGTCCTTTTTGTGGAGGTTCCGAAGGTGAGTAATCTCCATGGTGGCTTCCGAATGGCTCTTCCTCAGCCTGTGAAGTTCGTCGTCCATCTTCTTTGATTTCTTCGTTAGGTGACGAACTTTCCTTCTCAAATCTTGGATCACAAACTTCAAAGGAATCCCCTGCGATAGGGGATGAGCTTCGGCAGGGCACTGTTGTTAGAAAACAAAAGCGTCACAATGCAAATCATTGCAAGAAAAAAAAAAAAGAAGTAGAAGAAGAAAAAGGAGCTCTCTGTAAAGAGGAATCCAATTTCATTGATTGAATAATTCTTAAGTACAAGAGAAAAGAAAAAAAAGTTGTAACAAAAGAAAAGTACAAAATTAGAGGTCTCGAACCTCTGGAGTAGAAGTGGAGGAGCTCGGCGCCCCTAGAAGGTCGGTCACGATAGCTGCGGCAGTTGAAGAGGTCCCGGTTGGAGGGAGACTGGCAACAGCTTCGGAAGGTCCGGCTTCATCATCGAATGCTTCATCCAGGAAGCTGAGGTCGAGTTCGAGAAACTTTCTGACCACCTTCTCCTGGCAAAGCTTGAAGCCTTTGATAAAGGCGGCCTGCCGAACTTGATATTCAGATCCCTCATCTCAGAGGAGGTCTTGAACTCCTCCACTGCTTGGGCCCTTGCCTTCGAAACTAGGGTCGAAATCTGCACCTTCAGCTTGGAGACCTCAGCCTCTACCTTTCTTCTTTCCTCCTCCAAAGCAGCCTTCAGATCCGTCGAAGTTTGTTTCTCCTTCTGGAGCACCTCTTAGAGACTCGTGACTTCGACGACCTTCTCCTTAAGACGGGCAGCCTCAGCCTAGCAACCTTCCTCCACCTGGGCTACTTCCTTCTTTGCATTTTTCATCGCCTCGATGTTGACGATGAGTTGGTGTCCAATCTGCAAGAGTGGCCAGGAAGTCAATATGAAAGCTAAGGAATGAACCAAGTGAAGAAGCGAAAGGAAGAAAAAAGTAAATCGGCCTACCTCAAGAAAGGACCCCAGAGAGTCCCAAACCCACTGTTCAGGATCGACATGGACGATCCCGTGGACGATCTTGGACAAAATGTACCCATCGACCAACCTTTTTATTAAATCCCTGTTGTTGAAGGGATTCTCCCTCAGATCCTCTTCGGAGCCGTTGTACCCTTCGATGGCAGCCCTGCTGCTGCTGATCTTGCGGGCTACCATCTTCTTCCTTCTCTTCCTTTCAGCACCTGACACCTCCTCGGGATGAGACTTTGGAGCGAAAACCTCAGTCGGAGGGCTTCTTGAAGAAGCTCGAGGGATTGCGGGCTCTACATCGGAGGGGGCATCAATGACAATGGCCGCCTGGGCAAGCATGGTCGAGCTTGTCTCGTCTACCCTCGCCTTCTTCGCCGATCCAGAAATTGTGGTGCTTTTCTTCTTGTGGGCCTTGAGACCCTTGACTAATATCTGAGCTGCGTCTGCATCCATATCTGCAATGAAAAAAGATCGGTACAGCTTAGAAACAGAATAAGAGAAAGAAGAAGCAGCGAATGACTTGAGAAAGAAAAAATACCGGCATGGTTGAGAGGGCTCAGGCTGACATTGAATAAAAGTTGCTCCTTCAGAAGATCAGGGAGGAGAGGAGATGGATAAGTTTTAAGTTTATTGGAGGCTTCAAGGTCATCCTTTCCCAAGCTAGAAGCCCGACGGACGGAGTCCCTCAAGGAGCCCCAGGGGGGCAACCCCAGCATCAGGGTCGGGCATCGGACGTAGAAGTACCTCTCTTTCTAGTTGTGGATAGAAGAGGGGGCACCTTTCAGCAACTCCTTTCTACCAAACTGGGGGGAGAAGTACCACCAGTCCTTTGCCGAAGGGTGATGCTTAAAGGTATAAAAGTTTCTAAACAAGGAAAGAGTTGGCCGGACTTCAGCTAAACGACAGAGGGAAAGAAATCCTATTAGAAACCTAAAAGAGTTTGACGCTACAGAAACTAGAGAAATGTTTAAAAAGCAAAAAAGAGCAACAACAAAAGGTGGGAGTGGAAGTCGAAGCCCGACACGGAAGGCTTCCTGGTATAAACAAAAGCATCCAGGGGGAGGGGCGCTAGCCCGGTTAGTTGGCCTGGGAAGCTCAAGCTCATACTCCGGAGGAACCCCGTACTGAATCCTAATCAGCGAGAGTTCATCTGAGGTCAAAGAGCTGGGAATGGTGTTTGGTACAAAGATCGAACAAGGTTCGATCCTGAGTACGGGTTCATATACAGTACTAGGATTTTGGGGGGCTGGAGCTGACGAACTTCTTGAACTACTAGAGGAGGAAGTGTTGGAGGACATTTTGAATCAAATAAAAATCTTGAAAAAATTAGAAAAAATAGGAAACAAGGTGCTCGTAGAGAAACTAAATGGGCAGAATGCAGAGGAGGAAAAATGGAAGAACAGTAAGAAAAAGAAGGATTCCAGAACTAACCTAGGCTGGTCCGAGAGGTGCAGGAGGGCAGCGAAGGCGATGGAGGTCAACCTGAAGGGTGCCTAAGATCGAGAGGGATGCCGGAGGAGGATGAAGCTCTCGGGAAGAAGAGGGGATCGAAGAAAAATCTCAGGCAAGGTGAAACCCCTGAAGGAGGGGGACAGGTTTAAATAGACCTCAGGGTCTGGTGCAATAATGATTGCAAATCTCCTTTGGCCGACCTACAATCGCCGTGTGTTCCACTCATCGTGGCAGACGGTTGACGACTGACAGAATCATTATTGCGCCATACTTGGGGCGACGCTCCAGTGCAAATTTTGAAAAAATCTTTTCGGGTCACCTTGATTTGAAAAGACTCCAGCACCGGCATGCCAAACGCCAAAATATCTGGAAATAATCGAGTACGAAAATCAAGGGGGGCAACTTCGACTGTAAAAATTTTTCTGTAGGGGACTAGTGTTGGGTATAAAATAACCCCAGCCGAAGTTCGTAAGAGGCCAACCCTCCCAGGACTCTTCTGGCTTCCGACCTTGTGCGGCATCTTTCTGAACTCCCCCGACCGTCCGAGCTTCCACAGTACCATCCGGACTCCTCCAGCAGTCGACCTTCCACAGTGTCCTCCAGATTCCTCCAACGAACAAACTCCTACCATACCCTCTAGACTTCTCCAATAATGAGCTCCTTCAATCATCTATCGGACTGCTCCAAATACTCTCTGGGCTTCACTATCAGCCGATTTTCTACAGTGATCGACTACTCTCCGAATCTCTTTCAGACTTCCTCCTGTCACGATCGACTTTACTCCGAGCTTCTTCTATACTTTGTCAATGTCCGAGCTTCTCCAGCAGTAGAACTTCTACAGTAATCAGACTCTATCTAAGTTTCTACAGTGGTCGACCACCTTCCAAATTTATTCGAGCTTCTACAGTAAGCGAATTCCATCCGAACTTCTATTGCAATCAGACTTCAGCCGAGCTTCTACAATAAGCGATCTCCATTCAGGCTTCCACGGCAATCGATCTCCATCTGAGCTTCTACAGTAAGTGGCCTCCTTCCGGACTTCTGCAAGAATCGGACTTCGTCCAAACTTCTACAGTGGATGGATTCTGGATGAACTTCTACAATGGATGGGCTCCAGCAGTCGGATTTCTATAATGATCGACTGTCTCGATGTCTTCCGTATCTCTCCAGTCATCAACCTTCAACAGTACCAACTGGACTTCAACAGTGCCAACCAGACCCCTCCAATGGACAAATTCCATCCAGACCCCTCCAATGGTCGACCTTCCACAGTGTCCTCCAGACTCCTCCAGCGGACGAACTTCCACAATGCCTTTCAGACTCTTCTATCGGTCAACCTTCTATAGCGCCTTCCGAATTCCACTATCGATCGACCTTCTGTAGGATTCCTCATGCAATCGGACTTCTCCAGCAGACAGTCTTCAGACAAGCTTCTACATCAGATAAATTTCAGACGGACTTCTTTAGCAATCGGACTCCAGTCAGATTTCTCCAGTAGAAAGTTTTCGTTCGAACTTCTACAGCAGATGACTTCCATCTGCAGCATCAATGCCTAAGGCACCCAATAATAGTTAACCCGTTAGCAACCTCAAAAACATCTGAGCTTTCTTAGACTGCTGAGACAGAGAGCTATTTCGCTCCACCAGACATCCCAACCGAGCTTCAGCCATCCAACCCGAACTCTCCGGCAAGTCGCGACAACAGACACCACTCCACTCTCTGTAACAAACTCCACATGGCTCCGAATGGCCCACTACCAGGCAGTTACGGACATCACTGTCAATCGGTTATGCTCTTCCGTCTATAAAGAGACCCCCCAGATATGTTCTCTTGGAAGCTCTAAGCATTATCTCTAAACTCTACTAAAATCCTATTCGAGTGCTCCATTTCTGTTGAGGCAGAGTACTGACTTGAGCATCGAAGGGTCTTGCCGGAGCACCCCCAACTTCGATTTAAACTTTTCTTGCAGGTCCCGACGGCGGCCATGATCCCCTCAACTCCAGCTTCTCCGACATCATGGAATTCTGCACCAACAGGAGACATTCTCCTTGAGCTTAATTATTCTTCTAATGTCACTATCTTGAATAAACTATTTTTCAAGAAAAATAGTATGTCGATTCACAATCACATTATGATCTTTCAAAATATAGAAATAGTTTCTAATGACTCTTTAGGATATCCTATGAATCGAGCTCTAAAAGACCTGAACTCTAACTTGTCCGCCTGTTGTCTCTTGACATGAGCTGGACAACCCCAAATTTTGAGATGACTCAGACTTGGCTTCTTACCATGCCATATCTCATACGGTGTGGTAGGAATGGTTTTAGAAAAATCCTATTCGATACATATATTGCTGTCATGAGATAATGTCCCCAAAGAAATTGAGAGAGGTCCGTGAAGCTCATCATGGAATGGACCATATCTAATGGGGTCGGTTCCTTCATTCTGAAATCTCGTTGAGTTGTGGCATTCCAGGTGGAGTCCATTGAGAGACTATGCCATTATCCTTAAGATAGTCTAGGAACTCCGACTAAGGTATTCACCTCCTCAATCTGATCGATGAACCTTAATGGGCTTTTCTGTTTGCTTTTCTATCTCATGCCTGAATTCTTTGAACTTTCCAAAGGCTTTAGACTTATGTTTCATTAGAAACACATATCCGTACCTAGACATATCATCGGTAAAGGTATTGAAGTAGACATAGTTGCCTCTAGTTGGCACATCAAATGGGCCGCACACATCCGTATGTACTAGGGCAAGTTGGTTTGTGGCCCTTTCTCCATGTCCCACAAAAGAGAGCTT